>NC_143013.1:96387484-96699151 GCF_055824585.1 Amblyomma mixtum | reverse complement strand
TGCCGCTAACATACTGATAATTAAAGTCTGCAATGCTTCCTTCGGGTAACTCTTAGAAGCACTGTTTCCTGCTTTCAAGGTACACCCCTATTTTATGGAAGAAATAGATCGCTTTGGCAGACTGCGAACAGTCGAACGGAAACAGTGAGGAATTGCTTCGGTTAATTTCGGGCGTCGTTGCGGCACCACAGAAGTTAGATAGAGGACGTAAAAAAATTTTGCGATTAATATCTGCGAAATGATATCTGTAATTGAGGGCTCAACTTATCTATTTATTGAGACAACTAGTTGAACATTGCATTTTAACTTTGAGTAATTTTTGTGGTCATGTTTGCCGAATGCCTTACAGAAGTTTAACACTACATCTACTTGACCAGCCATCAAGTGTCATTACTAATTCATGTATTTGTGCCCTAATTCATTATGCTAGTAAACTAATGCTAAAGCTCACAAGCATAAGCTTCTACTGTGTGTTGAAGCCACGCGTAGCGTGTGCCAGCTCATTCGGCTACACCGAGAGCTCTTGGGGAGGGATGTTACAAGCAATACACGTTCTACAAATCATTCAGCATGTGGTCCCGTGTTTTTCGCGGCCTAACCCTTATAAAAATTTCTATAGACAGTCCATAGACTGTCTATAGACTTTAGTCTATGAAGTCTATAGACTGTCTATAGACAAATCCTTTAGACTGGTCTATAGACCGTCTATAGATTTATGGCCATACACTTTTAGTAGACTTTTGTCTATAGACAGTCTATAGACAAATGTCTACTGAAAGTCTATGGGTCTATAGGAAGTCTATAGACACAGGTCTATAGACAGTCTATAGACGATCTATAGACTTATGGTCATACATTTCCTATAGAGGTGTCTATAGACCGTCTATAGACACTTGTCTATAGACGGACTATAGACGACCTATAGACTTATGGCCATAGACTTCCTGTAGATTACCGTCTATAGACAGTCTACAGACAAAAGTCTACTGGTCCAGTAGACATGTCTATAGACTGTCTACAGACATTCCATAGGTGTGTGGCCTGGCAGTGCTATAGACCTTTGTCTATAGACAGTCTATAGACCTCTGTCTACTAAACTGTTAGTAGACCATTATCTATAGACTGCATATAGACTGTCTACAATCATTGAAAAAGGTCACCAGACAGAGTTCACACATGAAACAATCAATATACTTACAAATTTAGTTTATTTCCAAGCTATCCAAGCTGGGAATATGCAATACATGCACCATAAGAATGCACCACAGTTACATAAAAGTTGAAAGTAACAGTCCGGCTAGTTTCCTCAGAAGCATTCTTGTGGCCTGTTGTCTGCAGTAAATCGTCCGGGCACGTTTACCTGAACAGCACAAAGGAAAAAAATAATATAAGAGGAACTGAAAAAAAAAATTCCCATTCCATCTCTACACATGTGCTTTACAATGCAAGGCATATCCTGGCTATGCCATTCTAGAAAGGCAATCTTGATCTTTTGGTTTGGGTTTATGGGGTTCAAAAACCCAAGGCGACACAGGCTACGAGACGCTGAAGTGAAAGGCTGGGGAATAATTTCGGCCACCTGTGCAGAGTACACAGGCCTTTAGCATTTTGCCTCTATTAAAATGCGAGCGCCTAGCTAGGCCGGAATCGAACCTGCATCTTTCAGGTCGCCATACGAACATGATAGCCACTGAGCTATCCCGCCGGCTCAGTAATATCAGTAAATACACGAAAGATTATATGCGTCGTCATAAAACATTGTAACAAAGAACCCTAAGCCCTGGAGCACTCTACTCTGAATCCTGGGCCGGCTTGCACGAAACAAATAAGACCGGCTTATTTCCAGTCTAATCTTATTCGCGGTCTAAAAGCTGTCTCGGTTTTGAAGAAAGGAAAGGCGCATAGCTAATTCATTTTGTCAGTGGACACCTCAAATGCACCACGAACTCCGACTGAAAGTTCGGTAACTCAATGTTTTAGTCCGCGTTCGTGCGCACGTGAGGCACTCACCGACAAAGTGAACCATCAATGCGCATTTTCTTTGCTCAAAATCGAGAGAGCTTTTAGACCGTGAATAAGATTAGACTGGAAATGAGCCGGTCTTATTTGTTTCGTGCAAGCCGGCCCAGTACTGATACTGATTTCTGTATGGCAATACTGTTACAGCCAATACTGACCTCTTTATGGCAATCATTTTACTTTATTTGTAACAGAAGACTTCGAACAATTGTGCCACATATCTGCATTGTCTCGCAAGGAGCTGTTAAGAATGCCACCTCCATAAAATACAGATTCAGTGCACCTCACACAGGGATCCAAAAAAGAAAATATTGCAGCATTTATTCTTATAACCGCTATAGAAGAAGCGCTTCAAAATACCCTGCGTGAAGCCTGGTACACCCGGCCAAATTTTTAACTGGCTCGGGTGTTGCATCGCTAAATGCACCTTGTAAAAAAGGTGCCTTTCGGCAACACTGCTGGCATATTCATGCTGTAATTTAACGAGTGAAATGTCATTTCGTGCTTCCTTTTTGTTCATATAATGTTTGAGTGCAGTACTTGCGTGTTTAGATCAACGTTATCAGAAACATTCGTCTGCCACTACGAACAGCTGAAACAAGCGGCATACGCAGAAATGGATCTGGTACATATGGCCTCATTCTCTGGGTAAAGTACCACTCCTTTCATGGCGGACAAGTCGTTTAGCCAGATTAGTGCAAATGCGCCACCAGAACCATTGCTTCGTATTCCGCTTGTTTCGGCTCTTCGTATAGCGGCAGACGATGAATATTTCTGATAACTTTGATCTAAACATGCACGTACTCCACTCAAACATTATATTAACAAAAAGAAACTATGAAATGCCATCTCACGCGTCAAATTACAACATGAATATGCCAGCAGTGTAGCCACAAGGCACCTTTTTACAAGGTGCATTTAGCGATGCAACACCTGAGCCAGTTAAAGATTTGGCCGAGTGTACGTAAGCTGATACTCAAACGGGCACCAGCTATACAAAACCAGCAGGCAGAAGCAACCAGTTCACCACAAATTTTCGCCTATAACTTGAAGCACAAAGACGGAACAGCATACTCATACATCTGCGCGCGCTCTTAGAAACAAGCGGGTTGCAGCGCTTCCATGCCGCGCTCATTATTCAGAATACTAATACAGCACACAGAGGCTGCAGCTGCGCCGTTTCAAAAGCAGTCGCGAGGTTGAGACAGCAAATTACTGTCACGATAAAATACCGTCTGAAATTCACTTAGTTTTTCCTTCAAGTGCAGCCCCAACAGCGCAGTAAAGAGGTGTGTTTATTGCATGGAGGTAGCCTAACCCAACGCTGCTAGAAAAATCAGCGAAAGCATTGAACGTGCTCAAAGTAGGAAGTATTTCAATGAAACAATTACAGGCGCAGCTATAATAACACGAGAGCTTAATTTAATTTTAGGCGCAAATAAGCGGCGAGTCACATCGGCGCTTTCGTAACGTAGAAGTCTTAAATCAGAAACACATACTTTGGCTCTAGCGCAAATGGTATTCGAGAAATCTGTGCACGTGTGAGCGGGAGTCATGAACGAACCGCTCGAAACGAAATGTAAGCCACCTCTTGTCGAGCCGACCTTTACCCAGCTTTCAAAATGAAGTGCCCGCAAGCCAGCGGCGGCGGCCAACGGCTCTGATGACAGACACGGACGAATCCATACGTGTGCAACGAAGGGGAGATGGGATGGAGCTCGTGGGTTCTTCGCGGTGTTTGAGCACGCCGTCCATTCGCGCCGGCAACGAATTTTATTCACCCATCACACTGCAAGCATTCCTCCAGCGCCGCTTGACTACAACTTTGACAAACGTCTCGCGCTCCAGTCTATAGCGTTACAAGACAACTTTGTTGAAACGTCGGCGTCCACGACGCGCACCGAGCGAGCGTCCATACGTAGCAAGCAATGCACACCTCCAAAAGAACAGCACTCCCTGGTCCAGACAGGCGATAACACAAAGATAAGAAAATAAATGTAATCCACCACTGAACGAGACTGTATGTAAGTACGTTTTCGGAGGTGCAAAGTACACGGCGCTAACACACAGTTCCATTTCGGCCGTCATTCACAGGCTAAACGACATTTCTGGCCGCGCATCTACCTTGAAACACGAAAAATCTAGTAGACAGCTCGCGAGGAGCGGCTTATCATCAAGGGCATCGCACAGACTGCCTTTCCGCGCGTTAGTAAAGACAGCGGCACAGAGATAAGCGGCATTAGTCGAGAGCCCGATGGCTTCCGCCTTAGAAACGAAGATAGGACGTTTGTAACTGCGCACATAATCTGTTCTGCACACACAGCTCTGCTTAGAGTGGTTTAGGAGACCAAATGAATAAAATATAAACGTGTAGACTTACCGTAAGGGGACGATGAAGCTGAATTTTGAAGAAAACGTAATCCGCGAAAAACACGCCACCGCCATTGATGCAGCCACGCACAGGGTTGTTTGCAGCCCGAATGATTTTCCGCCGTCTCGCGGTAAAATGGGTAAAACGTGAAACAGAAACCCATTTCACGGTCGTATCTTTATCGCTCGCACTCTTGCCGTGTGCAGCTTGATCTGATATCCAAGACCACAGAAGGCAATCGGTTTATAAGCTTAAATTCTTCGCTTACCCCCTAAAAATGTTATTGTTTTCGTGAAAACACAACCGAAATCTAACTTCTTGTCGGTATACGCGCCGCATCTCCCACCGAATAGTATGTGGTACAGTTCTCAAATAATAATTATAAGGTTACATAGCATAACGTCTTTTTTGCGTGTGTTCGTGTTTAGAAAACTGATATGCGCCACATCAGCGTGTCATCGGCTCCGAAGCAACAGGTGCAAGGGTAGGAACGAAAAAATACTGGCTTTGTGATTGTTGCGTCGCAGCGCTTATTCACGTGAATACAAACTGCAAAGGTAGAAATGGCAGATGTTAATCGCAGAAAGTACCAGGCTCTTTGAGATTAATCTAAGATGTTTCTAAGGCATGGGCGCTTCCTTGAATTCTCACACCCGTATTTCCCCCTTTATTTTCAGGACATTCTAAAGAGAAATGTAGATCCGTTGATAAAATGTTTCTGATTTCAGCACGTTGGACAGTAACGATTGAAAGATGGGATGGAATTTTGTCGAGCGATTCCTTTAAGGGACAGCGTATTCGTTCGATGTAGTACAGTTTGCGGGTGCCCTTACTTCAAGAACGGCTGCTTTTCCTCGGCTTACTTGTTAGCATTAAATATTTAATTGTATTGACAATATACGTCACGGTATAACGAAAAGGAGCTTGTCAAGGCTCCTGAAAACAATATACAGGAGGGTGTTGTAATGGCCTTACGCAATACATTTTAATTTGCGTAATAGCGAAGGAGGTGGGGGAATCCCGACATAGTTGCGGTCACTAGATGCAGGTCCCCTCAACATACAGTGCAAAAAGAAATTGACATTGTTCTGGACTTAGTCGAAGGTCAGTGTATCGAACATTGTTAGATAAATTACGATTGTTATAGACTGGTCTATAGGCAGTAGACTATCTATAGTGTACAGTCTATAGACGAAAGCAAATTGAGGTAGTTGTAGACTGTAGTCTGTAGAGAGTCTATAGACCGTCTATAGACGAAAGGAAATTGAAGCAGCTATAGACCGTAGTCTATAGAGAGTCTATAGACCGTGTATAGACGAAAGTAAATTGTGACAGCTATAGACCTTAGTCTATAGACCGTCTATAGACGAAAGGAAATTGAAGCAGGTATAGACTTAAGTCTATAGACAGTCTATAGACAAAAGGAAATTGAGGCAGCTATAGACCTTAGTCTATAGCGAGTCTATAGACCGTCTATAGACGAAAGGAAATTGAAGCACTTATAGACTTTAGTCTATAGACAGTCTATAGACAAAAGGAAATTGAGGCAGCTATAGACCCTAGGCTATAGCGAGTCTATAGACCGTCTATAGACAAAAGGAAATAGAGGTAGTTATAGACTTCAGTCCATAGAAAGTCTATAGACCGTCTATAGACAAAAGGAAATTGAGTCGGCTATAGACTTTAGTCTATAAAGTGTCTATAGACAGTCTATAGACGAAAGGAAATTGAGGCAGCTATAGACCTTAGTCTATAGGGAGTCTATAGAGAGTCTATAGACGAAAGGAAATTCAGGCAGCTATAGACCTTAGTCTATAGAGGGTCTATAGACAGTCTATAGACGAAAGGAAATTGAGGCGGCTATAGACCTTAGTCTATAGAGGGTCTATAGACAGTCTATAGACGAAAGGAAATTGAGGCGGCTATAGACCTTAGTCTATAGAGAGTCTATAGACCGTCTATAGACGAAAGGAAATTGAAGCAGCTATAGACTTTAGTCCATAGATTTTCTATAGACTGTCTATAGACAAAAGGAAAAGTCTATAGGATGGCTATAGAGTCTATAAAAAGTCTATAGAAAGTCTATAGACCATTTTTATAAGGGAAGGGACTGACGGCAGCAGTTTTTAGTCGCGCAGTAGAACACCGCATCAATGCCTGCCGAGTACAGGCTCCCACAGGGGTTACTTCTTGAGCCGCAGCCAAGCAACCTATCAAGCAATTTCAAGGCACCACAACTTGACGGGATTCTTGATTCTTTTCTTTTCCAGCTAATGTAATAGTCTTCCGCGGGCCGGCCGCAAATGCAGCTCAGATATTTAATGCACTGCCAATCAAGCATCGCTTCGACGCCTTTCTGGCTGCCGGAGAGTTCTCTTCGAACAGAACTTACAAGCGGAACAGGGAGAAACAGTGTGGAAGAAATTTGTTTTCTGCAGGTTCGTTGATAGATTTACTTTTTTTTCGTTTCTCTGTGGGAGCAATGGCGTGAGTCGCTGCCGAAATAACCTTATCGCCAATCGCCCGGACGAAGAGACGTAGGAGAGAGCAAGCTTAACCGAAACAACAGATCTGGGGTCTTCGGTGCGTTGTTACACGCAAGAACATCTGCGACCGAAAGCGACGTCAAGCCTCTTTCGACCCAGTGTGCAATATTTATACTTCTGCTTAACTGTCTTTGTTTTTGTAGTCGCTTTCGCTCGGTAACCATGACGTTTTCGTGGTTACCGAATCCAAGCTTCAGCTGGGCGTCCAAGCGTTTCTTGCAGTAAGCGTAACGTAAAAGGATGTGACGCTGACCTAGTTGGTGGGCTGGGTGTGCTTGAAGTGTTTCTTTGTCAGTCCACGTCTTGGGGTGGTTCCGAATTTAAAAATGCAGAGCTTGGAGCTGAGGGGGCTTGCTCAGTACATAGCTAAATTGAAGAGATTTTTCTACACGGGAAATGCATTATAAAATGTACGAGAAAAAAAACGTGAGGACAACATCATGGGCCTTTAATTAATTTAATTTATTCAACAGTGCAATACTGCTGGCCATAAAGGTGAAAGCAGGAATGAGATACCATGCAGTAGGCAAGCGTCAAGCTATGCCAAGAGCAGAGTTCAGTGCAAGCATTGAAGTAAATGTAAAAGGAAACCACAGATCTAGGCTTCGGAAAACAGCAAATGCACCCACTTTTTTGTCACGTTTGAAGCGCCGTGTACACTGGTCGCTTATTTGTTTCACACCCCGAAGGAAATTTGCATTTCAATCCCTCGTGTTCTTGGCTGACACTTATTTAATGCCAGTATAAGTTTGCTCAATATTTCATTTCATTAGACTCCGATTCGGTTGAAACTAAGTTTCAGCGTTGTACACATCCCGACCTCTATGGGCTAGCTCTCCGGTTTTCCTTGCGTACTAAAGAAATTTTTGTCCTGTGGCTCTCTGCTATTAAACAGGACAAAACTCCATCTAGTCCGGTCTAAACAACTGGAACGTAAATCATGTTCTTGCCTAATTTTTATTTTCCTCTATGCATACTTGACTGCAGTGATTGCCAGGCGTTTTATAAACTGATTATCAGCCAAATTTCTGGTTTTAAATGATGTTACGACTTAGTCATTTATGTAATAATTCCCATTCCTACTGAAAAGTTCCCTATGGGTCGCTCGTATGAAATTATGGGAATACGGAGTTCATAAGACGTATATATATATGGAAATCCGTATCTTGCCTGCACGGAGTCCATAAGCATTCTACATAATTTCTATACAATTTCCATACAGTGCACGTGACGTCATATGGAGTCCGTAGGTTTTTATGCGTACCGTCTATATGGTCCTACCGACCTCCATATGCCCCACACTGACTCCATAAAATTTCGTGCGGGAACATGTAGATTCATAGAACTCCCCGTATGGAAACTTTCTGTAGGGATTGCCTGATCACAGGACGACTGCTTCACCGAACTTTATGTTATACTATATATTTTTGTGCATATTGTGCTAGGGGGCCGGGCCCTTGTCAGGTTCTCTGACGCCTTTAGCCCCAGCCCCTCTTAAAGTGTTTCCGACGAGATAATAAATAAAAGAATAGAAACCGCGAATAGTAATAGAAGTAAACTGAGTTGCACATGCTCGCCTTGGTTTATTTTGGACGTAAGTAAAGATGAGGTGATCTGTTATCGCGTGCCGTCTCCCTTTACTTTTTCTTTAGTTTTCTTGTTACCGTATAAGGGGCAGCCACAATGCACTCGAAATGATTCCACCGCTTTAAATTTTTTGATGCATTCCTACCTGCTGCTTACCACACCACATATCTAAAGCAGATCACTAACCCAAGAAAGCCACAATGTCCTCACAGCAGTCACTGCAAAAGCCCAGCGCGAGAAGAGAAATTTGTTAGACGTAAAAAATTGGTAAATTGGTTTTTGTGGAAAGGAAATGGCGCAGTATTTGTCGCACATATCTAGGCGGACATTTGAACCGCGCCGTAAGGAAAGGGAGGAAGGTGGGAGTGAAAGAAGAAAGAGAGAAAGAGGTTCTGTAGTGGAGGTCTCCGAATAATTTTGGACCACCTGGGAATCTCTGACGTGCATTGCCATCGCATAAGCACACGGGCGCCTTTTGCTAGACGCTCCTTCGGGCATTGTTTTGTCGGATTTCGCGGTTTACTCTCGGAGGTGGAAATTGCGATCCATTACTCAGGCTTTAAATATGCACCTCGCAGTGTCATAAAATACGACGATCGCACAACCAGATAGTCCGAAATAAAGAGGTTGTCTTTGGAATGCACAAAAACTATTAATAGTTTTCTGGTTTAACGAATTTAGGCGAAATTCCTAATTCACCAAATTCTCAATTCAACAAGAGGCAGCCGCGCACTCTGCTCACTGTTTACGATAGTAAAAGAGAAAACCTGGATGTTCGAAGAAGGGAAGAATATTTTTTGAGCCATTTCGAAAGATTTAATGGTTTCGAATCCCTCCATTAGTGGACGACCCGTACCACCAAGAATGCTTGGATTAGAGTTCGTAGCGAGTGTCGTATGACTCAAGTTAGTCGAACAGCAGAGTAGAAATCTGTATTTTTTTCTAACAGTACGATTTCCTTTTGCTGGCTGCACACGAACTCTTTCAAGAACACAAAAGTGCATCTGGAAATTAGAGATTGCGCTCGAACTCTTTCTTGCCGCTCTTCAGGGCATCAGGGCCTGCGCTATGATCGTACACTTATGGTTTTTCTGCACAAGATACTGAAGCAGGGTGAACATGAGGATATGTCTTCGTCTTTTAGCGCCGAATAATCAGGGAGCTCAGAAACGCCTTCTATTCTAATACGTGAACAGGTCATCTTTCGTGCATGTGCAAACATTAATTTAGTACGTGAACAGGTCATTTTTCGCGCATGTGCAAACATTCATCACATTTTGATTCCTTAATGTTGCACTACAACTAAAGACGCAAACAAAAGTAAACAGAACAGGAATCGCTTTCTGCCATTTTTGATATGTTGCCAAATTTATGTTGGGTAGTAGGATATGTCCATGCTGGTACTGATCACTGTTGTAGTTTGTTATGAGCATACAATGTCGTTCATTTTCGTTAAGGAAGACATGACTCTGCATCAGAATAACTCGCTAATTTTACCGACTACGGCAACTCTAATAAAGGCTGTAACTTGTTCCCTTGCGTCACCAACCGCCAGAAGTATTTTAAAACCGGATATAGGATAACTTTATTCGGCTCTAGCACAAGGTTTCTTTATGTGGTCAGATGAGTCCATCCGCAACGGTCGGTTGCCCCTATTCTAGGGCTCCGCTGGATGCTGCCGTCAGCTGAGCTCGCCGTATCAAACCGATCTGGTCATCGCGGCAGTCGCTGGAGAGCAGACCCTCCCATTGCTCCACACTTGGGTTTTGTATAACTGGGACGATGTCGACTTTTTGACATGCCCATGTGATGTGATACAGTGTAGGTTTTTCATGGCACCACGGACGATTGTGTGCGTAAAGTGTGGGGTGAATTTTACTTAGTGTGTTTAGATTTGGATATGACCCCGTTTGAAGTTGTCTCCATGTGACAGCCTCTTCTTTGTTTAAAGATTTGTGCGGTGGTGGGTACCGCATCCTGCTGCCTTTGTAGTGAAAAGCTCTTAGCCTTGGGACTGCACAACACGTTCGAGGAATTACGGGAAGCGCAGCATGTTGCCCAAATGCGCAGACTACAGCAGACCCCCACAGGCACAGTTCTTTTAAAGAAACTGGGCTACACCGAACAAATTCGAGAAACATTGAGAACTAAAACGATCCCCGATGAGTACCGCAGCACGCTCAGGGTGGCACCAATACCAAGAAACATGGACCCGAACCTCCACAAAGACCGAAGAGAGGCAAGGGCCGACCGCTTACAGAAAACACACGCATCCCAGGATACAACAGTGTATGTCGACGTTGCCACATATGCCATGACTAGGGGACAAGGCACCAACAACGCAGTGGCAACTGTAGCCAACTCGGAATTACACGAGATTACCAGCGCCGCCCTGCAAGACTGCACGATAGCTGAGGCTGAAGAAGCGGCCGTCGCTCTAGCGGCAGCGGAGGGCTATCGGACTGGGCGGTCACTGACAATTCTTACTGATTCACAAGCAGCCTGCCGCAACTATCTTTGCGGCAGAGTCGGTCACAGAGCGCTCCGCATACTCCGCTCTGTAGACTGCAAGACGCAACAAACACATGCAAAACCACACAAGCCGATCAAACATAAGATCATCTGGGTACCGGGGCACACGGGGGTGGCAGGAAACCAAGAGGCAGACAGGATAGCTCGAGGATATACTAACTTCCGAGCATCCAACGTCAACGACCTTGAGGAATCCCTGCCAGTACCTCAGGAATAAAACCGGATAAGATACTTTTGGACAATTGCTAACTCAATAAAATACCGAGTTTCAGCACAAGGACTTTGACTTGCATAGTTTAAAGGTGCACTGAAGAGGATTCTGAACTTGTCTTTTTGCCGCGGGAACTCGATCTACACGTTTCTAGCATTCTTAGAAACTGCGACTTATTGCCCTGTATGGCCGATTTCCCAAATTAAATCGAATTAACGGGCGGCTCCCGCCCTTTTTTTTTGAATTCTGCCTCGTACGGTGGGCGGAGTCGACCAACGCGTGGAGTGCCTTTCACCCAGTCCCGTGGCGGCTTGCCGCTCTGCCATCGGCGGAGTAATACGTAGTAGTCCGTAGTAGCAAATAGTCCGCGCGTATTTGTATTTCTGCGGGCTTATTTTGCGGCTATATTATCTGCGAATGAAACTATTTATTCATGGAAACCTAAAAAACAAAATAAAGCGAAAGCAAAGCCTCGACGGAGCTGGCTGAAAGGAACTTCACGCGTTGGTCGACTCCGCCCATCGTACGAGGCAGAATTAAAAAAAAAAGGGCGGGAGCCGGATGTTAATTCGATTTAATTAGGGAAATCGGCCATACAGGGCAATAAGTTGCAGTTTCTAAGAATGCTAGGAACGTGTAGATCGAGTTCCCGCGGCAAAAAGACAAGTTCAGAATCCTCTTCAGTGCACCTTTAACTCCTCTTTAATAAACTAGCATAAATGCAGAGGCTACTTTTTCCTGGAAAATTAGGAAAACGCTTTCGTAAAAAAAGAGACACAAATTTTAAAAAGTGTCTATTCTGCACCTCGCATCAGGAAGGGAGACGAAAGGACATAACTCTGATTAAATCGTGTGGATAGGACTGTTCCCGTGTACTGCAGCCACGTTGTCAGTTTCTCACCAAATTAGGGCGGGTAACAGATACGGAGCAGAAGATGATATAATCAGTGACCCATCAAGTTAGTGCACAAACCTTGCTTTCTCGCTAACAGCCAACAAATTTAGGGACACACTCAGCGTCATTTGCATTCAACGCTGGTTTCTTTTATAGCATGGAGCGTTTCTTCATAAAGAAATGATTTCTCTTTGTTCTCGTGTTCCTCTTCGGTTGGGTGTCACAAAACGGAAGAAAAGAATGCGAATCGAGATGGCAGCGGAAGAGGCAACCACCCGAGTATTTTTCCAGCCGCGTTTAAAAACACCGGAATGCACCCGTTTTCCTGTTCGTATTCACGACATATAAGGCGATTGGTACCCTCTTGCTAGTCATGAGAAATAAGGATTCCATGTGGAGCTCTACGCCTCCACTGTCGTTTTGCAGAGCCGCAGCCAGACTGCTAGAGCGCCACCGCAGCAACCATCGAGGACCTGCTGGCTTGCAAAACTTTAACTGAAGGATATGCTCAGATTGCGGTTGTTGCAAAGCTGATCCAAAAACGGCTTTGCTTACGTAGAGGCACCAATCAGAGCCGATGAAAAAAGAGAAAGGGGAAAATCATCCTCCGGGGTCCCGTTCATTCCCCATCGATCCACATGCGCAGGCCACGTTTATCCCCAGGGCCGGGAGCTCTCGGGCCTTAATGAGCGATGCCGGTGATAGGCGCCGGCACGATGGAAACTGGCGCCACGTATATGTGCGTAAGAGCCAAACAGAAATAAGCGAGGAAAAAGGACGCTAACAAGAAAGAATATATTGCCTGAACTCTGCGTGGCAGGATTTTCGGCAGGAAAGAATAATCAATCAGTGGGTAGCTGGTTCGCTCCTGGCTGTTTGCAAGCAGCACCCTGCGATTAATCTTTGCGCCGGCGATGGAATTAACCGGAGATCATCGCTGTTCTGCCAGTATAAACCTTTCAGGAGAACAATAGCGTGGTATGGAAGTTTCCTCGGGTTGAGCAGGTGCTTGAGGGATAGCCAAAGGGAGCGCCTATGACATTCAGTATATGGAAAATAACACAAGCTAAGGAAGCTGATGAAGACGTATATGAAAAGAAAACCGCTAACACTGCCTTAATTTACTGCCCAATTTACAAAAAAGACAGACATTGTACCATAATATACACGTGCACACACCAAGGTACATAGCAGGTTGCACACTGTAGAGGGAGCATCTTTAGTGATGGAAGAAGGCCAGGCGCAGTTATAGGTGACACGCCTTCTGAAAAGTTTTATTGAATCGAGGCATCGGTGGAGGAACTGGGCGGGCTGTGGACTGGGACGCTAGGTGCGTTCCACAGCCCAAGAGGGCGCTGGGAAGAGGAGGTCACGGCTAACCAGAGCGTCACACAGGAAAGCAGGCCAAGAACCAAGAAGCCACAAGAGGCAAGAGGTTGCGGGAACCACGAGGCCAGGGCAACGAGGACCCGCATTCAACCACTGGCGCCTACACGCTCGACGGAAGTGTCTCTCTCCCGGCTCCTTTCCTACATACATTATTTACATGATACGTCGGTGCAGTGCTTCAAGTACCTTGCTGTGTCTTTATTGTCGTCCTCGGCACAGCTAACGCTCAGTTGTACCAGCACCGAATAACACTGGTTCTGAGTGAAATGGCTCACATCAAACTGGGTCTACGTCGCACTACTAATGTGTCCTAACAAAAAACTCTGGAATTTGGATCGTTTCATTTATGAGCTTTAACGTCCAAAAGCGATTCGGGCTATGAGATACGCCCTACCGAAGGGCTCCGGATATTTCGACCACCTGGGGTTTTTTAACGTGCACTGACATCGCACAGTACATGAGCCTTTAGAATTTCGCCTATATCGAAATTTGACCGCCACGGCCAGTATCGAACCCACGTCTTACCCGCGGAATTTAGAAGTTTTGAAGTAAGCTTTGGAGTTGAAGTTCGCCGGAATGGCCTTCGTCCCCTTACGGAGTCAACTTTGGCGGTGCTAAGAGTTTGTCTAAGTGAATGTTTCTATGTGGTAGGGTGTGAGGTAGAGGTACGATTGTCATTTCCCGCAGAGGAGAAGTCCTGAGGTTTCTTTTTCGCCCCCCAAAAAAGGCGCAGAAATAATTTGGCCTAACTTTTACAATGCGTTATCACAATAGGGATTCTGCCACTGAAGTCTGTGTGAAAATCTGAGTCTAGTTTGAAGAATTTTAATCAGCGCAGTAAAAACTAGGACGACGGAGGAAGAGAGAAACAGCTTTAGCGCTGTGGACATCAATAGATACAGGAGCATGCAAATGAGTTTCGAGAATTTCTATTTCGCTGGCTTCTAATCACGCATGGCGCTTAATAAAAAAGTGGGTGAACTGAGCACTTGCGGGTCAAATGGCTGTAATGATTGTTTTTATCTAAAGAGGGGGAAAATGTGCCCCACATTTTTTCAACAGCCTTCCTAAGTTTAATGAAGCTACGACATCATATCCCGTAAGCTATCAATAGCGCAGGATATTGGATAAACGGAAGTGTTCTTACTAAATGCGTGCCAGAAAGACAACAAAACTGGCAATTTTTGTTCATCGTTCTAAGCGTCTTGATTATATGCGGCAGCAAATTACTGAATTGTTGAGTGAAACTATGTAGTTTTGGTTCGGTTTACCAAACCTTGTAGCGTACCTTGACTGGGCGAAGCCATTCGCATGCCCTTTGATCTGTGCACGTCAAAAAACCTGCTTGTGTAGACCACACATAAAATAGTAACATTGAATTAACATCGTAACAAAAAACACTTATGAAGACGGAGCTGCGGATGCTGCGAAACAATAAAAGTGCTGAATACTGAAGAAAAAAGTCGACGCACTGTTAAAGAAGCTAACAATATAAGCTTTCGGCGCCTTGAGGCGCTTATTTAATTTAATTAGTGCATGGTGTTTTGGTGCACCCAAAGGATTAAGTCTTAAAAAAGAAATGTCGCGCATTGGAATCAAGCTTATTGCTTAAGCTGTCGTGGACGTGTTTCTAGAATTGTGTCTTTTCTTCCTTTTATTAGGTTTAGGTGCAGCGAAAGGGTATATTCTCGATAAAAAAATATTGCCCTGCAACAATTGCCCTATGCTGTCGTTGGAAAAATTGAAGAATTAAGATTTTCCAGCATTCCGAATCGGCAACAGCGTAGAGTGAACATTGCTGGCTTTTACACTCATCGGTTTCTTGATAAAGAACAAATGCAGTATCAGTGGATCCCACGTGACCTCATGAGTTCCCAAAGCCTTTGAGACTCGCGCAGCTGCCCTAACCTCGTCGTTGCCGCGGCTCCTAAATCTGGATTATGCCACCTTCCTGTGTTAACAAGAAATGAGCACCTATGGCTCGGCACACGGGCTCTGATCCCTCCGTGGGCAGTAATGATCCCCCGCGGTCTTACCTGTCCGGAAGAGATGGCGCTTCGGAGAGGACTGTTCGTCGTACTATTTCATGAGCTATTTACTTTTTATTTATTTTACAGTGTTCTTTTTAATTTTCTGTGTCTCTGATATCTCTTTTCAAAGAGAGCTGTGCTGGTTTTGGTGCGCTGCGCGAAATCTTCATTTTGCAAAAGACTCTCTCTCTCTTGTACATAGCTGTATACCTAGGCTTCACCGAGTCACTGAATCAATTCAGGTGGCAACGACTATAGTACAAAGTGAAAGTGGAATGCGATCCCTAGCGCTGCTTTTCACTGCTTCACCTAAGGTGAATAAGGAAGCATGGTTTAATCTTTCTTGCAGAACATAATATCTTTTAAAGAATGCGTTTGCAAGTATTCTCGAACCTTTTGCTTTCGATTGGCACACACACACAGTGTGTCTAACATTAACATTTTACCGAGCGCCTTTTATCATCGGAATATATTCAAGAGAAGGCAGTGCTTTCATATCGCATTTTACTGACTGTCGTTAAAGCGAAGTATTCGTCCGTGGTGTACGAGGCAGCTCAGCTCTGCTAGAGAACAAAACCATCTAAACTATAGAAGAATGAGAAACTAACAGGTTACAAAAGTACTGGCTGTTTCTTCTGCTCTGAAAAAAAGGCACAGCCACTCTCAAAGGTCGCTTACAATTGATTGATGCTCTAAGCCTAGTCCCTAAAGAGCCCGTGGTCTTCGATGAAGGGCTCCATTTCTGATATCACGCAGCAACAAAAGAAGAATAAAGCGCTGTCTTCATAATAAAGATAAAGGAATGCGTCTGAACATACTGCTGACAACAGATTGCCTCAGACTGGATTCTCTCCCACGGGACGTAGAACCCAGTTATGAAGAAGGCTTTGCTCACTCTGCAAGGCTTTGCTCACGAGGGCAGCTAAAGCGTATCATGACGGAGAGCGTTATTCAAGTAATAATGTTTATTCCTCTATCATATTTCTAAAAAAATATGGGTGTCATCTTTTCTAAGCGTCTTTCGAAAGCGGAAGCGTGCGTGAGATTGATGTAAGCATAATGCACAATCAGCTGTGCAAAGCGGTAGGGTTGAAAGAAATATATTCAGATGCAAACGCTCGGAGAATATAACATTTAACATGAACGAAAATCTATTACTACCTTTCACGATTTGAGATTGGCCATTTATAATCCTAATCAAAATTACAGAAAGTAAAAGCGACTCGAAATGTCGCAGCCGCGATGATGTCATGGCGTTCCAGTAAAGAAGGCAACAGAAAAATTTTCCCAGTCAGAAAACAAAACATTCTACCGAAAGCGCGAGTGTGGGCCTCCCTCTATTCTCATCATGTTATAATTTTTTATGTTTCAGCGGATTTAGAGCGCAAGTGCATTTGTTTTATAAATCGACGAGCTTAAAAAGATCAAATGTGTGTGGAACTTGCAGGTAAAGCATACAAAGTCGTATTGGGCTAGCATTTGAAATGATGACGTAATCGTCGATTAAAAATCGCGACGGCCTTCAAGCTTCTCTGCAGCGCACAACGCCAAGTGGGGGCGCATGATGACGTTATCCAAGGCATCGGACATCGATGTAGGTAAGCCGAATGCGACGCGTGCCGACATTTTTATGCGGGACTGGCCCCGAGTATTACTTTGCCGACACAACCAAAGATAAATGGTGGCAGAAGTGCTTTGAAGTTACTGCCGCAGTGTTCGGGGTAAAGAAGGAGCATTGAACTTTTGAAGCCACCTGACCCGCTCCACTTCAGCGGCGAAATCCGTAAGCAGTGGCTACTTTTCAAGCAAAAGTTTGAACCCTTTTTGGTTGCTTCCGAGCCGGACGGAAAGCCTCCTCAGGATGCCGCGAAGATAGCTTTACTGCTAACTGTGGCAGGCCACGGCGCATTGGAAATTTACAACAACTTCACCTTTGGTGACGACGAGAGCCGGGAAAGCTTTGCAGCTGTGATCGCCAAATTCGACAGCTACTGTGCAGAGCACTTCAATGAAGTACACGAACGCTACCTGCTTCGGTAACGCGACCAAGATCAAGGTGAGCCAGTAGAACAGCTTTTCGGAGAACTCAGGAAGATATCTCGCACCTGCAACTTTCGCACTATGCCAGAGCCGTTCATACGTGACGTACGTGACTAAGTAGCTTTTGGAACAAATAATGATGAATTAAGGCAAAAGTTCTGCAGGTTAGGAAGCTGGCGTTGGCTAAAGCGGAACAAATCTGCAGGGCTGCGAAGGTGACAGCCGCACAAAGCGAAATCTTATCTCTAGAACACGGACAGATCAACACCGCCAAAAGCAGCAGCAGCACGAGTGCGACGAGCAACCTGAAACGTTCAAGTTCCGCGGGTGTGGACGTACAGAGGGCAAAATGTATATCTAGAACGACCGAACTGCGTGCTCCGGGCCACTCCGAGCTACGCGCGCGACGTCTGCTATATAACGCCTGGTTCGAGACGACGGAGTGGGGACATACGTGGCCAAACTGATAGCGCTGTCTGTCTTTTCGGGGCTCGCAGGCGGCCGCGGCTTTACCTCCTGCTTTTGTCGTTAGTAGCGCCGATTTGCGCTACCGTCTGCGAAAGGACATACGCGGCAGAGCGCACACCACTGGATTCCTTTTTTTTACTTTCTTTTTGCGCGCTTGTGGCCCCAGTATGCTTTCAATAATCACATGCCTATTTCGGCATTTGCCGAAGAACGCCAAAATGCCAAACCTTGCTCCGTTATCTAAGGCTCGTAGCCGCGATGACGATGCAGTACACCGGCGCGTATGTGATGCGGTGAACTGCTCCTCGCCAGAGCTTTGCAAGTGCACAAAAAGAAAGTAAAAAAAAAGATTCCAGTGGTGTGCGCTCTGCCGCATATGTCCTTTCGCAGATGGTAGCGCAAATCAGCGCTACTAACGACAAACGCAGGAGGTGAAGCCGCGGCCGCCTGCGAGCCCCGAAAAGACAGACAGCGCTATCAGTTTGGCCACGCATGCCCACACTCCATCGTCTCGAACGAGGCGTTATATCGCTAGGCGTCGCGCACGTAGCTCCAAGCAGCCCGGAGCGCGTAGTTCGGCCGTTCTAGACATGCATTTTGCCCTCTGTACGCACGGTCCGTGAAGTCCTGCATTCGGCAAAATTTCCAGGAAATGCCTAGGGCAGAATGATTTTGCTGCACATTGCAACATGAAAAAGCAACTAAAGGAAGTCAGGAGCAGAGAAGACTGTGAAGCGGAATTTGATATCCTGGATGTATGTGTCAACAGCATTGGACCAGCACGTGACCATGGCTGGGTGGTCAGTGCGAAAGTTGCGGACCCGACGTCAGCCTTCAAAGTCACAGGATCGCAAGCCAACCTGCTGCCACTTTCAGTCTACGAGAAGTTGCAGGCGCGGATACTGTTGACTACGAAAAAAGGTCCACTACGGGCTTACAACGCAGCCGTAATAAAACACCTCGACTACTAATGTGACGGTCGGAAGCAAGGAGGCAGCGATCAATTTCTTCGTCGTGAAGAAGGGCCAACAAATACACTTGGACTGCGAGCGAGCGAAATGCTTGAACTGTTCTCATGCACCGTAAACGACGTGGGAATGAGCATGAGCGAGGAAGTGGTTCAACAATTTCGACGACTTTTTTCTCCCACTGGATGTATTCAGCGACCATACCGCAAGGTTTGCCGCGATGACGCTGTGCCAGTCGTCCAGACCACCCGCCATGCGCCCCTTTCCTTGCTGGAGCCTCTGCGCGAAGAACTTGACCGCATTGTCAAAGCCGGCGCAATAGTCAAGCAAGACCAGCCGAAGGACTGGGTGAGTCCTCTGGTGATTGTTGAAAAAATGGACGGTAAACTGCGATTGTGCATGCACCTGAGGAAAATTCACGACAGTCTAAAGTGCGACCATTACTAGATGCTGCGGCGAGAAGATATTGAATCTGAACAAGTGAGAGCACGCTTCCTCTCCCGCCTTGACGCGAATTCGGGGTTTCACCAGATACGGCTGCATGATGAAATATCAAAAATTACCGACGATTACGTTACTTCCTAATGCGAAATTTGAGCGCAGCAAATAAGCTGTTTCACCTTTTCGATAGATTGAGGCAAAGAAGTCGAGCAACATATGTATGCGCTATCACAGAATTTTTTTTTATTTTTCACACGTATTCGCAATTTCGGCTCGGGCGGTGCACATATACAGATCCGCCGCCACCGATCTGGCTCTCTGATTGCCACCGCACAGGGGTTGCATTGGAGGAGGAGCGAAGAAAGGAATTAAGTTCGAGCCGGCGCTTTGACAACCGGAGACTCGCAGGAAGAGGGGGGAGGGGGCGGCGTGCACACCCAGCGGCAAACGATGGGGGCAGAAGCGCGCGCAGCTAGCGGACAATACGATAAAGGGAGGAGGGAAGAGATATAGCAGCGACTGACTGATGCCGCTGACGCCGATAGCGCTGGGGGGATGAAAGGTTACGAGGCCGACGCCGACGCGAAACCCAGGAACGGACGCCAAAGAGCTGCGCTCTAAAATATGCATGTTCGCGACTGATTTTTGTCGTTACCGGTTTATGATGTTGCCCCTCGGTGTAGCATCCGCCTCAAAAGTGTTTCAGAAGACTCTTAGCGAAATCTTCGAGTCGCTGTCAGGGGTAGGAGTGTACTATCGGGAACAAAAGCGGTATACTCCGCGTGGCAGGAGCCGGAGCAATAGAAAACTGCGTTGCAACGCGATCTACAGGCGGCATCTCGGACCCAGACAGCCAATCTGTGATATTTATTATCGGGGGGCATGTTGCTTGGCTCGTTTCACATAAAAAAAAAAAAACACTTGTGCTAGAGCCAAATAAAGTTATCCTATCCTATCAATGATTCAAAAATGCGCTGCTTCCACGACAAGTTAGCCACGCGCGCGCGCGGGAATTTGATCGCATCATGACGGTGCGCGCGCCGGCTCTCAAGCCATATCGCGAATGCGCGCGCTGAAAAAAATAAGACACCAAATAAAAAGAGGGCCACCAGATTGCTGCTGCTGCGGCGCCGCTCCGCATTTTGCGAGCAAACACTGAAACGAGTCAAGTGACATGCCTGCTGATAATGAAGGTCACAGATTGGCTGTCTGGGTCCGAGATGCCGCCTGCAGATGGCGTTTCAACGCAGTTTTCCGTTGCTCCGGCTCCCGCCGCATGGTGTATACCACTTTTGTCTCCGATAGTACGTTGATGATGCCATCGTGTGGGGGGCCACAACACAAGAGAAAGATGAGAGGTCGCGAGCGGTACTGCAAGCAGTACAGATAGCTGGCCTAACATTTAATGCACAGAAATGCAGCATTGGAGTCCGTAAGACCCTTTTTCTTGGCGACGTTATTGTGGAAGGCGGTATACGTCCAAACCACACCCGTGTAAGCACGTTGCTAAGTATGCCGCCACCTGCTGACATACAAGCAGTGCAGCTTATGCTTAGCGTTCTAACTGTTTTGCGAAATTCTTACCATTACTTACAGACCGAACGCGACTTTTTCGAGACTTGATCAGGAAAGATCGCATCTTTGAATGGACTGAAAAGCATGCTAAAGAATGAAAACTGATTTACCATAGCCTGAGCAAATAACCTGTATTTTCGATAGTGAAAGAATTACGTAGGTAATATCCGATGCTTCGCTAACTGGAACAGGCGCCGCTCTTTGGCAGCGTAACGAGGGGTCTTGGAAGCCCGTTAATTATGCCTCGTTGTCACAGACAGCAAAAGATGCTATGGCTGTCTTCTTCGGATGCGAAAAGTTCCCTGCCACATAGCCATGGTGTCGTTCGGACTGTTTAACACCGCAAAAATATGACCTCGACAAAGCGATGTTCGTGACAAGAAAGACTGCTCTGTTGGTTTTTGTGTCACCAGCGGAGTGTAGTGTCACGTTGCCGACCTCGCGAGACACTGCGAACCGAGTGATTTTATTTTCTTTTATTTATTGTCTCGTTTTGACTGTACACAGACTGAAAATTGAGGGAGAGCAAGTTAAAGGCGTCTAGAAACGCCTGACAGAGTCCTGCCCTCCCCATGTAAAATAAAACAAAGTGGCACTTGACAATGGTACAAAATTTCCATAAGTGATACAAAGCACAAAGGCAGCGGACGTAGTGACTACGAAACGATGAGAACAGTAATGCATAATGCAAAGCACAACACAACTAACCTGGATTAGGTCGAGAAGACACCACAATTAACTATAACAGAAATAATCATCAACCGTTTTCCTGTACTTGACCTCGGACATATTTCGTAGCGACAGTAAAGTAAGGGTAGGTTTTTAATTTATTTGGAATTACGTTTTTAGAACCCATAGTTTGTACGAGATTTGGATGCATGGTATGGAGGGTACCTAAGACTGTATGCTAATTGGGTAATAATTGTGTGGTCTCAAAAGTCGGTCTGTTTTCTTTCATAAGCTCTGGAATTGGCATGATGAAGAGTGACGTTTCATACGGTGTTTAAGATTTTTGTCGGCGCATTACAGCCTAATCAATAAACTTCGTCGCCGGTTTCTAACTTTGCGCCGCCGAGAGTGATACCCTTTCGAGCTTCGGCGATCCACGACTGGATTCAGTGCTACCGCAGCTCCCGAGTTACGTTACTTCTGTTTGCTAGCACAACTTATCTGAATAAATATTTCCAGTTATGCGTGAGCCTTTTACTGGCCGGCCCCGTCTATCAGGCGGCTACTATAATCAGCGAAAAGCGGTAGTTTGTACCATCTTGGCTAAATTTAACCGAGCAATGGTGTTTTCTTCTTAGCGCTATTGCGAAGCCTTTACTGCACACCTGAAGGTAAAGAGAACCCTTCTCCTCACCTTTCGAGACCTTTTAGCTTTAGAATGCATTAAGGGTGCCACTACACTGGTAAGAAACAAACCCTGCTGCTTTATTACTTTTTGGTAAATACGGCACACTAATGCGCTCTAACATTGCAGGATGCACCGATGGTACTAACGATTATTGACCGTACGACGCGTCATCTTTTTTCCTAATCTTGGATACAAATAAAAATAATTTTACCGATAAATACTTGCCTATTCTTTAAATATGAGGCAATAATTGTCCACGCTGAAATAAAACTGAGATCTTGGAGAGGTGGTACGGGATCTTCCGCAAAAGATGGAACAGAGAGAGTCGTGGGAACATTCTAGAAACCAGTAAGACGAGCTGTATGTCTAGCCTTGACTACATATACAAAGTTTCCGTACTCGAGGGTACCCTATGTAGTATTTAGTTGCGTGAGACCACTGCCCCATGCCGCTTCCCGTTTCGTAGTCTGTATTCTCTCTCTCTCGCTCGCAGCAGTGTTATGACTACGGTGTCAGTGCACTGTAGCAAAGACGGTGTTTTTCAAAAAGGGGTGTAGTAGCAAAAACAGCTTTCGTAAATTAGTGAATTAATATAGCGATTTAAAGGTAGTCGACACGGCTGCCAGAAAAAAAAAAAAACAGGCGCCCACTGAAGAAAGAAAGAAATAAACCTAACGAAAAAACACATATTTGCAAGTTACCCAGGCGTAGTACATATGCACAAATTACATAGTAATATTTATTAATTGATAATTTTGCTACATTTCTCGTAAACGAGAGCACTGCGTTGCTCTCAGTTTCGAGTCCTATACTACAGTCCACTGCAAAGCAGTTTTGACTTGATATATGGGTGGCATCGCTAAATGCCAGGCTGTGCCCTGTCATCCACTTTTGTTTTCTTTGCGGGAAAAAAAATGCCGTACTATGTGAGCTTAAGGTAAAATTTCGAAGTGCTTTTTGACAGGTACGTCGCATAGATGAGATAAGAAGTAGCAAAGAGTAATTCTTTTTGATCCATTCCGCCAAGGATATCGAAAAATGTAGAAAAAGAAAAAAGGGCTCTATGTGTTCACTCTACCGGAGACCATATTTGCCATTCCGTCCATAGCATAACCGTTAACAGGAATGCACAATCATTTGCCACAAACATCCCTCTGCTGACCTAAATTATATCGCCTTCTCGAGCACTGTCGAAAGAATATCAATCATGTGCGATTCTGGCCGAACACTCGTGCTGGTGTCATGTCCGAGCGTTGAATTGCCCACTCGTCGCTTACAAAGAAAGAGACATCCTTTTATGCTGGCATTTTTATTTTCTGAGATTCTTGACTTCAATCTATTTAGGACGAGAAGATGTTCCATTGTGTTACTAGAAGGAAAAAATTAGGCACTGTTCGTAGTGAGGTTGTACGCCCGTTGCAAGCCAACTAGCTGCACTAATTTTAGATATTAAACATCGCTTCGAGAGGAAAATAGTATTCAATGAAGCTAAGAGAGCTGCACAGCTTTGTACCTCGCAGAGGATATCTATATTTTTTTTTTACTGTATGCCTGAATGTTCGTTTCTAAATTTTCGTAGCTTTTGCGCGGGTTGCCGTGAGGCCTACCTCAGGCGAGTTAACAAAATTTAATTATGCGCCAGAAAGTTTATTCGCGCCTGCTTTTCCACCCTTACAGCTATTGAAGCCGGCGTATTTCATCATTTTATAATGCCGCTGGCGATCGCTATAGCATGGGCTACAGCGCTCCGAAGGCGCCATTTTAAATCAGATTTTAGTTCAGCCAGATTTATACTCCTAAACAGAATTACGAAAATGGAAACAAAAACGATATTAAACGAAGACTACTGAAACAAAGTTTGCCCCTGGCTGAAGTCAGTAATTTTGTTCGACCATTACTGGAATGCGCCTGTTAAATAATTTATCTCGCACACTTCTACGGCACTAACGATAAAACACTGCCTTGCTGCTTTCATCAGTTCAGCATTCTGCTGAGTATGAAATATGCTAAAGCATATAAATCCATCAGATCGCGAGTTTTGTGCGTCAAGGGCTATGAATCCTAAAACGACGAAGAAGGTGCAGTTGCAGAACGAACACCAGCTCACGATGGAGCTACCCTCATGACAAGCGCTGCAGTTGTAAGCGCAGCCAGAAACAGTGAAATTCGTGCGGGTTTTTCTAGAGTGAAATACAATACTGAGTAAGCTAGAGCTATTCGTTGCTAAATTTCTCCAGTTTTCAAAGCGGCCTGTGACCTACGACCGCAGAGAACACAAAAAAGGTCCCGCAAGAGAAGAATCGAAAGGCAAGCTAACTGAAAACAGCGCGTCCTGTATATCTCTTCTCTTGTTTTGTGTCTTGCATCCATTTATCGGTGTTTTTATATTTTAAAATTGGCCTTCAATAACGTACCTCAGATATTGCAGTGGTAGTCCTTCAATATTGTATCCTCAGCATTCTTGCCTTAAGTTTGGTGATGGGAAGCACGTTACGAAAACAGGAACAAAGTGCTTGCCTTTCTTTATCTAATGTGATAACGCCCAAGTATCTTACAAAAAAATCGCTTCTTGGTTTGAACTGGGAATGGTGAACAGTAAAATAAATCTAAGAGTACCAACTATCTTAGGTAGTAGCTGGGACTCGGAAAACAGTTGCTAAGCAGTTGTCGGCTGGGGGGGGGGGGGGTTGCCTGATTCTTTGCGGTTGACCTGTTGTTTGAACTGGCAGACGAAATAGACTAGTTGCGGCGGGCTGGGACAGAAATATTCGCTCCCAACTTCTCATGGTAGAGCGTGCACTCCAGGGAAAAACAAAAGTTATCAAGCAATTCAACCAACATTCCTTTATTTGCGACGCAGTTTGCAGCAGCGCCACTGAAGCTACGTGGGATCAGCAAATAGTAACAATAGCGTGTACAGCCATGGATGTGCTTAGAAATAAGATGAGACTGCCTGTCCGCAGATTACCGTTGTGTTCGCACTAGAACAAACGGCGGCTTTCCTGAAAGAGAAAAGACAGGAACGCTTTGGCATGATGCTCTCGAGGCTCTCTTCTTACTTTTCTCTGTCTACTCTGCCTTCACTCGCATTGTTATCCCTCTAGCTCTTTTTGACAACCCGTATCAAGTGCCCTGCCTGCTGCTCCACA
Organism: Amblyomma mixtum; assembly: GCF_055824585.1. Taxonomy (NCBI): domain Eukaryota; kingdom Metazoa; phylum Arthropoda; class Arachnida; order Ixodida; family Ixodidae; genus Amblyomma; species Amblyomma mixtum. Next base: position 96,673,573 of record NC_143013.1, on the reverse strand, counting down.
GATATTTTTGTTCATGGGTTCAAGTGTTCTTCGAAAATATTGATCTCGTTTAGTTGCTGCCACGCTGCATGGTATTCAATATACAGCTGCATTAATTTGTTCGCGCTAGAGTGTGATGTTGTGGCTGTTGGCTGAAAGAAGTAGAGCACGTGTTACTAATAGCAGCGATGCACTGGTGTAGTTGGAAATGTTACGCACTTCCACCACTTAATAAACAGGTGGAAAGAAGAATCAAGTGCAACGAAAGACGAGGATAGAAACGTTGTTTCTATACTCGTCCGTCATATACCTGTGCTATTTTAGCAAACGAAAGCAAGAGAATAATTAAGCAAGTTCCAACCTCATCTATCAGTAAAGCAAGACATCTAACAATTAAAAAAATCCTTCCTGAAGTTGAAAAAGCTACTTGAAATTTTACGTTTGGCGGGCGATCAGTGCAACTGTTAAGTGTTATCGATAGAAGCCATTCATGCCGAACATTCTTGGATGAAAATTGTGAATATTTAAAAACTGCAAGGTATTTATACAAAAATTTTGACGCTAATAGTCCATTATTAGGATATGGTGAAGAATATTTTTTTAGAGTGTTTCTGTCATTCGCATAGAACAGTTAAGACTGCCGGAAAAAGCCAACGGGCAGCGCTTTTCACGATAGCAACAACGTTAACAGGAAACAAACAAAGCCTGCAGACAGGAGATCTGGAGACATATTGATTGTAATAGTGAAATCCTACAATATATGAAAACAAAATTGCGTTCATCAACTTTTTCCGGCTCAAAAATGTTGCCTAGAATTGTTGGGTGGATACGAAGTACTCCAGCAGCGCTCATCATTCAGAAAATATCTAAAAAGGTTTCATTGATCCGCGTCTTCTGGTAACAGTCTTTGCTCAAAATTTCTGGTGATCCCATGAGGAATTTTTCTCACAACAGGAACTTGCAGAATTCATTAGTCCAATAAGCCTGAAGAGCCATTTCAAACCTAATTCTAATCTATCCGGAGATAAAGGTTAGCCGGCTTCTAAGTCGCTCGTTTTGCTGAAATGACATTTCAGCTGAAGTGCGGCTTCAAACCTATATAATTTACAGGATGATACAGGGAATTATAAATCAACGAGAGTGCACTCTAGAAATCTGAGAATATAAGCTCTTGAAATTCGCAAGCTTGTTTGACGGAGCCGTGTTTTCAGTTTCTTCTCATCTGTTGCATCAATTTACCAATTCTTACACGATTAAGCCTTCACACTGCCGCGCCGCGTCGCTTCAATAGCTGGAGCCCACGGCTGCTTAGGCCATTGACGGGCATTCAGTCCAGGCCGCTGCGGCCGTGGTTCGGTGTAGGAAAAGCGTAATGCGCCTGTGTACTGTGCGATGTACCTCATGCATGTCAAACAGCACGTAGTAGAAATAAATTCCGAGCCCGCCACTACGACGCTCCTAGGAGCCTCATTCGCTTCGGGGCTTTAGACTCCATACACTGCAGCTGTCTTGCATATAATCTAACGCATCCTTGTGTTTGTCTCTGCCTTGGCTCCTGTCTTTTTTGACCACGCGGTAGTTACCATGCAGCCTGTTCGCTAAGACACTTACCGTATCTGCGACGTTTTTGTTACCTTCTATATATCAAACAACCCCTCCTACCTTTCTCTATATAAAAATTTTAAGGTATTCCTGTACTAGGCATTACAAAATGTCGACCGGCGTTTAAGGCATTGAAGAGGGAAAAAAGAATAGGCCAAGTTGGGGAGGAACTGTAACAGTGCAGCATTCACTCAGCCAGTTCCACAGCCTCCAATCCGGTCACAAGCACAGTAGCGAAGAACATTAATCAAAGCTGTAGCTGTCGCTGCAAATGCAGTACGCTTGTTTAGTTCAGTGCTGCAAAAAGGGCAGTGTATCAACTGCTGGGCGTCCGTGTGTTAACTCTGGCTCACTCCAAAGTTCGAAGGAGGAATTGGGCTTCTTCAGTTTATTACTCAAGTCATTATCAGGAATTTAGAGGCGACTCCTCTAAGCGCCGCTAACACTTCAGGTGCATTGTTATTCAATGGGAGAAGTACCGATCTTCAGTATAAACTAATCGTACAGATAGCGGACTCTGTTTTGTAGAGGATTTTGATGCTGGTTGAGCTCCCGCATGCTTCAAACGTAGGGCATTTGGGAGCCTCACCTTCCATTAATTTCAAAGCCATCAAACTTTACACAATTCACATTTCTTGAAGGGACAAAATATGCAGTCGTTTTAAAATAATCACCTCAACTCGCTTTTTGTCAACTGCTTGTAGCGAAACAGGGACTGCGGTTTCCTTTGAGATATGTCGTGTTTGCCGAAACGGCAACAATAAAATTTGCGAAAGTGAGAAAGTGATATTTTTTCAGGACGAGTAATTTATGTTGCGGAGTAGGGCTATTAGCTAATGCCTCCGCATGCAAGTATATGTTACGCGTTAGCCGACTGGTCTAAAGCAGCGCCACACAGTTTAGTAGAACGCGGCAGCGTGTTGCAGCGCTGCCAGGGAGTCCACGGAACGCCATCTCCCGCTCAGCGCGATATACCTTGTTTGTTGGAAACACTTTTGAACGCATTTTTCATTTTGTAAAATTATTTAAATTATTTAATTGATCAATTACAGACTATATTTTCGCAGTTACCATCATCAACCAATGGCTTTTTCATTCTGAGCATTTTGACCCCTTTAAACGCCTTTTGTCCATTTTCATTGTGTATTTATTCAATTAATCAATTAATTACAATGGTTTCATTACCACATAATCGCCTATCACGCACCAATTCATCGTCAATCACTAAAACTGCAACTTACCATGATGCGATTTTTTCTACACAGCCCCTGATAATTTGCGACACGCGGTGCTCGCTACTATTACGCCGAGGGCTTTTCGACCGAACCAGCGCTGTATACGCTGTGGAGTAAAAAACCCCTTGTGGAGTTGCCTTCCCACTACGGAGCCCCTGTAATGCACAACGCATACGGACTGCCTTGTCGAGTTTGGGCGTAGGTTGGATTTCTGATTAAGCTAATTGAAAGTGTTTTTGTTGCATTTAGCTCCGCGTTAACACCGAAGGCGGTACACAAGACAGCGTCTCTGTCTGCGTTTTTATGGCCCTAGCAACTCTACTTTTCCTCAGAGCGGTGAAGTTATCGGGAAGGTGCATAATTAATGAAGTTCTATTGGAAAGTTAGCAGTGGTCGAAACTGGCAAGCTTTTTGCAAAGAACCAGTTCCGGTCAAGCGGAATTAGTTTTCGTTTGGCTCTCGCGTGCAGTGCGGCAGTTAACAGCGCGTCCCAAAGGGAGGGGAACGCCTACTGGCGGGCGTCTGCAAGATGTGTGGCGCTTCGGCTCCGTCATTGTTTGACAGGAGCCACGACTCAAGTCATTGGATCCCATCAATTTCGCTCCCTTTGGATTCGGCAAGTTCATCGGCACCCGTGGACACCAAATTCATATAGGTGGGCCCCCTTTTACAAATTTTAACGCGGTTTTTCCTTCCCGCCTCCGGCGCCGACGCTAAGCCTAACGGCTGCGCCGGCGTTCGGCTGTGAGGGAGCCGCTTCTTTCGGCAAGATGGAAGAAACACTTCTGCAACGCGGCTATGACCCGGACGCCATGTCTTGGTCGACCGTTCCCGTCACTGTGGAACCCAAATCGGCACCCGCGGACTCGATCCGCAATGCAAATCTTCTGCGTCTGCTTGAGCGCCGGTCCAGACGCGAGGCCAAGATAGCGGCGAACGCCACGCAAACCACCGACAAGGCTGCTGCTACCCGCCAAGCTCCCGCCTCGCAAAAGGCGAAGGACGCCGGCCCAAAGGGCCGCAACCCTGTTACCAAGTGGAGGCCCAAGCCTTCACCAAAATTTCACCTAGACGACTTTGTCATCGTCATAAAGCCCCGGAAGTCATTGGCCATCCGGGACGTCTTTCAATACGGCGAGCTCGGTGCCGCGTTCGGCGCTTTCCTCGGGGCGCCTAAGGCGTCCGAGTTGAGCCTCCTTTTATGCAAGGACCAAAATTTGATCCTCGCCAGCACCCGGAACGCCCACGTCGCAGACCGTCTGCTGGGAGATTTTTCCATCAAATCGACCATAGGAGATGTGCCTCTCGCCGGCCATCTCAAAGAACATGACGAGGACGTCTGTTATGGAGTCATTACGGTGGCCAACCATGAGACGTCCGAATCTCTTCAACCTAGCGTGCAGTGGAGGAGCGGCACTCTACTGGATATCCGCAAGTTCGGCAACTCCAACAAGGCCCGGCTCACCTTTGCCGGCACGGTTAAGCCAAAATACGTCCACTACAACTCTGAAATCGTCTCAGTGCAGCCGTATTTGCGCACTATTCCGGCCTGCAGCTTGTGTGGAACTGTCGGCCATCGGGCAGACGCTTGCCCCAACCCAGCACAAGATAAGTGTGGCCTGTGTGGACAGCAGGCACCCATAAAAGAGGGGGTGCGGGCCCCTCACCAGTGTGTGGCCAAGTGTGCAGTTTGTGGTGGTGGCCATGCCACGAACTCGCGGGACTGCACTGCAAAATACCGTCCCAACAAGACAGCCGCCCCTAAGGGCGGGAAATCCAGCGTGACGGGCAGGCAGCCACATCACCCTGGTAGCGTCGGCAGCGACGCTTCAAAACAACAGACGCCTACCAGCGGGAAGGACGTAAAGGGCTGTCAAGTGCCACCACTGCCCCCACACGGCGGCCAGGAGAAGCAAGCCCGCTCCCAAGACAAGAATGGCGCGGCCGGTTCCTGGGCCAACGCTGTCAAAAATGGCAAACAGGTGAGCGGTTCAGGCAGGGTTGCCTCCTCCTCCCACCCCTTCTCCCCTGCCCCTCGCTCGGCGGCTGACGCTGAGCTCCACAACCTTGTAGCTTCTCTCCGGGCCCAAAACGAGATGCTACTTGCCAAAATTGAAGCCTTAGAGGCTAGAACAACTCCCCATCCCCCTAGTAACCCCGACACAGAGGCTATGGAGAGCGAGACGGCGGCGACACCGGCTATGGAACCTTCCCTTGCTGAACTCGAAGCCCGTCTCAATGCCAAATTTGACACCTTGTTGGAGACAGCGATGGAACGCCTTATAGCTCGAGTCATGGAGGCTATCCCCTCTATGATCGCTCAACACGTCGCGAGTAACCCCCGCCTTTCTCGCAGAGCCGGCCCCCTTAAGGACGTATCTGGTCGGCCCTCTAGATTATCCCGGCGAGTCAATGACCTCGACGATGACGAAGACAGCTGCCCCCTTCCAGGTGCTGAGCTTCAGCCCCTGGTATCTGGCTCGGGGGCAGCCTCACTACCACCTATCACGTCAAAATCTGAGCATGGCGGGACACCCTCGGTATAGGCGCTCCCCCCTTTCCAAATCGGCTTCCCCCATTACGATTACTCAATGGAACTGTCGGGGGCTCCGGTCCCGTTCCAAGCGCGCCGACCTCCGGCTTTTCCTATCAACCTTTGAGCATTTGCCAGCGGTGGTTGCCCTCCAAGAGCCAGGGAAAGGCGCCACACTAACAAATTATACGACGTTCCAGCAGGACCCCTCGTCTTGTCTCTGCGTTCATAGAAAATTAACAGCCAACCAGGTCGACTTAGACATACCACTTGAATACTCCTATGTAATGGTGACCCTCCTCCCACTCCGCAAGCAGGACCCACCGTTACACATACTCAATATATACTTCAAACCGAAATTGCCGAATGTATCATTCGCGGACCTCTTTAGCCGCGCGCTGAGAGTTGCGGGTCGGGACCCCCTCCTGATTGTGGGCGATTTCAACGCTCCCTCTCGGATGTGGGGTTACTGCCGTGAAGAGAAGCGGGGACGCAAGTTGGCGGAGCTTGCGTCAACGCTGGGCCTCACTCTTCACACTGACCCCATCCATCCAACTCGTATAGGCAACTCCGTGACAAGGGATACGTGTCCTGACTTGACCTTCACCCACAACATTCAGTATGCAGACTGGGTCAACACCGAGGAAACCCTCGGCAGCGACCACTGCCTCCTGAACATTACGATTAGGACCTATCCTTTCGCGCGACCAACAACACAAGCCCGACTCCCAGATTGGACCAAGTTCAGGCAAAATTATAACACTGCCACACCAATACATGAACAAGGCTACCAGTCTTGGTCAGAACAATTGGTCTCTAGCGTTAGCTCCTCCGAAACTCAAATTCAGCTCTCAGAGGCGGTTTCTGATGTGGACAACCACCTGCTCCACCTCTGGGAGGCCCGGCATTGCCTCGTCCGTCGGTGGCGTCGGCAGAAGCACAACCAGAAACTTAAAGCTCGCATCGCCGAGCTCACTCAACGAGCGGCTGAGTATGCGGCCCAACTCGCCGACTCCAACTGGGTGGCACGATGCAACACGGCCGCGCGGCAAATGTCCAGCCGGAACACGTGGCGACTTTTTCGCGCCCTAATTGACCCCACGCAAACACCCACGGAAACTCAAAATCACCTCCAAAGAGCCATACACAGCTTTCAGGGCAACACAACTCAGTTGGCGCACAAGCTCCGGGACCAGTACTTGTGCACCACCCAGGACCCCCGCGGGCCGGTGTACTCTTATGCAGGTTCTGAGAACGTTGAGCTGGATCAACCGTTCCAGCTCCATGACCTGAGGGCGGCCCTGGCAAAAATGAAACGTGGCACCGCTCCGGGTCGGGACAAAATTACAGTCAAATTGTTAGCCAACCTCCCCGACCCGACATACTTGTCTTTACTGAATTACATTAACTCAATCTGGCTTGGGGAAGTACCACTCCCCATCGACTGGAAGACCGCCCTGGTCATCTTCATTCCTAAACCTGGAAAAGCCATCAACACGGACAACCTCCGCCCCATCTCTCTGACTTCTTGTGTGGGCAAACTCATGGAGACGATGGTACGCGACAGGCTGTCCGAGTTCATGGAATCCAAACATCTTTTCGCGGACACCATGTTCGGGTTTCGCCCACAGAGATCTGCACAGAATGTCCTGCTACAACTCAATCGGGCTGTTCTTGACCCCGTCGAATGCACTCACAATGACAAGGTCGTACTCGCCTTGGATTTGAAGGGAGCATTCGACAACGTTACCCACGAGATCATTCTCACCCACCTTTCTCAAACTAACTGCGGCAGAAACGCCTTTCAATACATTCAGCAATTTTTGACAGACAGACAATCTTACATTCGAATCCAGGATAAGGAACATGGCCCTTTTCATTTAGGAACCAGGGGTACACCAGAGGCCGCGGTGCTCTCTCCCCTTTTATTCAATCTGGCTATGATGCGCCTACCGGCCCAGCTGGGCGCTGTCACCGGTGTACAGCATGCGCTGTACGCCGATGACATCACCCTGTGGGCCACACTGGGTTGCCTTGGAGACATTGAGGCCAACCTGCAGGAGGCGGCGACCATAGTGGACCGTTATGCTCGCCGCTGCGGCCTCCAATGCTCCACCCAAAAGTCAGAATTTGTGCACATACGCCCCTCACCAAAGTGCACAGCCAAAATTTCATTGTCTCTTGAGACAGGTCCAATCCCTGAAAAAATCGAAGTCCGGGTACTGGGGCTCTTTATACATCAAGACAGACGGTCAGAAACAACATTGGCCAAACTCCGTCAGGTGGGGGACCAGGTGGGCCGCTTAGTCCGCCGGGTTTCTAACAAGCGCGGGGGGTTACGATGTAAGGACGCCTTGCGGCTGGCGCATGCATTTGTAACCAGTCGAATTCTATATTCGACTCCATAACTCCACCTGCGGAAGCAAGACGAGGATTCACTCGAAGTCATCCTCCGCAAAATTATTAAGCGGGCTCTGGACCTCCCCGTGACCACCTCCAACAAACGCCTCCTGGGGCTGGGCATGGTGAACACATTTCGGGAGCTCCGGGAAGCTCACTTGACCAACCAATACACACGTCTCTCGAAGACATCGTCGGGTCGCCGCCTTCTTGCCCGACTACACATCCAACACACCACTCTCATGGAAGAGCGCGTACGTATTCCATCCCAGTGGAGATGCGCCCTCCACGTGCGCCCTCTTCCCGCGAACATGAACCGTGAGGACCATAATGGCCGGCGCCTGGCGCGGGCGGAAGCCCTGGCCCGCCACTATGGATCGAAACCCGGCGTATTCTACGTGGATGCCTACGGCCCCCACCATGGGGGATGGTTCACGGCCGCAGTCGTCCACGAATCCAAAACAGTGAACGGCCTTACTTTCCGAGCCCGTGACATAACACACGCGGAGGAGGTCGCCATTGCTTTGGCTGCATCTCATTCCAATTCAAAAACAATTATTTCCGACTCGCGAGGGGCATGTCGGAACGTCGAGCAGGGCTGGGTACCGTATCTAGCCTACCGCATTCTCCAAAACAGCGTCTATACCGGGGACCCCGCTCACCGGCGTATCGTTTGGGCTCCTGCTCACATGGGCCTTGAGGGAAATGCTGACGCCGCCGCCCGCGCGCTCTCTCACCGGACATTCCCCTCCGACCCCGACGATCAGGAACTCGAATTCTCTCCAGCTTACTCGTTTAAAGACATTTCTTTACTTTATCAATCTGGCCATAGTCTTTATCCCCGCCCGTGTAAAGGTCTCACAAAGGCGGAGGAGCGGCTTCTGCTTCGCCTATATACAAATACTTTGCTGTGCCCGGCAGCTCTAAAACACTTTGACCCTTCTTTCTCTGGCAGCTGTCCGCACTGTGCGGAGAAGTCTTCGGACATCTACCACATGGTGTGGGCCTGCCCCTCCAACCCTGCTATCCCCCCTCACCCCAACCCAACCCGGGAGGACTGGGAGGCGACCCTGCTCGGCTGCTCTGACCTGCAGGCCCAACGGGCCCTGGTCGCGCGAGCCCGGGCAGCGGCCGACGCCACTGGGGTCCCGAACTAGGGACCTCCACCTAGTACTTGTGAGGGCTGGCCATCTTTGGGTCAGCTCATACCTCACCTCCGGAAGTTTACCTGTAAATAAATGTTTTCCACCACCACCACCATCCCAAAGGGAGCCTTACACGGAACAAGTGCCTTGCAAACATCGCAAAAGTGGCTTAGCGAGAAATTGGAAATTACAGGGAGTCACCTACAGGCTGTGTCCTGTTTAGCGACGATGACCTCAACGCAGTCGTTTGCCGGGACCACAATGTCGTGTGCGTGCGTTTCTTCGTCATATATTCAGCAGCGCTTATAGTTTCCAGTGGCGTAATGCTACTAAATTATGCTTGGAAGGCAGTGGTATTGCATATTTTCTCAAAGTAGCGCATCTATTATCTAGACGGACGTAGTAGCAGTAACTTAACTTGCAGCTACCAAAAAATATTTTTCATTATAAATGCGGTAGAATAATTACGGCTGAAATCAATGCATGCACGCGCTTAGAGTTTGCTGGCAAGCCTCGCGGGCAAAGCTTAAGGGGGGGGGGGGGGGGATCAACGGGGATTGGTGCATGCTCCCAGAGCTTGTTATGTTCTGACGCGGCAAGTTGGGTGTGGTGCATTTAATTCTTGCATTGTGCCTATAAATATTCACGCTGTCAGTAAGCTGGAAGCGATGTCGTGAATGTTGGATACTCGAGCCAGCGCCGATCAACGGCCAGTAAGCCAAATGGTGGTTTATTTATTTATTTATTTATTTATTTATTTATTTATTTATTTATTTATTTATTTCAGAGGTACTGCCAGCCTTCGCAGAAGGCCTTTGGCAGGAGTGAGCATAAATTGTGAAGAAAAAAAAGGCGCGACAAGACATGATAATGATAACAGTCGTGTCATCCGCCTGCTTGAGCAGATTAACACCGAGAAGAAAAGAAAAAAAAAGAAAAAATAAGAGAGAAAAACGTCACCACCTAACTGACGGAAAAGTTGTGAGCGTTTATGCGATGCCAGTGATGGTTCTGCATCATCCCTAAACCTTGCGTAATGGTACGTGACGTGCGCAACGAACTGTATTTGTTGTGGTGGCTTTAGCAAAAAAAAAAAAAACATGGAAAGGTAATAAATGAATTCTTTTGTGCTTCTGTGACTGTCGAAACAACTGGCTCAGCAGTATCTGCTTAGCGATTCACGCTGCATAGTTTAAGCATTGCCGATGTTTTGTTTCCAGGCCAGCGTTCACAGCAAGAAAAGAAAAAGAACCTCCCGAAAACAGAGCTGCACGAATGTAGAAGTGAAATCATTTAAGAAACACGACATAGCAGGTGCCTCTTCTTGAAAACTGCCGTTATCATAAAGAAATATTCATTACGGAGTCGCGAGAAGGCAGCCGGAGATAAGAAAGATAACGGAATATGCTCGCGAAGCACAACAACGAAGAGACGCAAACAAAACAAACAGAAGTCTTTTCAACAATGTACTGGACTTCACCGGATCTGGATACTGGCTTTCTTGAGCGGCATCGAAAAACATTCGACTCCCCTCAGTCAGCGGCAGCACTGCTCACAGCAGTGGCGGAAATGAAATTCTCCGGTGGGCATTACAACGGTGCGCACTGCAGTGAAATGCTAAACTTTTTAATCCCACAGCATTAGGATCACCATGACTGCAATAACTGACCGGCGCTGGAGTCTTTGTAAAGCCTCCACCTGCCAAACGTCCCGCTCTCTCTCTCTCTCCGCCTCTTCCGTCCCTCTCCTCCTATCCTCTTGTAGAGGAGTAGAGCGAGACGCCGTACTCAGAATGAATCAGTAAAAAGGAATAAAGGAAGCCACTGCAAAGAGGGAGTAAGAATAAAATCAATGTTCGTAGAGATTCAGAATAAGAATTGGAATAGAATCAATATTGTAATTATTTGGTAAGTGAAAGAATAAGAACCAGTATTAGATTACAATCTGAATTGATGAGCGAAAGAAAAATGTTATCGCATTTGTCCCACATGAATCCTACTTAACTCTCTCAAATTTTGTCCTTGCTATATTGAGCTCAAAAAAGTCAGCGGCATGCTTCATAGAAACAAGTGAAGTGTTTATTGTCATAAACATATTGGGAAAGAGACGGCGTAATAACGCAAGGAGAACTGTCAATTCATTTCACATATTGGTACATTCGCTGGGCTGAAATATAGTATAAAATCTTGTCGGCTGCAATACAGAGTGGAGGGATCTATTCCATGCAGCAGCGAGTTTTCATTCAGTCGAAAAATCGAGTCGCTTTGTCCGTCAACGTGGGAGTATCCGTCAGTAACCGGCTAAAAATGAATGCCTCTATACTGAGTGTGAAAATACGGGAATACCCTCTATCGTTCTTGACACTAATGCACTATTTTTATTTGCCACGTTTTTTTCCTTTCGACAAATGGTTTGTTTTCGCTATTTAAGTGAGGAAGAAAATCCGGATGTTGCGTTTCTCTCGACCCATCAAGAAATCATTAATTGCTGGCAGCTACTCTAGGCGAGGAAATAGACGAAAAATTTTTACTGTTAATACAGCAGTGAATGCTGCCCGGCTTTCATTCTGTGTCCACCTGACCGAAGACATAAGCGTCGTGGTGGCCGAGTGAGTGTGGCATTCGATTCCTGAGCCAAAGTCGGAAAGTGCGATCGCGGTCGAAGCACCTGCGTTCTGGGGAAGGTGACGCAGAAATATTTGTCAAGTCGGATTTTGAAGCAAAGTAAAAAAAAAAAATTACGGAGGACACTAATACTACTTATGTCCTTTGAATGCGAAATCCTTGTTTTTATTTTTTTCCTGTTCTTTTAACCTATTTTATCTTTTACGATGAAAATGGGGGCGCAAACAAAATGGAGACAAAGAAAGAAGACAAGAGAAAGGCGCTCATCATCTCGTTTTCATTCTTTGTCTTTGTTTTGTTTGCGCCCTATTTTTCATCATGAGCAGCTTCCAACTAGCCCAACTTTCCATTCTGCCGAACTACATTTTTTTTTTACCTTACTTTGTAATGACACACTTGCTCGTTAACGTACAATAGTAAGACAACAATGTATACAAGGCCAACAACTGTTCGGAAAAAAATGGCGTGCTTTTACATACAATACCTCACCGGAATTTATTATGTCGATGAACCTCTTGACATGTTTTTTTTTTCTGTTTGGACTGCACAACTTTTGGAAAACTAGAAGGATGCGCCGGCACTATGAAAAAGTGTGTTCGACGAAACCTCATTTCAGCTAAATTATTGTTCATTTGAGGGAAGTGCATGAGCAGACCGAGCTTAAACCGGAGGGGCACTGCTTCTTGGTGACGCGTTCAGCCTTACCTCTTGTCTTGTGCATGTTGCGCTGTCATTTTGAGATGTCTTTCGTGGCGTTTTCGGAAAGCTTTGCAAGTAGTTCATGTAAATAGAATATATTTTGAGTGTAATATAAAGTGTGTTAAATAAAAGCGGGTTGATGGCATTCGCACTGCATGCTCGCCTCACAATCTGAAAGTTCTTGGTTTGACTTTCGGCACTTTCAGAAGAAATTTCATTGTTTTTTGCGGGCTCACGCGGGCTTTGGGCCGCCACTTTTGTAGCGAAAGCTACACTAGGCTAGCAGGAGAGCAATTCGCGGTGCCTGCCAAAGGCCACTACTGCGCATGCGCCGTTACCATGGCAACTATGGCCCCTCAGCCTACGCGCCACACTGTGCACGCGCAGAGTCGTGTCGCGTGGCTGGGATATAAGTTGGAGGCGATGCGCTCGCTACTCAGACGTGCACCATGGGAGTAGGAGAGCGGCCGTGCTCGTCACGGCAACAGTACAGGCAGCGTGAAATTGAATCACGATCCAGCAGTGGTCCTAAGACTCAATTTTACGCCGCTGCCACTGCCACTGTCAATTGTTTATGGACATCGCGTTTAGTTGCCCATGTGCCATATAATGTTTTCGCATTAATAGCCACATAGTCGAAAGTGATCTAGAGGCCACCGCTAAAACACACAATATGGCTGCGAGGCGTCCGAATAAAGAATTTATTTAAATGCAAAAAAAAACAAAGTAATACCTGACAGCTTGTAACAACACTGAAAATGCTAACTCAAGTCTACTATGCATGGAACTATATTCTGGCAGAAAAAGTAAAACATTTCATATAGGGATTTTTGTCACCGTCTTACGTATATTATTCGCTTCATCTTTGGCACAAAACCACTGAAAACAACCTGAACAAAAATGTTGAGCGCTTGCTAATGCACACCACCAACATTCTACCACTCATCTTTCTAAAAAATTTAATAATCTTAGTGGAAACTACACTTACAAAGTGGTGTCGTCAGGCGTGTACTAAATCACTAATCACAGGATAAATTGCGAAGTAAGGTTGCCTTGGTAGTGCTTTACATCACCACGTAAAAAAGATGCACGATAATATCAAACTTCTGCATTTATCGTTGTCGAGAAGGGGATATAGATATTTTCCCCGGGTTGCTGAATGATGTATTTTGTGAGGTTTTGATATTTCTGAATTCCAGTGGTTAGCCTTTCTATTCACTAGTTATTGCCGGTGGGGAATCACGCCATAAATCACTCCAGCACAAACTGCCACGTCCTCGTCGTCGTCCACTGCCGAACGTCCCAAAACAACGTCGTCTTCGCCTAGCAACTATGCACCGTCCCACTATGTGTGCTGTTTCATCCAAAATAGGTAACACGTGCTCTTCGTGCTTCTGCGCTTGCGCCGGCTATCTATAATACTCTTTAATATGGGAGAGTGTTACAGTTAGTTCCTTACGAGATATTGCGTTTAAGCGGAGGGCCTTGGACTCCTAACCTGTATTAAAATGTTATTTTTCCGTTTGCTAGTGTTTCACTTCAAAGTGAGAAATATGCATAACAACTGAATGCTCAAACGAATATAACAAGCAACGAAACAACAATGCAAAGCTGAGAACAATAAATGAGCGATGGAGGGAGCAAACGAAGAAACGAGCGAAGGCGCGAACGGACGAATGAACGAAAACCACATTAGCAATATTTTTCTCTCTCTCTTCTTGAAAACATTTCCTATTCGGTGCTCCTGCCTTGCAGCATCTTTTAATATCTCGCACCAATAAAGGAATAAATCTTCAGAAAAATAAGGCATTCCGTGGTGATATTTTTATTGTATTTTAGCGATAGCTCTAAGAGTATCATACTGTGAGATCGTTTCGGTGTCGTCGTATATGCAAGGCGCACCCTCACATTCCTAGATACCTACTGGTAAAGCCTTCTGAGCTGCCCTGCTAGGCTGCAAGGCCAGGCATGGTCAGAAGAACGAACTGAACAGAACCTTTAACCTCCAACCCCTCACCTGTTGTGGGCTTAGTGCACTCGGATACGCAAACACTAATGCCTTATGGCTACTAAGCACTGCGGTATTTCGCAGCACATCACATACCGCTAAAAACGCCGGTCATTTCTACTGACATCGCTTCGATACGCTCCTGATACGGCTTTTTATTTGCACCGTGGTTTGCAATTTATTTCCGCGTTTTTAAACAGTCAGTAGATACACCTCGGATGCGCTGTGGTATAAAGTACAAAAAAAAAATACTTCCACATATTTTTTCCTATTTATTTTGTGCAGACAAAATTAGAAGAGCTTAGTAATTTAGATATCCAAGAGAACATTTTCATAATGAGGAAAGCTTTTTGTAGGATTATGAGAGGCTCCAGCTCTGCGCAGAGGTTAAGCCTTTACGTCTCTCGGTTAAAGGGCGGGTTTTGCTGAGATCGCAAAGCACTTAGCCGATGCACCAAAATAGCGAGCGGAGAGGATTATTCAAATCCTCTGCTTGGGATAATGAGTCGTCGTTGAGCCTTTGTCTATATCCATTTCCATTCGTGATCATTATGGGCCCAGGGTAACAGCTGCGTGTACATTACGTGCGTATGCGTAAAGAAGTCCGCATCTGCACGTTCCTATCAGTACAGGGATTAAAATATAAAACACATTTTATGGACTCTTAGTGTCCTCTGTGCAGGTATGACGTTCAAGCAAATACATAACAGGCAGCTACTATAACTTTTCGACTATATAAGAGTAGGTTTCCTGCTTGTTAACCTCTGCGTGCACTTGCTAGTGAACCTCGGTGGCACTGTCTTGTATGGGTCTTGACTTGATGTTAGATTATAATTATTCTGTTCGAGAAACTGATGCGAAAGCGCAATTTCCAAACAAACAGCGGCATGATTGCAACGTTCACCAAAATAGATCGATGGCCGGTCCGAGAAAGCGCAGGGAAAAGAAAGAGTTCATAGACGACAATTAACGCCATGTTAGGCCCTACGCCATAGCATTCGTAGCGCGGTGAGAGCATTCCGCGGGCATTTACCTTTGCAGTAAAGAAACAGCTGCGATGCTGGCAGGTGATGATTCCACTGCAATTGTCTAGTAGCTTTGGGTACAGGGGTGGGATGTATGCTGCGCTGGTGCCACTAAGCTTGAGTTATTAGCGCCACGGGTAAGCTTTAGTAAATCCATTTTGCAGAGAGCTGGCGTAGCCGTGCACAATAACCAATGATGTGATGGCCGCGTGCGGTAGGCACGCATTACGCACTACTAATTTGTTCCCCTCCGTTTTTCTCACCGCGCCTGTGACACCGCTAATAAATTATTATTTTCCCTATCTCACTCGAAAAGGGCACTGGCCCCTCCTTCGCACTGTAGCCACCTTCCATTATACATTTTAAGTTCCAGAGAGCGTTTGCCTAGGTGTCTTCTTTATGAAATGATCGCGGAGAGTTTGTCGTAGATTACAGCTACTGTTGCCTCGGTTTACCACATGTTTATTTTTCTAGATGCGCCAAATTTTCATGAAAGGAAGTCTTAGCAGCCACGTGAAACACAGGCGCTTGTACAATGAGGTGGCTATTTTACAAGTGTATATCAATTGATTTTTTAATTGCTGACTTGTAATGGCATGTTGCTGAAGAGACATTGAAGGGCATTCTGCGTATGCACGAGGTGCACGATGAGACAAGGAGGAATATTTTTTGCGGGTTTTACAGGCGAAATAGGTTCGCCTCCACACCACTCTTCAATCTGAAACTGGCTGACAAAGGAGCGACGGTAACGTCGACGTCTACACCTTTACTGGCGGTACAATCGGCTGCAGACAGCGTCAGCCGTGCGCGAAACTTTCCTTGCTTCTTGTGGCGACGGCAAAATCCCGTGTCATGCTGTCAATAAACACTGTGATCTCCGGTGTCTTTCTTGGAGCGTGCCGGATAGAACGAATGTATCCGCAGGGGTTCGAAGGCTAATAGGCGCACATAGCATAAGCGAAAGTGCACTGTCCGGCCCCAAAAAGAGCGCGCCTCAATGGCATGGTTGAGACAAGGTTTAGACCTTGGTTGAGACAAGGCTGCCGGTTCGAAAAAATGCCAACACAGCGGTAGCACTGTGGGCCATATTTCTTGCGCTGCAAACACACAAACAGAGGCAGAGTGGACAGATGTCTCATAGTTTTACAAACTACCATGTCGCCGAAATGTATTGCTTAACGAAGAAAGTCTGTTAGGGTACCCAGTGAAACTCTCGCCTAGCAGTTCAATCATACGCTGCTCAGCATCCAGGTCACTAGGCTGCAGGCGACCCTTCCTTTGTACGGGTGTTGCACAAGTTCACATTAAGTGGCACAGCGGTTATTGAGCGAAGAAAAAAAGCAGCCCTATATCATCACTGAAGAGCTCAAGACCTGCGTCGTCATGCAGGTGGCATGCAAGCCAGAAACGAGCATTCGTGAAGTTCCGCTGTCTCCCAGGGGGCACCGCAAACAAGACATGAGCGCACTTTTACAACATCGATTTTACTCGTTCCGCATCAGCTTGCACCAAGAATTGATGACTTATTTCGGACGACGTGTGTACTTCTGAGAATGGCTTTTATTCTAAACAGACCGTCATAATAAATTCTTCAGGAAAATTGGTTCGACTGAGGAGGATAACTCCTGCAGAAATTCAACTGTCAACGTGCTAAATGCTCATTACTGGGGTAGCATCAACCCACGTGGATCCGTCAGCACTAACAAAAAGCAGAGTGGCCTGTAAGGTGCGGAAATTTTATTGAAAGAATCATTGACTCATGCTTCTTTGAAGAAATCCTGAAAAAATTCGGAGACATCTACGAAAATTAGCCCTTTTGCCAGCCAGTTTCTGCTTGAAGACGGGCTGGAAGATAGAATAATGTCGCTGTAGAACCCTCCAAGGTATTTGTTTGTTAAATTTCACCGTGGCGCAGGTGCATCCAAATGCCGCCCTTAAGTTTTGAAAAGTTTTTATTGGGTATATGCCCTGTAGAGTAAATAATGAAAAAGGTAATTAAATGGCATTTGTAAATTAGGTGCTCAATGTACAAAAGTGCCCGTGCTTCGAGTGGCTGCTGTGCTGGTACCAAATGGCAGAATAAAAAAAAAATGTATTAATTTAAGCTGCCTTTTTATGAAAGGTTTGTGAAGCTAAAAAAGAACGCCTTGTATATGAGTATAGTGACTGGTAACAACAGTTATTCTTTTTTTTTTCAAACACCATGTGCCAGAAGAAATTAATTTTAAACACCATGTGCCAAAACACTCGTCTTCAGCATTCAACTCTTGATCAGCGCAGTGCTTTTATGGCTACCGCGTTAAAGACACCACTACGCAGAAAATCCGGTGTCGGCGCTGCGAGCGACAAGTAGGGTGGCTCACGCAGCCACCCCTGAAGAAGCAACCTATGTGGGCAAGCTAGGTCACGTGACTTTGGGGAAGGGGTCTTCACAACCTACGCACCGGACTGTCAGAAAACGGACCACCATAGAAGATGGCATTTAAATTAATGGCCGATCGCGAGAGGTTCCTCGGGAAGAGCAACTTGGGTCACACGAGCCCCAACGGAGGCAACTCCTGCCATCGCATGGCAGTGGCGCATCCCATAACTGCTGCACCATTGCGCAGTGAGTGGTATGAGGACTTCCAGGGGCATAAGGTTGTGAAGTTGAGAATGACAAATTCTACACATACAGGCATTAACTCATTAAATAGGTCGGGTCGTTTCGTTAATGTGGAGCTGAAGTGTCCCCTGCAATTTTTTTTCTAAAGGTGACTTCAGTGGCTTTGTTCCGAAGAAGCCTCCTGAGAAAAAAGGTGAGCTATCTTCTACGGCTCCCCTGCTTAAGTTTTGGCGAAGACATCTAATGCCACCATGTGAAAGGAGGTCAAAATGTCCATTATTTGGAAGAGGAAGAATCGAGAACATTTAGTTTAACTGTAGCCCTATACCTTTAGGCTTTCTCGTTCATGGACTGTTTTGTGTTGCACTGCCATTTTTGTGGTCAAGTCTGATTAGGTTATCGCAACAACAAAAAACCTAAAAAGAATGATATACTTGTTTTACAAAATTCTTTCTCACTGAGTGTTTCAAAGATGTTCAAACAACACATTTTGTTATGTCATTTTTATGAGCCCGCGATATCACATACCTTGGCTTCGAAGAATCTCTATACGATTAATTTTTTTCGTATGACTACCATCCTTTTCCGCCAGAAGTTTCTACTCTAGCGCTACCAGGCTTCGGTGGTCTTGCTTTTGCTTTTGCTTTACCGTAGTTTATTTGGCATGGATAAAAGCATTAATGTTAACTTTACATCTTTCCTTTTGCTTGTAGTGTCGGTGCTCGAACTCTTACGAAGATCTCTCCAAAATTATACTCACGACTTGAGCCTAACTTTGCCGAGATTACTTTCCAGAGAGCAATTAGCGAGGCCTAAGACCAATTTTCCCTCCTTGTTTCACCGCTTACGTTGTGAAGAAAGTTTTGCTATGACTAGGAACGCTACCTCCTGGGAGAGAGTTATTATTCTGATTCTAACCTCGAGCACATCCAGAGCGTTCTTCATAAATTTTAGTGTAAGAAAATAAATGAGGTAGGTAGCAAGATATAATGAAAAACGCTTTACAGTGCGGCTAATGTTCCAGCAAGTTTTAGAAGTTTTGGCGCCCAGTAGGCTTAGGAAGATTGAAACACTGAGTTCAGGTTGGAGTGTCTTGGTTAAGAAGAACGCAAAAAATAGAATCAGCATCCAAGGAAAATTGCGTGGGCTATTTTCTTACCGACGAAGAAGCATTGCCGCTAAAATTGAGAAAGTCTGCGGATCAAATAAAAACAGAGCAGCGCTGGTGGAAGCTGAGGTCAGAATAAGTAGGGGAGATTTATTTTAACTGCTAAAACATCCTGGTGGAAGCCATATTTAACCTCCTTTGAAAGCAATTATTCTCTCTGATGAGGACCGTTCGAAGCCGTCACTCAATTTCTTGAAGCACTGGATTGATCAAAGGATTGCTAAATTGACCCGTCTATTCGTCTGTTATCCCGTCTAAGCTATCCCGTCTGTTAGCGCTGCTGAGTCGTTTCCATCATTTATGTGGTGCGCGAAATAGACTATGTCTTCAGATTTATTTTTAAATTTTATCATGTAAGTTTTTGCTGAATTTGGTAGCAGACGTAAAACGAACTTCATTCGTGTTGAATTATCATTACTCCAACTTTTTGTGTCTGTATGGTCTCCTTTAAGTCGTTTTATAGAAAATGGATTATTCAGTACTATCATAACCACTAATTTTCTTTCATACAGTTTGTCATGCCTTCCCTAAAAGCCCTAATCAGTTAGCAAATGCAGTCACCATGAAGAGCTTGAGGAGCTTCGGTATGTGCACGCGAGAGTTTACGAGGTTTAGTGGTCAGCATTTCTTTATAGTAGATTTCAATTCATGCAGAGTTTATACCAGAAATAATAAAACCGTGCTCAGCGCGTGAATTTAAACTTCATTTTTCATTGTCTACCCTTCCCAAGGAAGTGAAGATGCTGAGGTTCCGGTTTTCTATTGAGGAAGCTAAAAATCGGTCCAAATGACGGCTGAGGAGACCACCATAGCGGTAGCATTCGATTCCACGCACCACGTGACCACACGTGACGAACACCAAGCCAGTTCAACGTAGGAAATTATTACAGACTCACACTCTGCGTGGCGTGCCTTCGCGAAGAGTACTTTATCCTTACCGGCTGCGCGTGCGCTCTCACTAGTCAATCCCGATATATTCTCCACCGTACGCATAGTTTGGACGCCTGGTCACGCCTCCCTTCCTGGCAACAAGAGCACGCATGTGCTTGCCCGAGGGGCAACATTCCGGGTGCTGTCGACGGGATTGGGCGAAGGAGACACAGAGGGCGCTCGCGCGGCTCTGCACACTTACACCTACATCACAACATATTACCGTACACAAACGAGAACAATGCCACCAACGCACCCAACACTTATCAAGGCCGAAGCTGTCGCATGGCGCCAACTTCAGGCTCACCCTCCACTCCGCCGGACGAATGTTCGAGCTGCCAAGAACACCGACCTAATCCGTGTCATTCAGTTTGGATCTGCACAACATCACCCGGTGGCCTCCCCACCTCTCCCTCTTGGGAAGATGCCGTGTTAAGCACGAAGCCGACCGACCAGCGCCATCTTATCGAGCGTGCCGAAAACATAGTGGTGCCCAACTGGGCCATGGGCTTACAGCCCTTCTGGAGACTGCTCTGACCAGCACAAACGCACAAAACCAGCGAAAGCTGCTCTAGTGGGCCTGTAGAATCGCGGTGACACATGGAGTCCTGGACTGAAAGCTCTACTCAGGAAGGCAAGCGCACTATACCTAAAGAAAGTTTTTCATCCTCTTGCTCCGCATCCTCCCGCAGAAATATGTACTGTCACTTAGTGGGTGACTGCTGTCCGGCGAACGGGAAGGTGCGTGGATGGCTTCCAAAGGAAACTCTTTATTTGGGCTTACTTGCGCCCGCAAAGAACTGAATGACTGGGCGGCGGCGCAGCAACAGGCGTGCTCGGCGGCCGTCGGACAAAATGCCTGCCGCTCTCAGCTACACTCAATAAAGCTGATAGGGAACTATCGAAGTATGCGTGCAAAGTTATAATAGCATTCTGTAACAAGTCGAGTCGGCTCCACCTGCATGCGATGAGTGGAAATAAATCTGGTCGCGTCTCGCATCTCAACTAAAGCGATAAAGCGGCGTGCAGGCAGCTCTGAAGAATAAACTACTGATACGCGGCTTTACTCACTTTCTAAAAAGCATCGAATCAATGCTTTGCAATGAAAATCGACGTGGATAGAAATAGACATAGGGAATTCAAACATAAAGTTCGATCCCGGCCGCGGCAGCTGAATTTCGATAAAGGCGAAATTCTAGAGGCCCGTGTGCTGTGCGATGTCAGTGCACGTTAAAGAACCCCAGGTGGTCGAAATTTCCGGGGCCCTTCACTACGGCGTCCGTCATAGGCTGAGTTGCTTCGGGACGTTAAACCTCCCTAAACCAAACCAAACCTTAAAGTTCTTTAGCACGCATAACAGGGCTGCAGACGGATGACATGGAAAACTTCTGGTCGTACGCGGTGTCACTGAGAGACATTCATTTCCTCGGAGACAACTTCATAGTACAGTTCACCTAGCCGACGAAACCTTGATCGAGCCCAAATAACGGCGCAAAGGTTTCTCACTCATACCGTGGCGGCGAATGGGCCTCCAGAACCCAGACTCAGTTTACTGACTTGTATTCCGCGTTGCGTCTTCGTAGGTTATAGCGTCTGGCATCGGTTCGATGCTTGTCTTTGATCTGTAATTGGGCAAGTCTTCGGGCTTCTGCGCGCTGGGGGCAGGCGGAGATGTCGACGTTTTCTTCGGTAACCTTCGACAGCATAGCGCCTAGCGTGATCGCGGCCTCTCTGCATAAACGAGCCTTAAAGGCGTCATCTGGGGCGTCTCTTGCACTGAAGTGTTGTAGCCGAATACGATGTAAGGCAGGATGACGTCCCAGGTCTTGCGTGCGATATCGACACACATGGCGAGCATGTCAGCGATGGTTTTGTTCAGGTGTTCTGTCAGTCCGTTGGACTGCGGATGGTATGCAGTTGTGCTTCGGTGGCTTGTTTGGCTGTAGTGCAGGATGGCATGCGTCAGTATCGCCGTGAACGCTGTTACTCTGTCCCTGATGAGCACATCAGGGGCGCCGTGTCGCAGACGAATGCACTGCACGAGAAATTTGGCGACTTTTGCCGCTGCTGTTCCGTTCGGTAGGGCTTTGGCTGGGCGTAGCGGGTTTGATAGTGGGTCGCTATGGTGATCCACTTGTTTCCAGACGTTGACTCAGGGAAAGGGCCGAGCAGATCCATGCCGATCTGCTGGAAGGGCCTTGAAAGGGTTTCAATAGGATTTGGAAATACTGCTGGTAGGGTGAGAGATGTCTTCCGTCGTTCACAACTGCGGCAGGTTTTCAGAAAATGCGCGACATCGGTGGCCAGTCAGGGCCAGTAATACTTGTCTAATGCCGCGCAGGGTGTGAGAAAACCCGAGATGTCCAGCTGTCCGCTCCTCGCATGAAGCCTCTAGAACCTCTCCGCGAAGACTGGCAGGGACAACAAGGAGGTAGGCAACAGGGAGGTAGGTAGGAGGAGGTGAAGCCCTCCACTACGACGCCTCTTCCTCTCTTTATTCTCTCACTTGCTCCACTATCGGTTCCCTTACGGTGCGTTCCAGGTTTCCGTCGAGATGTGACACAGATAACTGTTGTTGTAGTTGCGACTGAGAAAAATATAAAAAGGAAAGTGCACGGGCCTGCCAACTGGCTTGAGCCGAGCCACTACCGCTTCCACGTGCAGGTAGAGGACAGTTAAAAGATAAGAGGAAAGAGTGAAAGAAGAGACGCGCGTCGCAACAACCGCGTCCGCCGAAGCATAGACGCTGGCTGAAACATCAGATATCCCCCGCTCTCAGCGTTTCTGTCGATAGAAACTGCGCCACTTCCTTTCTTTAACACCTGGGCGTATTATTCCAAGCAATTTGAAAATCTTCTTCCTCAAATTCAAAAATTTTGACTGTCTGGTTAAAAATTGGCTGCGGTTTAGCTCTGGTTAACTGTAGTTCAATTGCGAAAGCCTCGAGTTTCGAGTCTTCTTGCATGTTCTTCCTCCGCTTCCTCGGCACGTCGTCTACGCAGCATCTCATTCCGACGGGACACTTCCGCAGTTGGAGTCACTTCGGGACGTGGCACGACTACTTGTAGCCGCTCTTCTGGCTCGGAGACTAACCAGCCGCTGCTGCGATTCAAGGAAATTATAACGCATTATAGCGACATCCACCGCCTTTTCCCGGCCCCTGCAAAGGGTCTGAGTAAGACGGAGGAGCGAACTTTAAGGCGCCTGCAGACAGGTACTCTACTCTGTCCTGCAATCTTAAAGCATTACGATCCTAACACGGATGGGCGGTGCCCACACTGTGGGGAGACCTGTGATATCTTCCACATGGTGTGGGCATGTACTCAAAATCCCCACCTCCCCCCTTCCCCTACCCCTTCCAGAGAGGCATGGGAGACTGCCCTTCTCAACTGCTCCTCGCTTGAGTCCCAAAGGGCTCTGGTGAAACGGCCTAGAGACGGGGCATTGTCATGCGGTGTCCCGGACTAGGGACGCCGACCATGTAGCTGGGCCACTCTGTGGCTCCCAAACTCTATTTCAGTAATTAAAAGTTTTCACCACCACCACCATCTTTGTTGCAATGCTTCTCGAGTCGTGCGCTGCGTTCTTCTGCCGGTGCCACTTCCTTTCTTTAAATACCAATTATCCTACTGGCAGCAGCGTAGGTGCACCCGGTTGGAGATGGGGGTTCGGAGTCGCTGCTCGCTGCTGCTAGTTTCTCTATAGCTTCTTCCCTAGCTCTTTTACGCTCCTGTAGCTATGCCGCTAGTTCCTCTATTTCCGTTTGGACTGCCTGGATAAAAAATTCGCTGTGGCTTAGCTTGGTTAAGTCCGGTAATTGCGAAAGCAATATCCGTACGTACGCCATGGTACAGCTGGTAATATAGCTGGTGGTGGTGCTGGTGGTTAGACTTGTGGTGATGCATCGGTTATATAATCCAAACCAATGCAATCAATTCCAATCCAATCCACTCCACTCCACTGTAATCTAATCTAATCTAATGTAATCTAATGTAATCTAATCTAATGCATTCTAATCTAATGTAATCTAATCTAATCTAATGTAATATAATCTAATGCAATGAAATGCAATCAAATTAAATCCAATCCAATGCAATCAAATCCAAAGCAATCAAATCCACTCCACTCCAATCCAATCCAATCCAATGTAATCTAATCTAATGTAATCTCAAAATTTCCGGAGCCCTCCACTACGGCGTCTCATAGCCTTAGTCGCTTTGGGACGTTAAACCCCATAAACCATAATCTAATCTAATCTAATCTAATCTAATCCAATCCAATAAAATACAATACAATCCAGTCCAGTCCAGTTCAATCCAGTGCAAGTCGAATCTAATCTAATACAGTCTAATCCAATCTAATCCAATCTAATGCAATCAAGGTCAAATGAAGGTCAATGGTGGTCACCGCCGCGGCACGATGGTGGTCACCGGCCGCGGCACGGCAAAGGCGTGAAAGTGCAAGTAGTATTGCTTTCGGAATAAAAAAGATGCCCAGGCTTAGCTTGGTTAAGGCAAGAATGCGTTGCGTATTGCGCGGCCTTTCGGCGCGAGGTATTGCTTGGCGGCACTCGATTTTCTCAGCAGCTTTTCCTCCGTGACGTATGGATGGATGGATGGATAGGAGCGCCCCCTTTGAAACGCGGCGGTGGCAACCGCCACCATGATCATACGTCCTTTTCCAATTTTGTTGTTGTTTAGTTTCTTTTCTTCTTTTTCTTTTGTTTTTCTTTTTTTTCTTTTTTGTGTTTTTTCAGGTGGTTTGGTGACGTCACGTCACCACGTGACGTGTCGCCACCAAACCACGTGACGTGACGTCACGTGTTTTGGTGGCTTCCCGGCCGCGCCCAAGGGCTGAACTGAGTGACTGTAATATGCTACGCATAAAATTGGCAGAGGCTTAGCTTTGTTAAGCCCGATAAGTTGGGAAAGCAATAGCGAGCGCCTCCTCGCGGCCGCGGCGCGCAGCTGCTGCGCTGCGCGGCGTGGATGCGCTGGGGCAGCGGCGACGAGCCGAGCTGGGCCCGTTTTCTCTTGGTGCCAAGAACCCCCCACGCTGTACCACATAAAGTGGGCATGCCAGAGGATAAGCGTGGTACCAGTGATAACAAACCCGAGTGCGGAGCAATGGGAGGGAGTGCTCTCCAGCGATCGCCGGGTCGACCAAGAAGGTCTGATTCGGCGAGCAAAACTGGCAGCAGCATGCAGCGGAGCCCTGGACTAAGGGCAACCGACCTTTGAGCAAGATGGACGAAGCCATCTCAAAACCGCCGAACACAACCGAATCTAGAGCTAATAAAGTTTTCACTCACTCACTCACTCTCTCCGTCTGGCGTGACGTCATCACAGCGAGCGCCTCCTCGCGGCAGCGGCGCGCAGCTGCTGCGCGGCGCGGCGTCGATCCGCTGAGTCAGCAGCGACGAGCCGAGCTGGGGCCCGTTTTCTCTCCGTTTGGCGTGACATCACCACAGCGAGCGCCTCTTCGCGGCAGCGGAGCGGCTGCTGCTGCACGGCACGGCGTGGATCCGCTGGGACAGCAGCGACGAGCTGAGTTGGAAGTGTGTGATGAGAGGCTAGTTGGTAAGACATACTGAAGACACAAAACTACGCAGGAAACAGGACACAGAAAAGAAGCAGACAGGACGAGCGTAGTCCTGTTGGGCCCCAGTTTTCTCTCTGTCTGGCGTGACGTCACAACAGAGGTCAAGCTAAAGGTCAAACGTGGATCCGCCGGAACGACGGTGAAGGCTCAAAACCTAGCGCAGTATTGCTTTCGCAATAAAATTGGCTGTTGTTTAGCTCTGGTGAACCCTAGTTGAATTGCGATAGCCTCGAGTCTCGAGTCTTGTACATTCTTCCTCCGTTTCCTCGGCACGTCTTCAATGCAGCGTCTCATTCCGATGCTTTTGAGAGCTCAAACCGGTCTCTTCCGCAGTTGAAGTCACTCCGCTACCTGTCCCGACTTCTTCTAGCCGCATCTTTGTTACGACGCTTCTCGAGTCGTGCGACGCGTTTTTTTGCCGTCTCTTAAGCGCGTTGTATCTTCGTCATTTCGTTCTTTCGTTCTTGCCCCTCTGTCGCGTTCTCCGTAACGACTAGAATCCACTGTGTGTTGCGACTGGGAGAAGAATGAGAAGGAAAGTGCACCGGCCTGCCAGCTGGCTCGAGCCAAGTCACCACCACCGCTGCCACGTGAAGATGGAGGAGAGATGAAAGATAAGAGGAAAGAGTGAAAGAGACGCGCGTCGCAACATCCGCGTCCGCCGATGCGAAGGCGCTGGCTGAAACAAGAGATGCCCCCAACAGATCCACTTGCGACGCGCGTCTTTTCTTTTCTTTTTCTCTTTCCTCTGATCTCTTAGCTCTCCTCTATCTGCATATGGCAGCGGTGGTGGCTTGGCTGGAGCCAGTTGGCAGGCCCGTGCAATTTCCTTTAATCCTTCTCTCAGTTACTCTTTCTCTTTTACTACCAACTTCCTCCTTCCTTCACAGCGTGGTTGAGGTGTCCACCGATATGTGAGACAAATACTGTGCCTTTCCTGTCCTCTAAAATCACGATCACAACTGAGACGCACAGCGGACAATTTAGGAAGCAGCGTTATTGCAGCCCATTCGTGACCTCTTCGGGCGGCTGATGGGCTGTTTTCAAAGGCCTCCTTTTAGAATTCTAGAGGCCCGTGTACTGTGCGATGTCAGTGCACGTTAAAGAACCCCAGGTGGTCGAAGTTTCCGGAGCCCTCCACTACGGCGTCTCTCATAGCCTTAGTCGCTTTGGGACGTTAAACCCCATAAACCAAACCAAACCAACCAAAGGACAAGAAGTCGCGCCGAACGGTCGATGGCATTCTGTGGACTCCCTGACAGCGCTTCAAGATGCTGTGGCGTTCCACTCTTGAAGCTTAAGCTTGCTCGATTTTTTTTTTGTGCCGTTGACCCTCAGGATCGAGCACACTGATCATCTTGATGAAATAGGAGCTTCATGCGAAATCCGCTGATTACTCATATATTTCCTTTTAAAGATGTTGCTGGTCCTCTCCGGAAAAAGCAGATGTCGCGTGGACCAGATGCGCATAACGCTTTAATTCTTCCCAAATGAGGGCGAACGCACTCGTATGTTGGAGCTCTTTGCTCCGTTTTGGGTAAAAGGCTAGTTAAGAAGGCACATTGATGGGCTAGCCGCAGTTAACATTCAGAACCAAGGAGTTGTAACGTCTGTGTGTTGGGCGATCATAGTTTGGTTCTGTATCTTTGTGTGTCGGGCGACAATAGTTGCCTTTCGGTATCATTGTGTGTCGGGCGACATCAGTCATCGCACTGTAACTTTGTACAACCGAGGGACGGTTGAATTCTCTTCAACGCTGTCAGTTATAATAGGGTAATCGGCGCTTTTCGATAGATGTACGCCCTCTGGGGAGTCGCACAAATTTGTCTACTACTGACTGAAAACAAATACACGTGGGAGACGCTGGCGCAGTCTGTTTCAATGAGAAGCCAACTATGCCTGTGAAGTGTCAAGTGCGTGTTTGACAGCTGCCGGCAACTGTCGTATGCGCCTGTCATTAACATAAACTGCGCATGTGCAGTAGGAGCTGGTGGTTTAGTTTTCAACCAGTGGAACTTTAGTAGAAGAGGCGCGTATGCAAAAAGGGTCCTTGTGAAAAAGGCTGATTGCGGCAATGGGTAACTAATAGGTCAGTAATTAGTGATAAGAACTCTATCCTAGGAGTCTATAGATGCATTCTATCGCTTCTCCTGCAAGGGCTGCGAAGAACGTGCTGCATTTTGTAAATATATCATGAAAACTGAAAAAAAAAATTCGCTGTGGCTTAGCTTGGTTAAGCCCGGTAATTGCGAAAGCAATATCCGTACCTACGCCATGGTTCAGCTGGTAGTGTAGCTGGTGGTGGTGCTTATGGTTAGACTTGTGGTGATGCATCGGTTATACAATCCAATCGAATCGAACACAATGTAATGTAATGTAATCTAATCTAATGTAATCTCATCTAATCTAATCTAATGTTATCTAATGTAATGTAATCTAATTTAATCTAATATAATCCTATCCAATACAATTCAACCAAATCAAATCCAATCCAATCCAATCTAATCCAACTTAGTCCAATCTAATCTAATCTAATGTAATGTAATCTAATTCAATCTAATGCAATCTAATCTAAGGCCGCCGGTGGTGGCACCGCCACTACTCGCAGACGGCGCGAGATGGTCGCCCAGCTCTTCGGCGTGACGTCACACAGAGGTCATGCGAAAGGTCATTTCATGTGCACCGCCGTCGCACGGCAAAGGCTTGAAAGTGCTAGTAAAGCTTTCGATTTAAAAAAAATTCGACGTCATTTGAAAACACTCTTGCTGGAGTACCTGCATTCTGACACCAAAGGCCCCGCTGTCGTGTGGAGTTGGCTGTGTTATAGCACTCTCGAAGAAAGCGCCGTGATATTTTTCGATTTCACTGGAGTTGGATGAATCGTAGGTATCTCCGGCATGGAGTATTGTGTAATGGCGCATCAATATCAAACGCTATATTTTAAACAATTCCCACCTTTGCGTGGGCACAATAAGCTGCAGTGGGGTCCAAACATACGTAATTGCGGAAAGCGAAGTTACTAATCTCAAGTATGGAATCGCCTGGAAAAGTTTACCGAATGATGTTATATTTATTAATCTGCATTTTCAAGCCTGCAGTTGATTCATGAGCTTCTAGTATGCGAAAAGTGAACAGGATTATAAATTTAGGAGTTTTTCGCTGTAACCATAATCATACAGAGTGAAGGGAAGTTCTCCCATTAATGAAGTATCGGCATGACCTAGCTTGACAATAACAACTGGTCAGTTAAATGGAAAGAAAGAATGACTGCAGCAGTCCTCCTGGCTGCGAATGCATTTGCAGCATTTATGAGAGAGTTTCGGCGGTGTCGGGTATTTCTCTGAAGATAGTGTTTATAATCTGCCTCTTTCACATGACTCTTATGCAAAATTATTACTCCATCATCTAACCTGCCACCAGAGCCTTAGGGTCACCCGCCGAGTAAAGTTTGGGGGCAATTTTGAGTTCGTCGCAAGCCCTGCCTGGGTGCATAGGAGTCATTCATGCAGACAGTAACCTGGCGGTTACTACCTGCTCTGACTAGCTCGCATCCTTCCTGATCTGGCACCTGAAAATAGGTATAATTTTGACTCCGAGATGCACTATACGGAGCCCACTTTGGATCTTCGGGTAACTGCAGTTCGTAGAATTTGGGAGGTGAACGAAGGTGCGCGCATCGGAGGGTTCTCCTGAGGAAGCACCGGAGTTGGGTCGCTGGGGGGGGGGGGGGGGAAATCGTCTCTCTCACGCACACGCATACGCGCGCGCAAAGGCCACGCGCACGCATACACACGCACGCACGCGCGCGTGACGCATAACGCTGCCACTTTGTGACATCATAAACCTATCGCGATGGCTACGGCGCACAACTAAGCCACGGCTAAGCCTTTTGAAAGTTCGTCGTTCTTTATGTATGACGCTCTGAAGTAATCCGACACGCGGTTACGATCACGGCGCCGTCTTGGATTACACATCATTGCGAGCCCACAATCGCCTGAAAGTATAACGCACGCCGTCGCCGGTCCTTACATGAGATTGCGATTCTAGAAAAATATCGGGTGCAGCAAGTGAATGTCCGCAATACGGGGCAAGG
The DNA here is from genome assembly GCF_055824585.1 of Amblyomma mixtum. NCBI lineage: Eukaryota > Metazoa > Arthropoda > Arachnida > Ixodida > Ixodidae > Amblyomma > Amblyomma mixtum. The sequence goes on along the minus strand of NC_143013.1, from coordinate 96,643,926 downwards.
CCCACGAACCGTAAGCGGTATAAGACTTGCCATGGCGTGGCAGCACGATCGTCTTTCCCCAGCATATGAACAAATGACTATGGTGTGGGTAAGAAGAAAATGAAAAGGCCGCATGCGCATAGACTTGCGAGAGAGTACTGGGCAGCGAAATGAAAGAGGCTGGCTTTTCTAGACGCGAAGCACTATTTCGCCTCATCTGTGGCTTCTAGAAGACGCGGCAGTTCCTGAAAGCACATGCTGGATTAATAATCTATGTCGGCAAGAGGTTACATGAACGCGCTTCGCTGGAGCGCATCTTCCCTCGTATATTACAGAGTAGCTTAAAGGTGCCGGAGAAGGCCGCGGCACATTTACTTATACAATGGCCATAGAGAGAAAGTAAGATGAAAAATGACTAAAAAATGTACTTTCTATTTATTTTATTTCAGTATACTGCAAGCCAGAGTTGGCCCAAGCAGGAGGGGCATACAACTAAAAAAAATTCTGAAAGAGCATCAGCTACAACACCGCGAGTCAGTAAACAGGACACAAATCCAGTCATCAAACAAGATATTAGGAGCCATACAATAAGTTCTTGAGCTCCTTCTCAAAATTCCTAGACTTACATAGACCCGAAGGAAGGCCATTCCACTCCGCGACAGTGTTCGGAAAAAAACTGTTCTTAAACCCACTAGTTCGTGCGAAAATTGGTGCTAATGACTGCTCATGTACATGACGTGTTCTCCTAGTGCTCGCCAGCTTCACACAATCAGGAAGATCTGCCTTCAAATTTCCAGACATGTAAATATGAAGCAGTACTAGACGGGTAACTTTTCTTCTTATTGCCAAGAACTGTAAATTACTCTTTCGAATTAATGCAGTTGGAGAGTCTATCCTTCTATATTTCCCATAAATAAAACGAAGTGCTTTTCGCTGAACACGCTCCAGTTGAGCAATGTCTTTCTTGTTATGCGGGTCCCACACTGCTGCCGCATATTCAAGTCGGGACCTAACACAAGCCTTGTATGCAGTGATTCTGGTACTCACGGGAGAGTTTCTGAGTTTTCTTTTAATAAACCATAATTATTTACTGCTGATGAGCAGATGTCAGCTATATGAGTGGACCAAGTAAGTTTGTTCGTGAGGGTTACTCCGAGGTACTTATACCTTTCTATTTCTAAAATGGGATGATTGTGAAGTATATAACTGTGAAATCTGGGCGCTTTTTTTCTTGTGATTCTTAATAATACGGTTTTGTTTGGGTTAATATCCATGCCCCAGCGCTCACACCAGTCTGCAATTGCTAGTACAGTTTTTTGAAGTGACAAGTGGTCAGAATCACTTACTACCTCTTTAAAAATTATACAATCATCGGCAAACAGCCTCACCTCTACATCCTTTTCAACAATATCCACTAGGTCATTCACATAGATTAAAAATAGCAGGGGTCCCAAGACACTGCCTTGAGGAACCCCTGAAGTCACATACAGCATGTCAGAACAAGAGTCCTGGATTGCTACAAATTGCTGCCTATCTGTAAGATAGGCATGCACCCACTGAATTATAAAAGAGGGAAGTCCAATCGATTCAAGTTTAAACAATAATTTTCCGTGAGGCACCTTGTCAAATGCTTTACTAAAGTCAAAAAATAAGACGTCTGTTTGTCCGGAAGCATCCAGGACTCTTGAAAATTCATGCACTACAGATAAAAGTTGGGTAACAGTAGACATACCTCTCCTAAAACCATGTTGGTAAGCTGCCAAAATATTACGGTCCTCTAAAAATTTTACAATATAACAAAAAATAGCATGCTCTAACAACTTACAGCAATTGTTCGTCTATGAAACAGGGCGATAATTTGTAACTAGTTGGCAGTCTCCTTTCTTAAGAATAGGGACAACTCGAGCCTTGCGCCAATCAGACGGTATAACACCTGTTGTCAAAGACAAGTTAAACATATCAGTTAAGTATTGAGATATTTGTTCCGCGTAGCGTTTAAGAAATGAATTCGGAACACCATCGGGTCCGGAAGATTTTTTTGTGTTAAGTTTAAGTAACATTGCTAAAACTCCTTCGCGACTAATTATCAGTTCGTTACTACAAACAGAAGAATAATCATTACTACAAACACACTGAGGTTTAAAATCATCTAGCTTCGTGAAGACACTCTGGAAGTAATTGTTAAAATGCGTTGCAATCTCATTAGCGTAGTTTATAGTCACCTCGTCAATTTTTATCTTCGTGATTTCGTGCCTGGAAGGATTCAAATGGCGCCAGAACTTTGATGGGTCCGACCTCATGCACTCTTCAAGCCTGTTTTTGAAAAAGCTATTTCTGGCTTCTCTTACTTTGTCTGCCATCTTGCTTTTTAATGACTCAAACAGTGGAGTTCCTGTCCTGTGCTGTTTCCTAAGTCTTTTAAGTTTCCGTTTAACATGAATTATCTCTCGATTAATCCAAGGATTTTCACTGCGTTTAACGACTTTCTTGAGCGGAACAAATTTGTCAATACAAAACTTAACTGCATTGCAGAATTGTGTCCAACAACCCTCAACATCACTGGTAACAGAGCTAAGGTGACATTCCAAATAATCAAGAATCGCGACATCATCAGCTCTGCTAAAATCTCTGAAGCTGATCACTTTAACGGTTTTTTCGGTCTTATCACCAGTGATTTTCCCGCAAAAGCATATTAATTTGTGGTCGGAGATGCCGCGCTCTACGTGAACAGTGCCATTACTGAACGACTCGCTCACAAACAACAGGTCCAAGATCGCTGATCCCCGTGTACAGTCATTCACAATCTGTTCAAGATTGAGCGAGAACATCATATCTAAAATGAAATCATTAAACGAAGAGAGGCCATAGTTCAAGTCATTCCAGTTAACAGACGGCAAATTAAAGTCACCGGTAATAATTATATTCTTACCACGAAATTTCAGCAAATAATCGTATAGCTTGCACAAAAACAAATCATCCGAGTCCGGCGCACGATAAACTGCACAAAGAACAAACGTGCTCCCCCAAATAGAAACCTTCAAACACAAACTTTCATGGTCTTCCAACTGGTCGATTTCAAAGACATCGATTTCAAAGACATTCGATTTCAAAGACATTCCTGAATTAAACTGAAACGTCTGTTGTTATTGTTCAGGACAAACTGGACTAGCAGGATTAACAGAGCTAACTCTTGGGACAGTTGTTGCACCTTGAATATTGTAACAAAAGAGGGTACCATGTCGCGTACACATGTCGCGTACACAAGAGGAGACGCTAGACACGGTCTGGCGCGGCACTTTTCAACTGTGCATCCGTGAAACATGCAGTTGCCGCACAAAACATCTGACGGATGCGCATCTTCAGCTACTCCCATGACACGGGCATTAATGACAGCTCTCACCACCCGCTGTACACGTCACGTCACTGTACACGTCATTTGCCTCGGCTTGTACCTCATTTCGTTTGAGTGCGTTCCCGTTGTTTTTAGATTTTGGCTTCCACAGTCGCGAGAACGTCAGGCGTGGTCGCAGTGCACAGGCCGCTGGAAGGTGATGTGTCAGCCAGTGTTTATCAACCACTTTTAAAGTTTTTGTGCGCCTCTAGACTTGCTGAAGAGACAGCCAGGTAACCAATTGCAGTGCCTTCATTCTTGTTCGATGAATACTTGCTGGTTTTTCAGCGTCACATTTAAAATGACAATTTATCCGACGCTGCTCTTCTTTGCTGCCCACTTACATTGACGCGATCGTTTTTCAGTGTGCTTTAGTGGACCCATACTTTCCTTCAAGCTATTTAACCACGTCTCTCTATACCAAATGAAAGTGAGAAATAGCATGTCTTGTGCAGAGCACTCCACAACATAGACAATTTTTTATCATTATTTCAAGATTACTTCCCATAAATAACTCGTAAATTTTGCGGTTAAATGTCTCAAAGCTACGCATGGCTACTACTGACACCGTTGTGGAGGGCTGTGCACCATTTGGCGACCAAAAGTAACCTAGCGGCGGGATTGTATTGATTTTTGTCACATGATGCTGCTTTATGCCAAAAAGCACATTCCTGAATGTTCGTAAAGATCAGCTCATTTGTTGAAAAGTTACATAGGTGTACTTTTTTCAGTACGCAGTGTTCTCTTCATAGCGAAAGAAGCTAATTGAGCCCACTTATAGTTGGTAGCGTGAAACTTTTTGAAACATCTGTGCGTTATGTGGAGGGTCGGACTCAACTTCTCAGACGCCCACATAGACGTTTTGCGGCAATACCGCACCGACATTGATTGTTTCAAATGTGCAGGGAGTGTCCTCCCATGCCAAAGACATCAGGCATGATTGATCCGAGGCGCTTGCGAACGGCTGCTCGCTGCGTCCGAAGTGCTGGTAATGGCTAGCAAAGCTTCTTATGAATGAAAAAAGGTCAACGCAGTCGTCTCCAGTGATTTGATGTATTTCCATGCGTTCACCATTCCGTGTTGGGCATGTTTAAAAAACAACCGCTATCACTTTTCGCCACCCATTGCCGATCTTGTAGTGGTCTACGGCTTGGTACGAAAGGAGAACACTTCATGAGTACAGAAAGTTGGGCTAGTTGGTGTGGATTCATACTTAGCAGCGCAAAAAACGAGGACCAAAGCCAACGAAGAGACACAACACAAGTGGAGACTGCGCTAGTGTTGTGCCTCCTCGTTGGCTTTGGTCTTCGTATTTTGCGCTGCTAAGTATGAGAACACTTCATTTCCACTGTTATAACTGTTAAAACTGGAAAGAATTTTGGCTGGGAACATCTTTAATTTTTCGTGCGCTGTTGGTGGCCCCGGCTTTACAAAACATTATGGCTCAACGCTGTCTTAGTTACTGGCCATAGTAACTACACTGTTGCCCTTCCAATGTGCCGCCAGCCAAAGAAGTAAATAAGTCAATTTTAGTTGAAACCATTCTTGAGAACACGGTGCATATATATGCAATTGATTGATTGATTGCCTGATTGAAAACATCTTTGCTGAATATTGTTAGAACATGTGGGTGGGACGCCTAGTCCGGTAGTCCACTGGCTGTTGCTGCTGCGCTGGCCTTCCCCACCAGCCAGTGCTGACGGTCAGGATCATCGCTGAGCAGAATAGCCTCCCACTGCTCCTCTGAGGGGTTTGGAATGGGGTCAACTAAGGGAATAAATGGGCATGCCCACACCATGTGGTAGAGGTTAGGTACCTCTCCACAGTGTGGGCACTGCGGAGAGTATAGTGTAGGGTGCCAGTGGTGTAACATAGCTGGCGTTGGATATGTGTTGGTTTGTAGTCTTGTTCTAACTTATTGAGGGATTTATGTGGTGCTGGCTACTCCTTCCTGGCTATTCTGTACGGCGCGAGATTGTCAGCATACACTGCTAAACCTATTAGGTTGTGGTACACTTCATGGTCATCAGGGGGAGACACCCGGTATAGAAGAGCTCGGGCATGCCTATGAGCGGCTTCGTTTCCTCCTGGTAGTTCCAGGTGACCGGGAAACCAGATGACTGAGGCTTGGCTGGGTGGATGCTTAGTCAGCAATGACAACCCTGACCTGTGAATTAATCTGTTATTGAAGTTGCGACAGGCGTTCAGGTTATCAGTGAGCACAACGGCGTTAGGATTAGATGCTACAGCTAATGAATTAGCTGCCTCCTCTTCGAGAGTTGGGTTAGATGTTTTCATCGGGGCGCGGTTAACCATCGATCCTGAAGGCATTGAGGCCACAACTGTCATGACTCCATTCAGTGGTCCTGCTGCGTCCACGTAAAGGGTGTTAGGTTCCTTGTCCCATTTCTTCTGCAGGGCTTCCCCTCTTGCTTTCCTACTCTCGATGTTATAAGCGGGATGCATATTCTGTGGAATGGGATGCACGTTGGTGCGTCTTCTCACATCTCGTGGGACCTCTTCCCTTTCGTATATTGTATAGGGCAGATTAATATGGATCTTCTCGAGCAGTTCTCTGCCGGGTTTTCTGAGTGCGAGCCTATTGAGGTGTGAGAGCCATTGTGCTTCCCGCATCTCTTTGAGGGTATTATGTACTCCTAGAGCCATGAGCTTTACTGTTGGCGTGGAGTTCGGTAGCCCCAGTGCCGTCTTGTAAGCTTTCCGGATCCGTGTCTCCAACTTTTCAATTTCCGACCTGGAGAGTCTAAGGAATGCCGTCCCGTACATTACCCGAGAGATCGCGAAAGCTTGCACTAAGCGGATGGTGTCCCTTTCCTTCATGCCATGGTGTTTATTGCGGATACGATGTATCATCCGGAGGATTTGCTCGGTGGATGTTGTACGCTTCTTCATAGTGGTGGTGTTCTGTCGCCGCTGCGGGATATACTGCCCTAGGATCTTGATCTCCGTGGGTTTCTGTACTGGGTGGTTCTCTATATACACCGTGATTTTCTGCTCTATTGGTGTTCTCGGATTCTTCAGGATGAGCAACTGGGAATTTTCCGGCGCACACTGGAGATCCCTCTTCCTGACGTACCGGTCCACCGTGTCCGCTGCTGCTTGAAGACGCTCCTCGATCTCGGCGTCACTCCTCAAGTTGCACCAGACAGTGATATCAGCCGCATACAATGTGTGTTGGATGACGGGGATTTCGGAAAGGCCTGGTAGATCTTTCATAGGCAAACTGAAGAACAGGGGTGACAGTAGCGCCTCTTGAAGAGTTCCTCCTGGGCCTAGCGTGATGGGATCTGATTTTATTCCACCGAAGTTTATAGTGGCTTGCCTGGCTGATAAGAAGCCTTATGTAGTTTGTAAGAAGAAGATGAGGATGACTGCGCAGTGGGGCACTTCGTCGTCATCGCTGGTGGTTCGGGCGCGAGTCTCGTGCTGGAGCTGCTTCCTTCGGCTTGTTCTGCCGTCCTGCTACGAATTCACCGCTGCGTGCGTTGGTCGCAGTGACCCACTAATAAATCCACTGTTCACTTGGTGGAGGGCGCAACGATCCTAACCCCCGACGTCGCCCTGGAACTCCACAGTCGCACGATGTCCGTTCCCATGGCGGCGACAAGCCTGGTTCTTGCGCCACAGTTGTTATCGGCGAGGCTTTGGAGGATATTTTTATGTAGAACGTTATCGAACGCTCCTTTCAAATCAAGTGCCAGGATGACCCATGTCTGTGACTTGGGAGGTGTCTCAAGGAGGTCTTTGTACAGTACGGTCCACTGTTAAAGGGAACATGCGATCGCGTGGCCTCCGCGCTTCGCGGAGCGCTGCCGGCGAGAACTTGTGGGAATTGTCGGCACAATACGCTTGCGCAGTTAGCATGACAGCTGGTCATTCCGCGCACGCGCCTGACGCCGCCTATTCTCGCCGCATCTAGGCGGCAGGGCTTCGTGAAGCGCAGAGTACACGTTGTCACATGTTCCCTTTAACAATGCACCGTACTGTACAAGTAGAACAGGGCGCCCTGGGTCGATAGGTGAGTGCGAAAGCCAAATTGAGTGTTAGGTAGGAGGTTGTTATCTTCTAAGTATCTACTCAGTCTCGTGTTGGTGACCCTCTCTATGAGGTTCCCTAAACACGAGGTCAGCGATATCCGTCTTAGATTATCCAGTTTAATGGGTTTGTTCGGCTTCGGAATGAACCGAACCTCGGCTGTCTTCCAGGATATTGGTGACGTTCCTGTAGCCCAATGCTGCTCGTTGAAGCATTCCACCAGCGAGGTGATGGTGTCGTCGCTGAGGTTAAATAAGAGCTTCGCTGTTATTTGATCTCGACCTGAAGCTGCATTTTTTTTCTCATAGCCACGATTTCTGCTTTGATTTCTTCTTTCGTGAGTGGGATGTCCAGCTTGGGATTCGGCTGACCAGAATGCTCCGGCTGTTCCACGACTTGGTCCGTGCACAGATACCTGGTCTTGAGCTATTTCATCAACTTTGTGTCCGTGCCCGGGGTGGTGTGTACGATCTTCGTGAGCCTGTCTTCAGTGGCCGACTTGCTGATGCTGCAACATTTTCATACCAAAACGTAATGTACAACGACAACACCACTGGAGCCGCAATCTCCTGCATTTTGTTCGTCTGGCTCTGCTGAAAAATCCGGGAGAAATTAAAACCACACTACCTCTTCTTTAGGATCGCTGACGATATGTACAGCTTCCTGTATAGATAAAGCAGTGCGAATTGTTGGAAATCGAATTAATACATACAGGGCAAGCAAGTAAATAACTCTGCCGAGGTGCGCGGGCAGGATACTGAGCCCTGAACAAACCAGATGAGGGCGCAGAATGTAGGTGCTGGATTTGCACCCGAATTTTGTTTTCTGTACTAGTCCCCTGACTGTTAGAACTATTAATTATAACAAAACAGTTTAAACTGCGTTTAATTAGTGTGACAGAGTTGAGCAATAAAAAAAGTACTCTGCGATTACACAGCTGTCTTAATGCGGATGACGAGCGCTGGCAGGTTTTCTGCTGGGTTTTGAGAAGAATAAGCTCATAGTTTGAAAATACAGCACCGTCAGTATCTTCCGTAAATGTTTATGTCGATTTTACTTCTGCATTGGCGTGGAGAAGAGAGGAACCCCGCACACTGGCTTGTTACACACATTCAGTTCTTCGTTGAAAATATTGCGGACTTTTATTCAGATAAAACAAATTTCTCGCGTGACACACGCAACTTCGACTGGTGATTCTTATGTATTTGAGAAGAGCCTTTAACAAAACAAGGTGCTCCCTGAATGCGCGTCTTCCCGACACATGCTCGTGTATACTGTGTCGTACGACGTAGCAGCATTGCTTGAACAAATCTTTATTTTATCATAGCGGCGGTGAGTAGTGCTGCCTTTCTAATGAAGAAACTTTTTAAAAGGGCGAGCATAATTAGTGTCCATAACGTAGATTAGTTAGTCTGCTCTCTTCCGAAACGAAAGAAAGCAGAAAACAAATTTTGCATAGAGAATTGAAAAGTATTGCATAGAGGGTCATTTTTTATGATGACGAAAGGTGGTCTGGACGGCTCAATAAGATCCTAATGAGAATGAAATCTTGTCGATACTACGTGATACCTCATGCTCTTTTTTGAAAACGATGTGCTTTTTAATTAACTTTTAGTGAATGTTCATCAGTGTGGCTCCTCTATTTAGTTAGGACAACCAGTGGAGCGTTAGGCAAGAACGCCCAAGAAAAATTGTTTTATAAAAGTTAGCAGGCACAGCATTGCTCAGGAAAACAGAACAGTATACCGCTGCTCGTTTCGGTTCCGTCCATGCTGTTTCTGCCAAGTTGCTAAGAATTCGTTTTAGTAGAGGCTCCCACTGCGCATAATACAAGTTTTGTTTTATGCACCTCCTGCGTGATGACTGAGAAAGCAGTGATATATGAGTCAACGCTCACTATATGTTTGAAAGTTGTCTGCAGTGAGCTATCACCCGGGAGCTCAGGCTGCCCCATTTCAGTCGTTCTGGGCCGAGCTTATCTTTGTCACTGTCTCCCTGACTGACAGGAAGGCGTGGTAGGCTACACCCGTCGGCCACGCAGTGGGATGTCGCATGTCTGTGATGTAGTTCAAGCGGATGGGCGCTGGCCGAGGTGCCGGATGCTGTCAGCAAGAGAGTGCATGTTCCTGTTTTGCGCCTCTGCTGGGTTTCCTTTGCGACGGATGACTTCCCCCAACTGGTGGTTATCCATGCAAAGCAAGAAGACAGTTTAGGTTCTTCCCTACTTCTCTCTCTGTTTATTCAGACTAGGATAAAGTGAGATGAAGTCAACTCGGCAGCTAGCATCCAACTGAAGCTGTTCGTTGGATGAGAGTACGACAGCAGAGTGAGACTATCAGTGTGAGAAGTGACAAAACAAAGTTAGACACCGTTTTCCTTACATTTCTTGCACTCCTTCACAAGGAAAAAGTGGCTGGTGAGCCAGTGTTTCTGCAGGGATTAACTGTGCACGTATGGGGCTTGTGGTTTAAACTTAGGGCTTCTGGTCTAGACTTACTTTAGTAAATAGATACTGCGATCAATTGCGCTGAATATAGTTGCGCGAAAAAATCCAGCTCAGACTACAATACAGAGAATAAGTAGTTTGAGAGTTCTTAATGCAAACATGTTGCTGCGGAGAATTTTTTTCAGTACAGATTCTTTTTTGAATTCTGATGAGAATGAAAAGGCCACCTTACGTGCAGGTTAAAATTTTGTACCCCTGAGAGTGTTTCCTAGCTATGGGGAGAAGACTATAGCTAATTATATTCCAATCTATGCATTCCAATTAAGTACACCTATATGCAAACAGTGCCAGTCTCTACAAGTAAGACGAAAAATTTGCCCGAGAATGGGTTCATGGCGTAATAACTTCCCCAGTTTTTTCTCCGAGTTCAGTAGGTTCGTCTGCCTGCGTGTATCATGTCTGTCAGTTGTTGTTAACTGTTTTCTCTAGCTATACTTGTGCCTGTAAATTATTTGTATTAATTACTATCTGGTTGCAATTCATTGAACATGCTTTTTCATTTCAATTTTTGAAAGCGCGTTTTTTCTTTCTGCTGTTGTGTGATGTGCAGTGTGAGTACTGCTGTGCAGAATTTCAAATGTTAAGTTTATCTGTGGTTGCGATTTCACCGTTTCACCCTGTTTTGCACAGAAACATGTATGCTTGTATGAGGAGTTTTTTTTTTTAACTTTGAGAATGAAATTGTGTGCAGGTAAAGATACAAATAAGTAAATGTAAAATATTCTATGGAGGTGAATCTTCTGTGGCATGAGGATTACCTTTTATTAGTTGTTAAAGCATATCATTTTTGTTTTCGATGCATTTATATCCATACTATAGGGAAATAATACTGATTTACATAAATATTTGCTCGTGTGTTATCGGCTACCTTTTTCTAAGTCTGCCTGCAGTAACCGCAGTATTGTCGGCTTAAAAAAATTTTGTGAAGTGCAAACAATGTGTATTGTTAACATATAGATTTTAGCCAATAGCATCCCCAGTGCGCATCCATGTGCGGGATACGTAGTGTTATTCTCGTGCTACGCTTACCCCCTCATATTATGCACTGAGTACGGTCCAAGAACTGATTTTTTTTTTAATCTGATTCGCACAGCCCTCTTAAGTTGAACACGTATTAACTGGTGATCGATAATAAATTTCTTTTGCTGCTCTATGAATAATATGAGAAAAATGTTACTTCTACTATTGCATAGCAGGCAAGGTGGTTGAAATCTTCCAATAAGATTATTGGAAGCCATTAAGAAGCCATGTTTGAAGCATTTAGGAAACAATCTTTCATTAAGTAAAAGTCCGGTCAGCTCATATATGCAGTTTTTCCTCAGGTGCATGATAAAGGTGATGAAATATTGATTGCTGGGTGTCTTTTTTTTTTCCGCGAGCACCTATGCAGACGTTTCGCTCTCACGATACCAGTTTTCATGACATTATGAATCTGGCCTGTTCTCAGGGTTTTATTTATAATGAAAAGAAAAATTATTTTCTGCTGGTCAAAGTGACGAAGTAGGTCCCTGTGTCTGATTGCGTCAACACACGGCAACCTTGAGCCTTGCATTGTTTTCATTACACTCTATATCCCAACTAAACTTGCAGACGGCATATAAGCGGTGCGGGTATCCGCCAATGGTTGCATGAACCTACGGTCACGCGTTTCGGTGTTCGCATTTTGACAGAGTCAAGAAGATATTGCTAAATTCACCTACTAAAGTCGGTGAAGTTGAATTTTGAAAGGGATCTTGCACAGTTTACCAATGATATTGCAACCAGGCCTGCTTACTACGTCTCTACGACTATGCACGTCATTCATTTTCATTTTTATCGCTCCATTCTTATCGCTTCATCAATGAGGCCTGCCTATCACATCATTAACGTGGTTTCATGTCCTTCTTGTATTCCCGATGCGGACAGCCTGCACAAAGGTTGGAACTCTCTAGCCACCCTAATTCTTTAAGGTGGAAGCCTTTAATGTCTCATCGTTGTAAGCAAGAGTCGTCGACAGAAATGTCGCGCTTTTCAGTTGGTCGAAACGGTCGTGACGTCACAGTGCGCGAATTTCAAACGGGGCCCATTGTACTTTGGCTAGTAACCATGCAACCAATTGAAGGGATCATATAGTGACGCTCCAAGTAAGTGGGACTGAGTTTAGTTAACTCTTTCCCTACCATGGGGAAAATGACCATTTTCTGAAGGTTTCAGTACATTTTTTTTCTGTAAAAATTATTGCATTCAATATTGATTGCAATACCCAAAAACAGACCTGAATAAAGGTGCTTTCTATTAATATACGTTTAAACAACAAATTCCATGTCGCAACAAAAATTTTTATTTGCTAACAACGAGATTTTAGAAAAAAATTCAACAAAACTTGCAAAAACACGCTTGTATTTAAAAAGAAAAAATGTTAAAATTTTTTTGAAATATGCAAAATGTTTGTTACTCCATTGGCCACTCTCTGCAAAAAAAAAATCATTTCTATCTTGAATAGTATTGTTGCTACAAAACAATAACTGGAAACCCTATAGTTGTGCATCGGAGCACGGCCGCCTGTGTTTCAGGCTGGTTTCCATCATCACCTATGTGAAAACTGAATCATCTTCAGCCCCTTGCAACATTTTCAGGCTCGTTGTTGCACAGGACGTCGATTAAATCACTCACAGACGAAACGGAGTCCTGAGATTTGCTATATCTTAGAGCACGTGCCACGCATGCGGAGGCTGCCAAGTGACTTTGATGGTACCGCATCTTTGGAGTGCGTTGCAAAAATGCCGTTTTGTAGCGGTAAAAAAAAAGCTATATCGGAAACAAAACTTCAGTTCTCCGGCAACAAGCCCGATGCGCATCGTGCCTGTAAGCAACGCGGAAGGCTCCGAAGTCGAGCGGCGAAGGCGTCATCTGCGGGCAACATGGCGGGCAATGAGCGCAGGTCCGCGTCTTCATTTCTTCGCAGCGCGCTAGAAAGTGCCCCCTCGCGGGACAAAAGAAAAATACATCGGAAACAAAACTTTGGTTCCTGGCCTACAAACTACATCTGCAGCGTGGTCATTAGCAACGCAGAAGGTTCTGAAATCGGGGCATGAAATGATCGTTAGAGGGCTAACGATGCTCAATGGGCGCGGTAGGGAAAGAGTTAATTGCTTAATTAGCCTAATTAACTTTTCTAGTCAGGCCATATAAATAAATAAAATAGAGTTAGAAATTGGTCGAGCTCGGGAATCGAACCCCTCTCTTCGGAGTGCGAGACGAGCATGCTATCCACTCCGCCATGCCAGCTCTTTTTTTTCTTTATTGCCTTCAAAGGCGTGGGAATACAGTGCATTACAACATATGTGACTATTTACATGGCTATTTACATGGATACAGCACTCCTCACTTCCAGCGACCATTCCAACTTCATTAGTTGGGATAGATTTTGGAAAAGGGATACAATTTCTTCGTCAAAACTTCGATCTTTTAACACATCGTTAATTTTCAGGACACTCTCAACAAAATATTGATACACAGATCTGGCTCCAGGATCGCAATGGCGATATGCCGTGGCACTACGCCACACTGCATGCAAGCCAAGCAGAAAAATGGTGTCATATGGAGCTCCATCGTCTTCGACAGGCAGAAACCTAATGCCGTGCGGAGTGAGCGGCAAATCTTTCTTTATGGTTCGCTGCAACACGTCCCAAAAGAAGATTGCATTATTACAGTCGACAAAAACATGGTCAATTGCTTCCTCCTTCCTACACAGAAGGCAATGGGTGCCTCACGGGACGTATATGTCTCTTTCATGTAACCAGCTTTTAACAGGTAAGGTACCTGTGTGCAGCTGAAAGAAGAAAGTTTTTGCTGAAGGCGTTACCCACATTCTTCTTACCCTCTTTAACATATTTTGTCCCGGTGAGGCCCCAAAGGCCGACCGATACAAGGGAGCGGGAAAAAGGACGTGTAATAAGTCTTTCTTAAGTTGCCTTTTCTTCACAGTTGCCAAATATTCTCTGGAAAAACGGGTGACAAGGAATCGATAAGATGCGACAACCTCACGGAGGTAACGGGACACACTGTAGCGACCACCTCCGGCAGAGGAGATTACAAAGTCTGGGAGTGCATTTGGCAACATAAACTGAACAAAACACTGGAGGAAAGGGTTTCTTCATTCGCGGAGAAACATGAAGCGCATGACCACTTGGCTTAAAAACAAGTGAGAGAGGGACAGACCCCACTCGGCGACTCGCCGAAAAAGATTCGTTCGGGAGGTTCTCTCCCAACTAGACTGCCATATAAATGTCGCAAAGATGCGATGGAACTTCTGTATATTTACCCGTGTACAGCACAACACCTGGAAGATGTACATTATCTTTGCTGCTAGAAAAAACATTGCATACCGTGGCACGCGCGAACACTGAAAGGTCGCGCCCACGCCATTTAGATGCCATCTCTCTCATTTCACCGGCCTTCTTGCTCCAGACCGAATCGCTTTCACGATAGCAATCAAGAGGCACCCCAAGATATGTGCTCGGTGTAGTGGACCAGTGAACATTTTCAAATACATCTGGAGTCATGTCCCATGCGGCATGCCACAAACCAATGCACTTATCTATGTTTAACATGCTCCCACTCTGGGCACAAAAATCCTGTGTTGTTTTCAGTACAGCCGTAATGCTTTCCCTGTCCGATGCAAAAAAGGCAACGTCATCCGCGTAAGCTAGCACACGAACTTCACACGTGCGGAAGTCAAAACCGCGTATTTCTTCATTCTGCAAAATTTTCTGGCAGAGTGGTTCAAGGAACAGTGAGAACAACAGCGGCGACAATGGACAACCTTGGCGTACAGATGAGCGTACATCTATACGGCGCGACAGTTCACCATTTATGACAAGATTTGTGGTGCAGTTTCTGTACGCCATTTTTACACCATCGCGTATAACTTTACCAACACCAACATAGTCTAACAAATCAAAGAGGATGTCATGTGGCACCCTGTAAAATGCCTTAGCGAGATCGATCTGCAGCAATCTACCTGCAGGGATTCGCTATCACAAAGTTCTAAAACACTCCTGGCCACATGGATCTTCGTGTGTATCGTCCTGTTTTTAATACCAAATGTTTGATGGGGGCCGATTAAATCCTGTATTACAGCCTGGAGTCGTCTCGCCAACACCTTCATCAGCACCTTGTAGTCTACGTTTGTTAGTGTGATTGGTGTGTATCCAGTGGCCGTGCGAAGTTTGACTTCCTCTTTGCTCTTCGGACTCCGCCATGCCAGCACGATGGTTTAGAATGAACAAAGGCGCGTCTAGTGAATACGGTGTCTTCGCTCACTCCCATCCTCCTCCCTTTCCTTCCTGCGAAGTTTAGGTGTCCACCGAGATATGAGAGGCAGATACATTTCCTTTCCACAAAAACCAATTTACCGACGAGCGAGGCTTAGAACCGAATAAGCGATGGCGTTCTATGGACTCCCTGGCAGCGTTGCAAGACGCTGTCGCGTTCCACTCTCAGAGGCGAAGCTTAACATCTTAACCACACATCCGTGACCGCACTTTAGGTCAAAAAAGTGCCGCCCTGAATTTTGGCGGGTGTCCACCGAGATATGTGTGACAGTTACTGCGTAATTTTCTTTCCTCAAATACAATTTTCATTTTCTTCATTACGGGCCATCTTTGTCTTTCTTCTTTCACTCCACTTCCTCTCTTCCTCTACGCTGCGGTTCAGGTGTCCACCGAGATGACAGAGATGACTGCGCTATTTCCTTTCCTCAAAAAGCGTTCTGTTCAAAGGGCAAGGCATCGCGCCGAACGGGTGATGGCGTTTCGTGGTCTGCCTGGCAGCGCTACAACACGCTGCGCGTTCCACTCCTAATAATTAGCGCCAATAATTAGCATTTAATTAGTATTCAGGCACTAATCAGTAATTAACCATTGATTAGTGATTTGTCATCACTTAGTAATTAGTACTCAATTATATGTGACGCCACCAGTGCCACAGAAGAGCGAAAGTGGTGCGGAAAACGCTTTCGCCTCTAAGCACTTTAGACAGTCAAAGTGCCCCCTGAATTTTTTCTCTGTTATTTTGGTACGTAATTCTTTTTTCACGGTATACTGGACCAAGCTTTTGGAGCTGCTATTTTATATGTAAACAAGAGCTGACTGCTAAAGCTGATAAATGCGACAAGCATTTTAGCGAAAAAAAGGCGCATAGAACGTTTTTTTCGCAATTTATTGCCTATCGTTGCACCTGGAGGCCGCCTGTGGAAGCTGCGACTAGACGTCATAACACCCGAGCGCTCACTGTTCCCGCAGAAGGACGACTGTCATCGCTATTCGCTGGTTTTGGCAGTTTTGCGTCGGCAGCGTCGGAGTATATTGCCTAATATACTGGCCAGTATTCTAGGCACTATAGTGGGAGGTTGGGAGCCTTATCGCTTAGTCTTCCCATACTGCAGTGTGACATCTCACGTGACATGACCGGTTGCTTGTCAGACGAGGGTGTCATGACGTCACGCTCTTCCCCTCGCGCCTGCCGGGAGGGCTTGCGCGTGCTGATAAAACATCCACAATAAAACCATTCACTCAAAAATACATGAAGCGACGACTTGATTTCGGTGTTATTTCATTCCGAGAATCTATTTTCAGTGTTTTTGTTCACCATTAAGATTTTGCTTCAGTATCCCTTTAAGAGTACGTTATTTGTATTTTTCTGCTGCTTCTTTGAGAGCTTGTTCCTCATATGGCTTAGTTTATCAATTTCCTGGTAATTAAAATTGCCGCCGTTCATCTTCAGATAATATTTTGATTGTTCGGATATTTTAGCGTTCTCTACCACTTAAGCGTGCGCTTCTAGGTAATTAGAATTCAGAAAAGACACCCTATTGATGGATTTTATGTGTATGTTAGAATTTTTTTTTTCTGTGTCAGCTGAAACAAACACAAAGGATAGCTTTTTTGAAATGGCCGAAAAGTTGATTTCAAACTTTTTTCTTAAGCGCCCCGCCGCGGTATCTCAGTGGTTACTGCGCTCGGCTGCTGACCCGAAAGACACGGGTTCGATCGCGGCCGTTGCGGCCGAATTTCGATGAAGGCGAAATTCTAGAGGCCGGTGTGCTGTGTGATGTCAGTGCATGTTAAAGAACCCCAGGTGGTCAAAATTTCCGGAGCCCTTCACTACGGCGTCCCTCATAGCCTGAGTTGCTTTCGGACGTTAAACCCAAACAAACCAAACCAAATCTTCTCTTAAGCACGAGAAATTAGAAGATCAGTGATGCCTTTGTGTCAGTAATATCATCAGTTTGCTTTGCCTCCTGATTTCACTCTGTTTTCGCCACGAAATGCTTCATTGATGTCTTTTGCATATAATACTTGGCATACCACTGTTCGTACTTTAGCTTTGTGACATTTGCATTTGACATAAGCTAGCTCAATTTCCAGCGCAAAGAAAAAAACCTGTTCGCTCAATCGACTGTACTATATACTCCTGCCCTTCCTCGTTCCTTACTGCAACCACCTTTCTGAACAGTGTTTTTACTCCTGATAGCGTAGTGTAAATACAGATAGTTTGTTTTTATTCTAAGTTTATGAGAAAAATTGTAAAAGTTCAAATTGTCTGAGCGATGTAAAGTGAGGCAAGAAGAAATTAACGAACATTCGCATTAAGAACTGTACTGTTTTATTGCTATTAGCGAAAATGGCACGCATAGCAAGACTGAATCAAGGAAGCTCCCTTCACGGTGATCAATCCTGGAACATAACCGTTACTACCATTTAGCATGAGCATTTTTATCACCGATCCCACATAGTCCACTTCTCTTAAAATTTTCTTCAAGCGGCGCATTTGCTAAACCAAAGCTTCTTGAATAAAACTGGCGAAAAGCTTCTAGACACTTTTCAGATTCTTGGAATGTGGAATAGTAGGGCTTCCATTTAAAGAGAAAGAAAGGGAGCCTTTTACTCAGTCAGGAAGTACTCCACCACTTTTGCCCAATTAGGTGCCGCAGACTCATGCCTGCAGATTCCGATACATCTGTTCCCTATTCCCAAGACGTGTCGCTTCGCGCTGCAGTGCTTTGGTGCAATGTACATCGAACGGGATTGCACTTATCTTAGACTTGCTATAAGCGTCAGGCAGCTGCATTTCAGCGTTTTGCTTCATTGTGAAGCCCGTTTAGTCAATCGGTGAACTCTGCGCAGGTTCCAAAGTTAGTGCATCCGGACGCAGCAGTCAAAGAAAAGAAGCTGCTAAACGGATCTCACCACTCCTTTTCCTACCTGACCGAATGCGCGTGCCAACGTTTTGAAAGGGCCTAACCTCTCCTATGCACAGCGCGCACGTGACGGATTCGGAAGGTGTTATTTATGCCATCAGAGACATTCGTTCAAGAGCACCTTTTGAAGCGTGTCATGTTTCTGATGCTCGTGTAATTGCAGAAAAACCGAACACGTATGACATAAAAGAATGCATTCAGGAATGCTATCGACTGATGCGTATGTAGCAAGAGTTATAAATAGTTCTACAATACATTTACTGCCGCACACTCCTAATTCTTCTGTAATTAGTAGCTGCCACTCAATGGAAGAATACATTTTTGCCCTATGAATATTCCGGAGCTTGTATGCAACCTCCGGTGTAAATGTGGTACGGAGAACTCATGCCTTCGTTAATCGCATGAAGGCATATAAATTTTTTTCACGAGAGAAAGGTGTGCTAATGTTTTTGTTCATGCATTCATTTCTCGAACCATGGCGTAGGCATATATCCACACTCAGAGCTCCCCGATTGAATGGACATGCTCCGCTTAAAATCTAGATGCAGGCATCCGCCGGCCTGTCGCTCGTAGCTTCATGGGTATATGAAGTGGCACTTAGTTGTGCATATACTTCGCACACAAAACTACCGAACCGCATTTTGGGCGGGCTGTGTGGCGCCCCTCTTCTTTTAAAGCCCCACCCCGATGGATACTTCCGAGGTGTACGGGCGGAGCGCCTGCGCGCCCAGCACGCGCCGCGACGGACGTCGGAAAGTGGCATGTCCCTCCATGTCCCTGGTGCTGGCTCGCTCCCCCTCGCGAGCTGACTCAAAAAATGTCAAGCCCTGAAGAAAAGGGCATGGGGGGCGCTGAAAGGACCAATTAAACCACGAAGAAAAGTTCGGGGAACTCGAAAGATGCTCAAGCCATGAATAAAAGAGTCACAGAGACTCCCGTGGTCCTCCTATGTTGTAAACCGGACTCCGCTTCCGACGCACCCGCGAGCGCCCTTACGCAGGCGCCGATATCTGACATGCACAGATATCTACGCCCCGCTCGCGCCTGCTCGCGTGTCGCGCCTTGCGCATGCGCAGACAGACTCCAGCGTACGCCCGTGCGCGTAGGTGCTTCGCGTGTACGCCTCGGAAGTGTCCATCGAGGTGGGGCTTAAGGTATAAAATGCGGATGCAAAATTAACGGACCGCGCGGAAAAATTAAACTTGCCTTCTATCAGTGGATTACTGCATACGCCAAGGGGGCTGTTTTGCTGAGAAAACAAAATTTTCAGAATTTAGAAATGGTGAGACAACTAAATAAAGGTGTACCCACCACCTGCTGTTACGCGACGTCAAGGTCGTTTTTTGAGCCAAGGATTCCTGAATGGTGACAGCATCACCATTCCCTTCCAAGCAGTGAGCATAGTGTCTTTCTCGGACCTGATGTCACAATTGGGATTTCAACGCGAGATAATTTTGTAATCCAATTTTTCTTCCACCAATACTCAGTATTTTGACGCCCAAAAAACATCAACATAATATGGAGTGACGCCGTTCGATAGACGTCGCTGTGCGCGCACCGCGGGTTTGCGGTGTACGGACTGGGCTAGAAATGACCCTGAAAAAGTTGAGCCAGATCGACGAGGGTAATCGAGTTCTCGAAATTCTAAACACTATTATCGCTATTACTAATGGCCAACTACAAATATAATACCAACCAGGCCTTATATGTAATACGTAAAAAGTGAACTCTTAGAATTTAGTCATTCATTTTCTAGTACTATGATTCTCTTCCTATCTGCTCATCGTCCATGCTGGTATTGCTGCGATTCAAAAAGCATCTATTAATCTCACGTAACCTATTCTTAAACAGTAGTGGGCTTCCCTGAATCTCCTGGCGTATGTCATATGTATAAAAAAAAAGCGCTGACTGGTTACTGCATACGTATCAGATTACGTGAGTAGTTTGCTGTAAGCGTACAATGACGCTCCCGCCTTTACACTTGCAGCAATATGTGCTTATTGTAGGCTAGCCTCGTAAATCTTCAAAACTTATTTTGGTCAGCTAAGCACCAACGTTTCAGAACAAGAAAAAATTATGCGGTTTGAGCGCACATTACACACGTGCTACCGTGAAAACAAAGCGATAGAGAAAACAAATAAAAAGGGCAGAGAGAAGCTCGCAGACCAGAGCCATTCAGAAGAAAGCGGATACAGCGCGTGTGGAATCGGAATATTTCGCGGTTACCGCCACCCGGATCGCCTTTCTCAAGCTCGGTGTTCCCGTAAGCGCAGAATAATACGGCGTCTACATTCTGCCAGGAGCGGAAGAGACGTTCCACCTTCTGGGAAATGAGAAAAATCGACGCGCTGTCAGGACGCATTCGTTCCTTTTCGAGGCGGTGAAGGGGTCAGCGGTTATTAGTATTTCATATGGGATGCATTAGTGCTGCCGAGAAAAGAAAGAGTAGCAATTCATGATTCTTTCGGGGCGGTTTGTCTGCTTTTATTTTTACTTGAGCTGCCATCTGTCTGCAATCTTCAGGGTTCTTTACTGTGCGCTTTCTGTTTTTACTTATTCTCACGCTGAAATGTGGCTCTTCGAACCCAGAATCTTGATGGCGTCGAATTAAAAGAAGGAGCTCGAATTCTGTCTGTTCGGAAATGGTCGGTTACCATCGTTTCCTGCGACCGTTTCCGAGGCGAGGGGGCATTTTGTCATCCCGCAGAGGGCCCTCCTTCGATCGCGAGAAGCCGACTTCGGAAGACTAGTGGCTTTTGTTTTTGCGGTCCTTAAGAGAACTGCGGAATCACGTGAGTGGAATAGAGAAAATTACAAAAAAAAAGAAAAGGCTAAGTTAACTTCCTCAAAATTTGCTTCGACTAAGAGTGTATTAGTTTTTCATGACAATGAAAGCTCGTTATCACACTAAGGTATGAAGAAAATTGCGAAGGGAGTCATATTAATTGAAACACTGAACACCTCCGCTGCTCTAAAGAAATAACGAGCGCGGCGCTCATGCAAGGACGATATGCGGGAAAGTAGCTGCACTATTCGTAGTGCTGCGGCACATACCATTGCCTTTAGGGGCAGGAGCAAAGGTGTTTTTCCAGATGTTGACTGGGGTGATGAGGTTAATAGTATCAATATTTTCAGTTCCGTAATCGTAGACTCCATCTCTAATATTTACATCAGGAAGGAAAGTGGGATTGAAATCTAGGCTCTTTTATTATGAAGCCACCGTCGCGTTCATATATCTAAAACAGCGACAATATCAGACAATATCAGACATATATCAGCTAAGCGCCACGCATTAGAATACTTTTTCCAGAGCAGTGAAATGGAGTAATAATTGGCGTGGCATGCAGGCCCCCCAGATCGAGTCTCTCGCTATTTTTAGAGGAAATGAATGAAATTCTTCAGTATATTCATATAAAATACTGAGACCCCGTCTTAGTGATGGGAGAGTTCAACATTGATACTTTCACATATTTAGCTTCCAAATATACATTTTTGCTACAGTCATACAAACTTGCTAACTTCTTAATAGAACCGACTAGAATTTCGGCACCATCGGCCCGTGTTTTAGGTAATGTTTTGTGCAGTACCGATAGTATATCTGCTGGAGTCTACAATGTACCAGTATCTGACAACTTACCAGTATTTGCATTTATTAGTATAGGGAAGACCGTTGATAGCTGCAAAACACCTTTACGTAAACCCAGAATCAATTACGGCTTAGTACGAAAGGAGCTTGAACTTATGAAATGTAGCTCAGTCTTTGACGGTTAACTTTATGGTGAATTTTCGAACTTCATTTCTGTATCGAAGCAAGTAATAACACGCTGTAGCTCATATAATCACCGCATGTATAGTGACCCCATTGGTCTTTGGATGACTACAGACATGCTTAACGAGCCACCGCGGTGGCTCAGTGGCTATGGTGCTCGGCTGCTGGCCCGAAAGACGCGGGTTCGATCCCGGCCGCGGCGGTTGAATTTCTTTGGAGGAGAAATTCGAGGCCCGTGTACTGTGCGATGTCAGTGCACGTTAAAGAACCCCAGGTGGTCGAAATTTCCGGAGCCCTCCACTACGGCGTCTCTCATAGCCTGAGTCGCTTTGGGACGTTAAACCCCATAAACCAGACATGCTTAACGAGATAAAAAACAAAGGCGCGTGGTATCAAAAGTGGAGAACACACAAAACTAATGCTTCTATCTACATCAATTTCGCGTTATTAGAAATAGAGTGGTCGCTGGGATACGCACAAGCAAAAAAAAAAAAGAATTTAATACCTAGTTTATACAACAGGCGCAAGGAGACATGAAAAAAAGGTGGGAGGTTGTTAATACCGTAATAAGGAAACCACCTCGACAATTCGTCGTTCGTGATTTTATAGATGCTTACACAGTTGAAGAATTTAATAGGTATTTCATGAACATCGCAGAACAACTAGCTAGCCCGGAAGCATTACCTGATACTGGTACTGGTGATCACACAGCACAAAATAGCTTTGTGCATGATGCCACCAGTGATGTAGAAATTATTATAGTAGCCTCCAGCCTGGCGAACAGCAAAGCTCATGGATATTTGTGACGGAACAGCGCAAAACACCGGGACAAGAGACAAGCGCTGACTTACAACTGATTGTTATTTCGAAGAAACACTGCTTCTTATACCTTCTTCACCCCTCAGAAACATATAAGAGGGTTCTTGGAACTATTATCGTTGTACCTCAGGTCGACTTTCGTCCTCTGGAAAGAAAAAGTGAATCTCCAGGAACGCGGTGTTTGCATCGGTTCATGTATCGCGCCCTTACTCAGTGATTTGTACTTGGCGCGAAAAGACAGGTTCCTGAACGCAAACCTTGCTGGTACAAGTGTTAAAAAGGTATTTAGGTACGTTGATGACTATCTTGTTCTTTGTCATGGCCAACGCACGAATACGCTGGAAACCGTAATGGAGGAGGTGGGTCGCTTTGCGCAGGCTTTGCAGCCACTTATTGTCACGCACGAGCTTCGTGCTCAAGGGTCACTCAGATTTTTAGACCTGAGACTTTAGTTCACTAGAGGGCATGCCTGCTGGGCCTATGAGCCCAGAGGGGAGAAAGCGCCAATGCCCTACCAATCAGCTCACTCTAAGCTGACCAAGAGGGCTATTGTGAACTTGTGCCTCACAAATGCCTTGACGAAGTCCTGTGTTCACAAAATGGAAGTGAGCTTTCTTCGCCAGGCGGAACGGCTTGGCAACTCGGGTTACTCCTCGCACCTGTTGGTATCTGTTGCCAAGCAGATGAAAAAGCACCTGATGCGGGCTAGGCCCGAGCAGCAAGATGAGACAAAGAAAAAGAAAGAAAGGAGGCCGGTGGTAGCAATACCGTATATTCGCAACGTTTCCCATCGCCTGAAAAGCATTGGTCGAAAAGCTGGCGTGAACGTTGTGATGACGGCTCCTAACAAACTCAAAAGTCTGTGCAGACGAGTAAATTCCGACCCGACCAAAAAGAAGCAGGGATGCACGGTAAAGCATCGAACCCCCTTTGTGGAGTGTACTGAAGGCCTTGTTTATTCGTTGCCAGTGACAAGTGGTAAACAATACATAGGGCAGACTGGCAGGTGCATGAACGAAAGGCTACTAGAACACAAAACTAATTTCGAGCAAGCTTACAGGAACCTGGAGATTCATTGCAGAGATTGCCCTTCAACAAGTTGTGCACCTGATTTCAAAAATGTAGAGCTTTGGCTAATCACAAAGATCAGTTAGTCCGTGAAATAATCGAGGCAGCTTCGATAGCAAGTCTGCGCGACGATTGTGTCAGCACGCCGTCTGTTGCTTTGACAAAGAAAGAATTTCACATGTTAAAAATTTGATTATAAATCTGTGATTATTTGTCGTATGTTGTAATTTTTGGACGCTTGAACGATATGGTTGTGACGCATATATTTTTGAGGTGTGAAGAAGGTATAAGAAGCAGTATTTCTTCGAAATAAAAATCAGTTGTAAGTCAGCGCTTGTCTCTTGTCCCGGTGTTTTGCGCTGTTCCGTCACAAATGAATAACCAACATGCCCATGCTAGTGTCCTGGCCCCTGGATATGACGGCCTAACTGTAAACAATCTAACAGACAATATCGAGGTTTTCGCACCGATAATGGTAACGCTGTTTAATTACGCAATGGCACAGGGCGGATACCCGGATATCTTAAAAATAGCAAAAGTCATCCTGGCTTATAAATTAGGGGATGTGAATGACCCTGGCATCTACCGACCCATATCGGTTTTAAGTATTGTAAATACTGTTTTCGAAAAAGTAATAGCTATACAGCGAAAAAAAAAATCTAAATGAAAACAATGCATTACACCTTCACAGTGCGGATTTAGGTCCCAGATGTCGACGTCCATCGCCCTGATAGAACTTACGCGAACGACCTACTCCTCTTTACATAACGGAAGCATATCAGTAGTTTTGTTTTTAGATCTTAAGAAGGCATTTGATAGGGTCACGCATTCAGAGGAACAACTTTAGATTTATATTTATTCGCTAGCTACTGTAAGGACCGTCAACACTATGTTTGCGTAAAAAACTTTTCATCTTCATAACATACAGTTTTAACAAGTGTACCTTAAAGGTGCACTGAAGAGGATTCTGAACTTGTGTTTTTGCGGCGGGAACTCGATCTACACGTTCCTAGCATTCTTAGAAACTGCGACTTATTGCCCTGTGTGGCCGATTTCCCTAATTAAATCGAATTAACGTCCGGCTCCCGCCTTTATTTTTTGAATTCTCCCTCGTACGGTGGGCGGAGTCGACCAACGCATGGAATGCCTTTCAGCCAGCTCTGTGGAGGCTTTGCTTTCGTTTTATTTTGTGTTTTAGGTTTTCATGAATAAATAGTTTCATAAATAGTTTCATGAATAAATAGTTTCATACGCGCGGACTGTTTGCTACTACGGACTACTACGTATTACTCCGCCGATGGTAGAGTGGCAAGCCGCCACGGGACTGGCTGAAAGGCACTCCATGCGTTGGCCGACTGCGCCCACCGTACGAGGGAGAATTAAAAAAAAAAAGGCGGGCGCCAGGCAATAATTCGATTTAATTAGGGAAATCGGCCACACAGGGCAATAAATCGAAGTTTCTAAGAAAGCTTGGAACATGCAGATCGAGTTCCCGCGGCAAAAAGACAAGTTCAGATTCCTCTTCAGTGTACCTTAAGGATCGGTTCTAGGACCCGTCTTGTTTTCTCTTTATGCTAATGTCCTGCCACAAAGTACCAGTGCATCTGAAACCATCATGTATGCTGACGATGCTGCCCTAATTTTTTCTGGTAAAGCAGTTGAGAATATAAGAGCCATCGTTAACAACGAACTATTAAATCTGTCAGTTTGGCTGAGGAAAAATAGCCTAACACTAAATAGCGCAATAACAAAATACGTAGTGTTTCGCTCTACCTGATGATATATTGATGCGCAGTTTTTGAAAATTAATTTCAAGAACTGCCCATTGGAAGAAGTTGACTCCATTAAATATCTTGGAATTGTGTTAGATTACAGCCTTAATATGAAAATACATGTAGACAACTTGTGGTGAAAATTAGCATCAGCATGCTTTGCATTATTGAGATGTAGAGAAAAGTTCGGTATACCTGCGTTAAAAATAATTTACTACTTCATATTTCATTCCATTTTGTGTACTGTTGTTACTCACGGGCCTTCTCGTTTGAAACAAATTTGGATCCAATTGTCCGTCTCCAGAAAAGGGCTTTACGGGTTATCACGTCTTCCAAATGTCGCCAGGAAAGCCATCCACTCTTTCGAGAACAGAAGCTTCGATTCCGCACTTTTCATCTGGACCGGATATTTCGTGTATGCATGTACAAGGCGGTCACATCCTGGGATCGTGTTTTTTAGAAGACACTACCAACTGGACATGGGGTATATTGTGGGCCCGGGGCTTTTCGTTGTTTAAGCTTTGAGCGATCAGAAAGTCAAATCTGACATTCCGCTTCTGCCCCCTTCGCGAAGTGCATCGCGCTTACTCGTTCTTCCTTTATGAAATGGGTTCGATAACAGCGTGTTGCTGGCGGCCAGCATCGCTCGGGAAGCATAAGTTGCACATATCTTGCAAAAATACCACGAAGTATTTAGAGAAAAACAAGTAAACGTCCTAACAAAGAGATGAATGCTTAGCTGGACGTTAAAATTAAAAGTGTGCCGTGCTGAGTGCGCTTATGTTTGTTTACAAACAAAGCTTCAGGGCAAGTACACTGTCCGTACGCGGAAGCGCACCGGTACGCTTTAAAATATAGCATTTTTTCCAACATCAGAAACACACTATATGCAGGCAGGAATGGAGGCGCCGGAAGTATTTATTGAACACAATTCAGTTCCCTTTCGTACGCGTATACAAAACTTCCCTCCGTAGCAGCCTTTAGAGATAACCTGAGTCAAGAATTGGGATCTTGCCTAGCTCTGAAACGTGCATTGTAAAGCGTAGCTGTTTGGGCGAGTTGGTTGCTCCAACGCTCCCATTCAGCTGCCCTCAAGACTTCAGGAAAGCTCTGTTACTTCGATAGTGATCTGCCGTGGAAATCGCATCTTGCTCACCTTCGTAAAAAAAATACTCTCAATCTTGTTTGTTATATAATATCTGGTACTTTATGCGTTTCTATGTTCGTAAGATAACTGTACACGTTTTTGCCACAGAGCCAACGAAGCATGGAAATTGCGTGCTTCGTTGGTAAGACAGAATTGTTGCAGCGCGGCGTAGCAATAGGAGTGCCGTAGCTCAAAGGTGCAGCGACGGGGGCGGTCTGCATCGAGAGGAGGTTGACTTCAGGAGCCAGTGGAGCCGGAGCCGGCTGCCGACGAACGGGAAGCGCATCGGCTACCTCCTGGGCTATAGTCTGCCGTATCTCAGGGGTCAGGGTATGGGGCGTAGAGTGCGCGCCAGAGAGGAGCGAAAGCTGCCGGGCCACCTCATGACGCACGAAGTCTTTGATGTGATCCAAAAGGTCACTATTGACGGCCAGGCCGGAGATGGACTCAGCAGGTGCGGGCGGGCGACGAGCGTTAAGTCGCTGCTTGCGCAACTCGTCGAAGCTCTGGCACAGGTTGTACACGGAGGCGACGGTTGTAGGACTTTTGGCCACCAGCATATGGAAAGCGTCGTCGTCGATGCCCTTCATAATATGGTTGATCTTGTCGGCCTCAAGCATAGACGGGTCGACACGCTTGCATAGATCGACCACATCTTCGATGTAGGCGGTGAAACTTTCACCCGCACACTGAACACGAATTGCTCAGCGCGAAGTTTACGCACGGCGGGACGGCCAAAAACTTCGGCAAACGTTGTCTTGAAAGTAGCCCATGTTGGAATATCAGCCTCGTGATTGCGAAACCAGAGATTCGCGACGTCGCTCAGGTAAAATATTACGTTGTTTAGTTTCATGCGGTCATCCCAATTGTTGTGACGGCTCACCCGCTCATACGAAGCCAGCCAATCCTCGACATCCTGGTCGCAGTGTCCGTTGAAAACGACGGGGTCTCTCTGCCGGACGGCACCGGAGCAAATGACGGGCTGCGATGGGACTGCTGGCTGCTGGCTTTCGTTGGTCGTCGCCATCGTAATTGTGCGGCTGCGGAGCTCCACGTTGGTAGTGTACTAGGCGAACCCGCACCTCCACCAAATGAAGAGGGGTTTATTGGCAAGTTCGAAGGACTGGCAGCGAAACGATGGCACAGGCTGTTCGAGTAGCGGCGGCACCAGAACAGAACCAAGAGCGAGCTCGAGCTCTCTACGCGCGCGGCCGCCGGAATCGGAGGACGCACAAATCGCTTCGTCGTCGTTGGTGCTGGCGCTCTGCCTTCTTCATTGCAGCACCTTCAGATGTGTGTTAGGAAATATTTCCTGGTATTTAGGCCATGCAGAAGATACTGATTGATTTCAAATTCTGATCTTACCGAAATTTAGCGCTATACCAACAGATTCCACTGTTTTGAGGCATTTTTGGAAAGATAACTTTAAATACCTTTATATTCCTAATCGCGACCTTCGCGCAAAAGATTGCATCGTATACAACGTTGTTCTACAAAGTACGGAAAAACAATTCACAGTTATTCTAAGCGGTATTTAACCAACTACCGTCAAGCATATTTTCTACAACTATCACGTATAAGCTCAAGAAGGCTTCGAGTTGCTCTGTATGATGAGGATTAGTATAAATAACTTAGAAAAACTTTTGCGCGGTTTTGCTGCCTGCCGGGCGTTGCCAGTGAAGTCCACTAAGGCACTGACAAAGCCTCTTTTCTAAATGTCACTTGCTGCATGGAAGAAAACATATTAACATTTTAAACATTATAACCTTATACTTCAATGAATTGTTTCATTCTCTTGGTTTTTCGTTCAGAATCTTATTGCCGCTAGTAAAATACTGCAATTTCTCTTCTCTTCCACTACTGCGATCCCGAACGTCTGAAGCACAGAAGCTTGCTGCCTTACACTGCAATAGATCTTCACAGAAGTGAAAGCGACTTCTTCGGAACCCTGGTATGTGGTACCGCTTATCGTCATCAGCACTACACCTTTGCGGTTATTAGTGTTGCCTATGCGCCAATATCTCTTTCATATCACTGCGCTTAAGTTTCCATCACGCGAGACTGTTTCTTGGTGGACCTGCGTGAATGCTTTGTTATCCTCACGACAACCATTGTTTCCAGGCCTGGAAATGCGTAGAGCACTAAAAGTAAGTTTAGGCTGTAGGTTTCAAGTTTTCCTGTCCATAAGCACAGTGCCTTCATTACTGCGTCCTTTTATAAGTAGTTTAACTGGTTCGATGTCTCAGAGTATTTTGATAGTGTGTTCATTATATTCTGAAGCCGCTCTTCCTCACTTCTGGGATTCGGTGCGATGTATAGTAGGTCAGTACCTTGCTATTAGCATTTCCCTTTATTTTTCTTGATTCGTTGGCGACGAATATTCTACATCATCTCAGGGACAGCAGGCTCTATTGCCCGGTGGAACTGTATTAAGGTGATAACTTTAACATGCGTCACAAAACTTGCAGCATGTACATGTAGCAAACGTTTTAAACGCGGAATGCTTAAACAAAGGTTGCAAATTTTTAGTTGAAGAAAGAAATCGTCAAAAAGTTTTTATACCGTTGTTTGAAAGTGATCGCTAAAATTTACGTGCTGTTTTCAGAAAATACTAGATGCGTTTTCCTTGCCTTGAACATTTATATTCTCTATACAAAGTCATTTTCGTTGAATAGAAAGGGAAAAAGCATATTCACTGCAAGGAAAATGATAAAGGCATGAAGATCAAAACGACAAAGGGCGTTTCAGAACAACCAGTTCATCAGAGTATGCAAAGACCTGCAGAAGAGAACGCAGAATAGTAAAGACAACTGCACAAGGGAATGGAATGTGGCGATTAAGGTCCCGAAGATTCAATTTGGTAACTGAGTTGTCTTTGCGGAGTGCTACAATTTCCAAGGCGTAATTTCCGAAGTTCATTTAACTTGCACTGACATCGCAGAGCACACGAAAATTTTTGCTCTTTTCTGTATATGCTACCTCCACATCCGGAACTTGATCCTGCGACGTACTTTCTACTAAGCCGCGCAACGCCCTAAGCAACAGTGGCGGTGCACGAGAACGGACCTGGCGAACGTTTACATTTAATCTATAACAACAACAAGACAATAACTTTCGGAATCGAAAGGGATGATAAGGGAAAGAGCATTAAACGTGTCAGTCTTTAAGCGGGGCAGCACGCCAGAAAGGATTGCAGATGTACCAGAATTGCCGCGCAGCGAAATCAAATCAGAAGGAAGAGCATCCCATTCTCCTCGGGAATCTCGGTCCTAACGTTGGCATTGCAATAGTAGCCGCCTTTTAGGGAAGGCGAGATTACGAAGGAAGTAGACACGAGTTGCTCCGGGAGCTCGAGAGAGTTGTGTCCTCTCGGCAGCTGATGTTGCAGCTTGTGTATCGCGACTGGCGTTTGGCTATCGAAGCAAGGAGGCGCAAATTGAGTCTCGGGTTACTTTTTGCGCTCGGGGGGATTATATTATCATTATTTCTACTACTGGAAGGATCATTTTGTGTCATCCCTAGGGATCCTTGCTTCTGTGTACACGCGTGGATGTATTTACGTTCATCAGGTCTCATTTGTGTCGCTTCCTGCGGGTCCTTGCAACGCCAACTGAGACTGTGCCTCGCAGTTGGTATGTAGTGTTCCGAGCTCTATTTCTTGAGGAATGCGGAGTCCCCGAAGGGCTCATTGCATTAGGACAAACAGACGTTAGATGCCGGTGACCAGATCGCTTACGCACGCGGCAAAATCTGTGCGGTAAGCACAGATGTTTATTTGGTTGACAGAGAAGGCGCCACGAAGAGGCATGCACACTGTTCAGCTTCATGACAACCTGTTAAGATGTCCGTATAAGCTGTGTGCAATGTGTTTTATTGTTGCGGCGTAAACTTGGCCTAAAACGACTCAATGAATGCTAGGGTGGTGTGAATGCTAGAGTGGTGTGATTTTTTTTGGTTTCTATGGGGTTTAATGTCCCAAAGCGAATTAGGCTATGAGAGACGCCGTAGTGGAGAGCTCCGGAAATTTCGACTACCTGGGGTTCTTTAACGTGCTCTGACATGGCACAATACACGGACCTCTAGAATTGCTCCTCCAAAGAAATTCAACCGCCGCGGCCGGGATCGAACCCGCGTCTTTCGGGCCAGCAGCCGAGCACCATAACCACTGAGCCACCGCGGCGGCTAGGGTGGTGTGAGCCATTGTACAAGAGATCATACTTCAGGTTTCGCAAAATTGTTTTCTTCGTACTATTGACCTTTTAAGCGCTCATTATGAAGCAATGTTTTAAAGACGAGAATACCTATTGAGAACTCACATATTCTTTTTAAATTAACGGCGAAAAAAAAGTGGAGTCACATATACAAATACAGCATGATTTTTCTTTGTTCCATTTTGGGAACATTGGCGCCTCTCATATATTACAAAAAGGGAATGACATCTGAAGCATCTTTTATGACCTTGGGAGTGTGACTTTTTCGCGCTATCTGAAGATAACCTTATACCTGCCTGCAATGTCCTAGCAAAATCCAGACAGCGAACTACAGAGACAACCACTCTGAAGGAAAAACAGCGCCAATGAGAACGAAGGGCGAAGAAAGCGAAGTATGCAACACAAGCGCTTCTGTTAGGGTAGGAGTGCTTTACCCACCCTTTATGCACCACGCGCCTTCTGTGCTGTCGTCGGGTGGGACGCATGTCAGTGATGGCGCCCCCGAAGATTCTGAGCGACTCTCGACACACGCCACGCGTAGCCGGTAGGTGAGAACTTGAAGACATGCGGCTCGTCCAAAATACGTAGCATGCATTTGAGATACTGCCCACGAAAGCACTGCCCGATAATTTACGGAAATCGGTTCCGACACATTAGATCGATGCAGCGTGTCAGAACCGATTTCCGATTTTCATGTAATCGATTTAAGATAGGCATATCACCTCTCTGAATTTTGATACTGTGAAACGCCAGTGCTTTAAAGGAAAAACATTTGCATAAATCTGACTGCCAGTGAGAGAAATACAATCTTTAGTTCTTCATTTCTTTCAAAAAACCACCAGCTATTTGTAATTACTTTTGTTCTGTTTTGCTGATTTAAAATTTTATTTTTGTGTTTTTTGTGCAAAAGGGCTCAACAACGCATGGCTGTAAGAAGGCCCAAATTATGTACTGCGAATGATAAGTCGAATCCTTTAAATCAGTCGTTTATGAGTATTGCAGTTGCGATGTTCTTCACAGCCATCATGCAGTGCGCGAAAAGAAAATTTCCCGAAGAAAGGTGCATTTTGAACACAAATAAAAAATTCATTTTTTTTTCCAATTTTAGAACTTTGGCAGGTAGAAGATTTAGCTACTGTTGCATCACTCAGTCATTCTTGTTGCAGGAGGGAAGGGGATCTACAACAATGAGGACACGAATTGAGGCAGATATTGTCAGCACAGTCACCCTTCAGCGAAAGATATAATTTTGAGTGTTTTTAAACGGTTTATATCAGGAAACACAAAGGTAAAATTTGCTAATTATCAGTATTACGAGTTCTTGCTATCAGTGCTGCTTTCAGCTAAGCATTTTTCGCAAATCTTGTGCTGCTCGCACAGTTCACAGATTAGATGATGGAGCATATAGGGCATGTTCTTTAGGAATGAACATGTATTTCAAACAAATAACGAAATGCATTGAATTCTGGCCCATGAATTGTTCCCCAACATTAAATGTTTCTTACCTTTATGGCATTTTCACTAAATATTACCAACTACAAATTTTTTTTTCTGCGTTGTTGAGAGAACTTCGAAATAAAATTACAAACAAATAACAATCGAAAACCCTAAACTAAAAAAATCGCAATGATCGTTTGAGACTGCGCCAGTACGTTTGGAAAAAAAAATCATAAATTAGCTGCAGACAAAGGCAGCAAACCAATGGTCCGAAGAAAGCAAAGACACGTTTTTTGTTTGTTCCTGCTAAATAATGAAAATGTTTAAGATTGGACACTGTGTAGCACAAAAAAAGTTCTTCGCCAGAGGTAAGTTGCTAAGGCTATTTTACCGCTGGGGCCTCAAGATGAACATCACCACCTCTCCTCACCACTCTATTTGAACTGACTGGATTGCTGTGTGTGCACCTGCTTGAAACAAAAGCCTGGTGAAGAAAAACAAGCGACAAAGGCACCGTTACTTTATAAATAATTGCACCTGAGCAAAAATAAAAATAAACAGTGATGACGAGAATATCGCAGAATACACGAAAGTGTGTCTTACCGCTTCGTTTGCTGAGAATGCAGCAGCACTAACTGTAGAAAGCTGCCGAGAAATAGCAAGGCTGCAGCCGAAAACATTATCACCTTACACAAGTATGATCTGTAAGGTGGTTGCATTCTTTGCCCGATTCTGCTGCTTTCATGTCGAGCATGCATGCTTTCATGTCACTTGCTCCTTTCATCCGATCCTTTGCAACTCTTCGCAGATGAACATCCATCGGATTATTGAGCACACTACTCGCTCAACCAAGGGAGAACATGAAAGACGGGACACTTAGACTCGTTTAAATAGAAGTATCAGCTTGTGTTCCTTGATCCGGATACGAGCCTAGCGGATATCCCAAGCCCTAGCTGGATATCAAGAGCGTGCGTGAGGGATTTGCTTGCTTCCGTGGTGAGCAGTTGTTTGTGCGTAACATTCCGCATTTTTAATATTAGGAAGTCAGATGAAAATAAACTCGCGGAAGTTTAAATACACTAAATTTGTACGCCTCTAGAGAAACAAAATGAATTCTCATTGCAATTCTCATTAGATGGTATGTCGTGCCTGAGATATTTCCATGTTTTGTGGAGGCCTTTGTAGATATACAGTATGAGGGTGTGCAATCCCCGCTCCACTGTTTCCTTCATGGAATTTAAGCGCCGATTTAAAGAAAATGCGGCTTTGAAAAGAACTCGGTCCGCGAATAATGCCTAAAGTGTGCGTTAGCCTGTCCAGGTCTGCGCTGGTGTCAATACGAGGTGATTCGTACCATTCTACAAACATTTTTTTTTCAGCGAAGTTAGCTGCATGAAGTGGCCTGCCTCCCCGAATGTTTACACTGCACGGTAAGATAAGCCAGGGATGGGCTTCCAATATGGACTCGCGCATTTTCCGATGCGAAGTGAGGAATAGCCGAGGATATTATATTGGGCTCTCAGACTTTATTCCGGTAAACAGACGCGTCAAGGCGGGCTAAGGAAAACATATTGCTGGCAAGGCATTCGAAGGCAGGCCTTTCATCTCCTTCGGGGTCGATATTCTTCGAGAGCACTTCCGACTCAAGCCCTATGTTCCCGTTTGCTTGGTTATTGCTTTCGATCTTTCATACAGTCGCTGGAAGAGAAGGGAATAAGGCAAATATGGCGGAACCGCATATACAGCGGAGTTGAGGCGCGAAAGCCGAGTGGAGCGTCAGAATGGCTTTTTGTCCGCATATGAAAATGCTTTCAGGAGCATCGTGGCATTTCAGTGGTATAGCGCAAAGTAGTTTTCAACTTTTATTGGTAAATATCCCTTCAAGAAGAGAAAAAAAAACCTGAACAGCAGCGACTTCTTGGAGAAGGCAGAGAGAGCAATTCATGGCACAGATTTAGGAGGTTCCGTAGTAGAGTACAGCTACGCCATCAGCGAAGTTATTGAGGGGAAAGTACTTGATTGAAGTTTGAGTGAGGCTATTTCTGAAAGTCAGCACATGCGAGATTTCTCATTCTACGCAATGAGATCGCATTTTATGAACATGTATTTGAGTCAATTTCTATATATACTGCGAAAACAACCATGCGATAAAAAAAGAAACAAGGATGACGGTTGTTGCGAACAGCACGACCCCAGGAAGAAAACTTCCAATTAATTTTATTCGCCTAAAACCGTCTCGAAATATTATTTTTTGCAAGAACCTTCAGTGCTCGTACAGTGGTTACTGCTTTCGGCCGCTCGCCACAAGTTCGGTGGTCTGAACCCGACAGCGACACAGCATGAAGATGTCCAAACCCTTTTTTTCTAAGAATTCGGTGCTCTCAAAAGAACTTTGCTCTGCTGACGTTTCCGGCAGACCTCTAATGCGAGCTGTCTCGTAGCTCGCCATGTTGTCAGAACGAATGAATGCCCTCTATGCTTTCCAGAAACTGAGAATTCGTGCGACTTGCAGCATCCCTTAATGTTTACGCGATCACGTGAGTAAACGACTGTTACTGTAGTCTCGCAATCGTCAGCAGAAATTTCAGTTTTTCTGAGTCATGCGCCTTTCAGAAATAAACCTAAAAGTCTACTAACATGAAGAAGTAGTATTCAGAGCTAGGGAAATGTTCGCTGGCGTTGAACGTTTTGAAAAATGTGTTAAAATCTCACTTCCGCTACCTTATACCGTCCTGAGATGTCGATGAAACCGTCTGGTTGTTGTTAATTTTTCCTAGAGAGCTCTATGTCTAATTGATTTTTATTTTGAAGAGCTGCCTTTTCGGCATTTTAGCGTGCAAAACAAAAAAACGGTTTGATATACAGAGCTGTGTTTGTACGGCAGAACGTCCATATTCGCGAAAGGAGCACTGAAGAAAAAGAAAAAACAATGATTGGTTGCCAGCACTGCAAAGTTCAGTGAATAAACGAGGTTTTCACATTGTTTGAAGTGACAGATCGGGCGAAAGGGCTGTAGAGGCCCCGAGAACGGCAGCGATAACGTAAAGACGGTAGGCGTCAAGCCGACAATGGAGTCTCAGTGAAGCAGGGAATAACTGCAGAGTTTAACCCCACTGAAGTGAGCTCTCTGGGTATTTGATGTGCACCTTTACCTTTTTTACCAGAAGAGAGGCCAGGAAATTGGATTCAGGTAGTTTTCGCAAAGTGCTTTGTGATGTCGGCTTGTAGTGCCGTTAACGTTTATTAGCACTACGTCACTAGAAAGGTTATTGTAACTACCCTAAACGCCGCTCAAAGGCGCCAGCAGCCCGTAATTCGAGGAAAAACTGAAAGTACTTGACCTAATTCAAGCTAGGCATGTACTTGCACTAGGCATTGCTGAAATGGGCTGAAAATGCCCTCTCGAATTGAAAGCAACAGGGGAGATTCAGATTCCTCCTACAAAAACTCAAGCAGCTGCCAACAAGTCAGACTAGAAGCACCTGTGTCGAGCATTTCCCATAAGTGCATCCTTTTGTGAGAGAAAAATGGAATCAGTTCTCCCACCAAAGTAAATGCAAATAAAAAGCGTTCCAGAAATTTAGAAGTCCTTGGAATAACCATTTATTTATATATGTGGCTATTACGCTGCGGTCACGTTCACATGATTGCGCTGCCTTAACTAACATTTCAGTTTGAAATACAGCTTGATGAGTCAGAGGCTATGACAAGTTTCTCCTCTTTGAAAATTCAAGTTGCGGGCCACTAGCTCTCTCTTCTTTGTAAGGAATTATATACATTTTGCCGTTCGAAAATGACACCTACACAGAAGAGAAGAAGCAGCAAGCATGGTAAAGGCAAGCCACGAATGATAATCAACATTTAGATTGAGCTTAATAAAAACACTGACCATGCCTTCAATTTCCGCATCACTGTTGTTAATATCTGTTGCAAGTCTTGATTTATCATTAACATTTAGCATTTAGCATTTATCATTAACTGATAAATGCCAGTTAATAACATTTAGCCGTAAACGGTCTAATTTTTCACTTAATCACTTAACAAGTCCAGTCACTCTTGCGTCATCATACAAGTACCTTGGCGTCCACTTTTTATCTAATCTCTCATGGAAAACCCACATAGAAAAAATTACTGCCAAAGCTTGCCGTACTTTAGGTTATTTAAAACGTAACCTCGGAGGTGCGCCTTCTTCCACACGCCAGCTGGCATATCAGACTATCGTCCGCCCTCAACTTGAATACGCATTTTCCATTTGGTCACCCCACCAACAGTACTTAATTAATTCCCTAGAGCGCGTACAAAATCATGCCGCTCGCTTGATTTCTCGCAACTATTGCCGACATTCCAGTATAACTAACATTAAGGCTTCGTTATCCCTATCATCCTTAGAATCCCGCAGAACAATTGCACTTACCTGCCTCTTCCATAAAATTGTTTACAGCCGTCATTCCTTCACACTACCCCTTACAAAACCGGCCCGCACATCTCACTGATTGCATAATCACCTCAGTTTTAAAGGCCTTTCGGGAAGGACCACTTCATTCAACTCATCAGCCCTGCCCCGTGCAATCATTTATTGGAATAGTCTTCCTGACAACATTGTTCACATCTTAGATTATGTTATTTAGAAAGAAAAAATAAGTAGCATTTTGTTCTGAAGTGTGTTTTTTTCTGAAGTGTGTTTTGTAGTGTGTTTTTCTATTCAGTATTTCAATTTAGTTCTATTTTCTGGTTGGTTGCTTGTTATTTGTATAACGATGTTAAAATAACCTTGTTATACTTGCTTCTTTTTTCCACCCAAGTTGTGTAACCCCCCTCACATAATACTGCAGTCGGAGCCCGTGAGTTATGTAAATAAATAAATAAATAAATAAATAAATAAATAAATAAATAAATAAATAAATAAATAAATAAATAAATAAATAAATAAATAAATAAATAAATAAATAAATAAATAAATAAATAAATAAATAAATAATCTATTCCCTCTCTCTTCTATGTCCATTATCATAACCCTATTTCTTTTCCTCTTCCTCTTCCCCACTGCTGAGTAGAAGGCTGGTTGATCAGCCTTCAGGTCGACCTCCCTGTTTTTCTCACAAATAAATATCCATATCCACCTCTCCTTGTTGTTAACGTTCGTCTGTTGAATCAATGCATGGAAGTTCGTAGCCGTCAAACTCAGTGCGCAGCTAAATGGCACTGCGGGATGAAGTAAGAGGTAGGTGCCTTTTAGATGACCTTAACAAGTTGGGCGAGGACATAGAGGGCAGGTATCGAAACGGCGCGTATGCTGCCCCTGCGTATAGATTAATGAAAAATTAGGATGCGACATCCCCGCAGCCGAAAATATAACAGCTTGCCTCTGTTGCTTCAGGGCTAAGCTTGCCATTTGCACTATTGGTATTTTTCATAATTTGCAATATAGGTTTTCGCATGAAGTTACTCTTCGCAGTGGCCGTGGGGAGTGCCCAATACTTGAGAAAAAGTCAAAGAAAAATTTCTTACACTTCTCTCGAATCAGATTTTAGAGAACGAAGGTAAAATGGAGACGTGGCTGCAGTTTGAGCGTGTGCCTAGGAAACGCTTCTATACAACAACGAAATTTTGTGAGGAATTTATAGCTTTTAGACGCAAATCCCTTGAAACCATGTGCCGGAAGATGGATTACCTGTGTACTACACCCACGATGGCTCCACGTGCGTACCACCTGCGTTTTCGTAGCCCCAAAAATACTGGATAATTTTTGCACAGCGTGTTTCCGCACACGCTCCGCTCAGCCCGGGACCGGTAGTGCTACTGCGCATGGGCGAGACGGTCATGCTCCTAGGACCGGCTCTCGAGCGGTCTAGGTGGAACGCGAAGCTCTGCGGCGCGGCGCTGCCAGACGAGCCGGTTTAACAAGGTAGCCGCCACCTCGTATTTCGCTTAACACACTTTCATGTTAGAGAAGGAAGAACACCTGAATGTTTTATCCTTGATCGTATAAAATTATTCGAAACAACATTTTTGGGTGCACAGCACAGCGATAAAGTACTTTTTATTTCTAGTTGCATAACTTGCAGCAAGAGGTTCCCCCAGTGGTTCACCTCTCCGCCCTGGAAGAATGCTTCTTATGTGCAGCAACCCGGAAAGTTTATGCGTTTTGTGTGAAGGGTACTAATGCGTAAAAATGGGCTTCAAGGACTGCCCAAAATAACCTCCCTCCGCCACCCCCAGCTCGTAGGCTTTTAGTCTTGGGCCGCACCGGCAGTTGCCCAATTTCTCCTCGAACCAAACTTCGGTAGATTTCCATGCAGATTAAGATAGCTTGATGCAGTTGCTAAACGGGCGAGTTGGCCATACATTCTTGAGGGTAGCAGCGGAAAAGACGGGATTGGAAGAAAGTTTAATGACCCTGGTTCTACATTCGCATGCGCGCTGGTTGCATTCTTATGCCAAGCACGTATGCGAGGTCGCTGCCTGCGCCGCACAACGGTTATGTGAAGCGCGATTTCTGAAGCGTAAATTTCTTACAGTACTCATAGGCACAAAATAAGGGGCACAAAAAATGTTCAATTTCTGTCCAGAACTGTTAAAACATCAAACGGAGGTGTTTCATGACATTCATAACCATAGCTACTAAGCAGTCTCAGTTCTCCTGTTTCTTGGCAACGCGGGGGGCTTACAAAGCAAAATAGAGCTACGTTTTATTTATTTATTCATTTACAGTACTGCTGGTCTTATTGCAAGACCATAGCAGGGGCAATTAGTACAGTGCAAAAAGAAAACAAATATAAGCATATTATTCAAAGGCAGCAAACATGGCATACAAGCAAAGGTAGGGAAAAGTGAATTGGCCATAGCAAAAGGATATACAGAACAGATCTTCGACAATAGTAGACACAACTTCAGAATGCAGTCAAAATCGCATACATGGCAAGTTAGAAGGGGTTGACTTCTTGCCTAGATTAGCGGTCACGGTCGTTGCATCGCTACTGTGCATTACGACAAATGCTCTATCTGTGACACGAATGACGATAAGGATTGAGTGCAGGTGATGTCACGATCCAAACGATTCCATTCACTAATGGAGAGAGGGAAAAAGGAATGCTTAAACGTGTCATTATGACACACATACTCGGTTAGTGTGTTCGTAGGTTTGTGCCGTGAAAGTGGCAATTGTGAGTACGTTACGTATTTTTGCACATATCTCCTGTACTGCTCGTGTAATAATTGAAACAAAAATTTTAAGCGCACTCTTTTTGCTCTAGCGGATAGTGTTGGAGACCGGATAAAGCTGCAAGCAATGTTGGGGAATCTGTGCGCTTGTATTTATTGTGAATTATTCGTAGGGCTTTGCGTTGTATAGCCTCATGTTTTGTGATGTTAGTTATTGATTGGGGGATCCAGACTGTGTTCGCGTATTCTAAGACTGGACTTACAAGGGTTTTGTAGGCCAGGAGTTTAGAAGATACTGGTACGGACCGTAAGCGTCTCCTGATAAAGAGAAGTTTCCGTAAAGCAGTAGACGTGGTATTAGCAATGTGAGAGTCCCACCTCAAGTCAGAAGACAGCGTAATACCTATGTATTTATGGTGCTTAGTTTCCGGTAATGGAACGCCGTTTACAGAGTAAGAAAAGCAAATCGGGAATTTTTTTCTTGTTGCTCTCATACAAACAGATTTTTTCGTGTTGATTGTCATTTGCCACGTGTTACACCGTTCCATCATTTTTTTAGAGAACTGTTTAATAACAGATGGTCTTCGCGGTTGTTAATTGTTTTGTAAAGAATGCAGTCATCTGCGAAGACCTTAATGCTGCAATCAATGCCATTAGTTATGTCATTGATAAAGAGCAGCAATAACAACGAACCAAGGACTGATCCCTGAGGAACGCCCGACGTTACTGAAATTGTTTTGGATGGAACATACTCATAAACTACAAACTGAGACCGATTTGACAAACAGCCGCCGCGGTGGCTCAGTGGCTATGGTGCTCGGCTGCTGCCCCAAAAGACGCGGGTTCGATCGCGGCCGCGGCGGCTGGAATTTCTTTGGAGGAGAAATTCTAGAGGCCCGTGTACTGTGCGATGTCAGTGCACGTTAAAGAACCCCAGGTGGTCGAAATTTCCGGAGCCCTTCACTACGGCGTCTCTCATAGCCTCAGTCGCTTTGGGACGTTAAACCCCATAAACCAAACCAAACCGATTTGACAAACAATCTTCTAACCAAGATAGTAATTCGCCTTCCCCGATAATAGTTCTTAGTTCTCCTAGCAACTTATTGTGTGATACAGAGTCGAATGCCTTTGAAAAATCGAGCAATCTTATGTCTGTCTGGCTACTGTTATTAATATTAAGTGCAAGATCGTGTACAACCTCTGTTAGTTGATTAACGGTTGATAACCCGCGTCGGAATCAATGCTGATGGGGTGTCAATATACTATTGCACTCCAGGAATGAGATCATGTGCTTCGAAATTATGTGTTCCAAAATTTTACATGATGTGCTTGTAAGAGAGATTGGCCTATAGTTGAGGGTGAGGTAGTGTTCCCTGATTTATGAATAGGTATGATCTTTGCCATTTTTCCAGTCTCTGTTGCCTTGATGATAAAATAGACTTGAGAAAAATAACACCAAGGTATTTGCTACACCATTCGGCATATCTTTTTAAAAACTTGTTTGGAATATCATCCGGACCTTCTGATTTGTTTGGATCTAGGTTCAGCAGAAGATTGAAAATCCTGTGATCGCTAATTCTGAGAGGTTCAATATTTAACAGGGGCAAATTGCAGAAGTCGGGGATGATGCCGTTATCTTTAGTAAAGGCTGAAAAAAAGAAATCGTTGTACATATTAGCAGTATTGGTCTTATCTTCTACAGCGAGACCGGACTGCACCGTTTTACGGCCACGAAAATGGCTCCGAAACCTGTGTGGATTATTACTCAAAAAACTTGGGAAAGTTACATTGAAGTAGTAGTCTTTCGCTTGTTTCGTGACCTGCTTGAGCTTTTCAACGGCACTGCTTAATTTTGATTCCCTCAAATGACTACCACCTTTGGTCTTGACAGCTTTGCGTAACCTCTTTACACTACGCTGCGCGTGAAGGACGTCTCTAGTGATCTAAGGGTTATTTTTAGCGATGCGTTTGATCTTGAGCGGGACAAAGTCATACAGTACTGTACAGCGCGTTTAAAGATAAGCCATGTAGCGTCTATGTTTGTAGATCTGTCGGATGCGCTCTCGGCAGAGCTGTCGAATTCATGGGCGAGATAGGTTAGGATCGCTGCGTCGTCTGCCTTTGCAAAGTTTTTTATGGTGGTGGTTGGACAGCGGCATGTCATGGTGCGCTGCAGCGGTAATTCACAAACTGCAATTTTATGATCTGAGATGCCTTCGATGCCTTTCTAATATGGCTAAAAATTACACCATGAAGTGTTGTCGCAACCCTTACCATTGGATAACGTTCCGCGTGACACTCGTGGGAACACAGAACAGAACAGAGAGGCGCTGGCGATTTATTTCAAGGTAAAGTTTCATCCAAAATAAATATCCCGAAAGTGGAAGGCTGGAAAGCCGCTGCCATCAGTTGGTAGAGCACGGTGCTTGACATACGGAGGTCATAGGTTCACACCACACTGGGGGCATGCGGTTGTGTTTCTTATACCTTGTAATCAATTGCCTTCGAGGCATAAAATAATCACACTACTAATTTCCCACTCATGAACGCCACAAATAAAAAAAATTCTTCTATGCTTTCCGTTCATTTCGCTGGTTGTTGCCTTCCTTCATAAGTAAGTTTTTGAAGTCCGACAAAACAATACTAATCATAAGCTTGTTTACGCTCGCATCAGTTGCAATTGAAGATCAATCAGAACATGAGGTTCTAAATTTATTTTTATTGCGAATTCATATGGAATTGCAGTACACGCGAAGCAAAACGCAATAAATCGCTTATATGTTCTAGGCGGGCGTTTTTTGTCTGCTCTGTTTCCACTGTGTTCGCAGCTGTGCAGAGTACGCATCCGGGTAGGCGCCTTCACATGAATGGAAGAGTAGCGCACCATAGTTTCTGGTGCGTCTCCTTCAGCCGATGCGCCATCGTTTGCATGTAGCACATGAAGTATGGCGGGAAAGTGACACCACGCTCAGTGCTCGCCCCGGCGTTCCCAGCCGCTTCCATATTACGCGCAGTCTGCTTTATTATACGGAAGCTTGCCTGTTATAGCCAGCGGAGGCAGCAGGCAGGAGAGCTTCCCCAAAACGCAGTTGGCTGCGCGTCACCTGTTTCCTTTCACCCTGACAGTCGACTCCGGCCGTGTCGATTCACCCTCGTCTGGACGGTTAGCTGGGTGCGCCCTCCTGTTGAATTTCCCTGCTTATGTGAGCGCGATACGCCGCAAGGCTAACATTATGCACAGCTGGTGCATTCATTTAAGGAGTATTTGTCATTAATTCCAGCTCTGACAAACCCGTCGAACCTGATGAAGCATCCAAAGACCGGAAGTGTGTAGTTTCGACGAGCTTTGTGAGGCGTGTTGTTTACGTACAGTCTTTGTCAAAAGTAGCCAGGCTACATGGTTTGCTTCTCATTTGTATAGTGGAGCCTTTACAGCTTTCGCTAATGTCGAAAATTTCCTTGAAGGTGAGGACAGGGGTTTTCCTTACCATACAGAGATTTAGAGCTGAAGGGCTAGCATAATAGTTTAAATAAACGACTGAGAAGCAAAACCACGCAGCCTGGTTACTTTTGACAAAGACTGTATCTAATTGGTTCGACGTCCTCGGGGGAAAGCTAGCGGGGCGCATACATGGGCAAGACCATATACCCTAAGCTGATTTAATCTTTGGTAATTCTGTCAAACCAGTGCTAACGGCGGCGCCGGCTTACTACCGATGAGCATAAAGAACCTTTTGAGCTCGTGCTAAGCCCATTAGGATCAAGGATCATCGGATCATGCACGCACTCGTAAACACTGTTGGGAGATGGCATGTCATAGCTGCGCTAAGGGACAGGGGCAGTTGTTTGAAACGAGGTACAAGCGAAGTCAAGATAATTGCTCTACGGCAGTATCGACTGAACGACTGAATTTCGCACTTTCATTTAGGATCTTTTGGCAAATTACATGCGACTGCTGAACCATGCATTCGCTATCAGTAAAATGGAAAAGCTACTACGCCGTCTAAGTTTATTCGAACAATAATTCTGTGGCGCTGCTGAGTCAACAATCGGCTCTAGCAATGTGGACACAGTTACTCAGAAATTCTTCTCGTCGTTTTGCCACCATCAAAACGAACAGACATGTTAAAATTAAGCAAGTGCGCTGAAGCAAAAAAAATTAAAAGAAAACATTTAGGAAATTGATTGGAGAGTTGCTATGAAAATCACCGAATTATTGCTGAAAGCCACTTTTACAAGAAGAACCAGCTCTTTCAGCCTTTTTCTAATTGCTATAATTACGGCATTTTCTTGTATTGTTGAGCATCGAAGTATTTTAGGGTAAAATCAATCAACAACTTCGTGTTCCTCGCATGTGCTCCATTTTTGGTTCATTCTGCTTTCTGAAATAAGCTGCCTTTGAAGCATTTTCTCAGAAACGCTCTTTATTGCTTGCTCTACTAAACCGCATGTTTTTTTTGTTTTTTTTTTTACAGTATTAGGGAAGCTTTCTTGAATGGGGTAAATGTGTTTATTGCTGCTGAAATTATCACATAGATTTGATGTTAGGGCCTATAGAATGAGACTTTTGAGCACGTGTCACGTGAAAATATTTAAACCTGATCGAGGTTTTTATCCGCGTCATAGCGCTAATAACGTACTATAAATATAAGCGCGAAGTAGAAGCATGTTCGTTATTTTCCTGCGCCTGCCGACCCACAAGTTGCAACTCGCGGTCTCAACTAAGGCCTTGATTGAACGACAAGCAAACGTAACTACACGGTTCCGTTTACGTACACAAGAATGAGCCAGTTGTTCGCGTTGCCTGCGCAAGGCCTGGACTGCACTCTACCAACTTTGCATGGAGGGCATCTGTTTTTTTGCTCGTTCTTTTGTGCAAGAGGTAACAAGAAGCCGAACCAAACCTTGGGAAATGTGGGAACGCATTCATGGTTGAAACCGAAGCCAAGAATTAGCAAATAGGCACAGAATGCTAGCAGTTATCGGCGAGAAACATGTGTCGTCAAAATTCCTAATATTGCACAGTACAAATGTTGTTTCGGGACATAGCGTATCTTGAACAGAATTACAAAAA
Source organism: Amblyomma mixtum (assembly GCF_055824585.1). Taxonomy (NCBI): domain Eukaryota; kingdom Metazoa; phylum Arthropoda; class Arachnida; order Ixodida; family Ixodidae; genus Amblyomma; species Amblyomma mixtum. The sequence continues at coordinate 96,599,294 of NC_143013.1, read as the reverse complement.
TAATTGAATCCAGCATTAAGCATCTAACATCCACCGCGCTGAAAGTGAGTCCCCATTAACGTCAGTCAGCTTGAAACGACTGCTTGCAGTATTGTGAACGCAGTGTACTATTGTAGATTCGAACCCCGGACCAGGACGAATTTTTCTGTAACTACGAAATTTCTGAGAAAGCTGTATAACTTTCCTTTGTAGCCATATGACTGTGCTCAGGTGGGCGTCAATGAGTAATTAGTCCCTTAATACAAATCTACTCCACCTTGGGGGATTCCCCTAAACATTTGAGAAACTAATCTAGATGGACATTATAAAATTTATTAAAACGTGAATTCTGCTGAACCCCATGGCTGAATGCTGCAAAGAAAAGCCCCGTTAGTCATTGAGACCATGTGCGGCTAAGGCAGCTTCTCCAGAGCTATTGGAGGGCGCAAGGCGACGGGTCTGAATGACCGTTTGAGCGGGCCCCACAGCAGTGCCTGCCTCCTTCCGTCCTGCTACGCACTGCCACTATGGAGGTTGCAGATGCGCGTGTGACTTCGAAGCTGTAGGGCGAAAGAACCTGAGAAGTTATAGTTATCTTTAAAATCAATATGGGGGATGAAAATCTATGGGCGAAATGTATCGGTCCGTAACTGGACGAGAAGTAAAACCTGTTTCTCGCTGAGTAAAATGTGCGCATAAGATGTACATCCAGTTGAGCTTTAATAAGTTAACGGAAAGTAGAGCGAAAAATGTAAACACAGAATGAAGCGCAATCGACACCTTCCTTCCCCACTGCATTACCACAATCGACTCACTGAGTTTGAATATGAAATTATGTGCCGCTACAGGCAAATTTTTTTGGAGCGCCATGTACTAGATTTCTTGTTTTAACTGCGTGCAGATCGTGCTCTAGTACGCATACACAGCCACGGTGATACGCTTAAGCAAGCACACTAGCTTTGCGGTTATTTTCAAAACAAGAGGAAATGGCGCCTAAAAAACTTTCTAGACAGACGTCAATATAAGTGCATGTCCGCCTTGGAAACATTGTAACACATAGATTACCTCGTCGACAAGCAATGTGATTGAGAGTAAATCGATGAGGAACCCTTATTGTTACCAGCGCTAAGGACGAGATTCTGTGACTTGTGGCGTAAGCTAAAGGAAGGCGGCCACTCAGTACCGCTCCATCACTGCTATTCTCCACCGCTCAAGATATTGTGCTTTGGAAGCGATAGTTGTTTCCTCTGCTGAAGACGGCTAGAGATACAGATTTATGTAGCTCGGGCCGTCTAGCGGTGACCTACAGCAATTTTGGTATTTCCACCCTCACAAGTGAGGGCAATAGATGTGTACTGTTATACGCTTGTGGCCTTTGCGGTCATATGCAAGCCCTAGGTTCCGGAAGAGTAACCTAGGGATTGGAAACTTTTGAGAAGCACGGTACTAAATCAACGTGATGGGCAGTACGCAAGGTATCAACTAAAGAGCCGCTATAATTACTGGAGCAACTAGCTGCGACCTGCACGTCGTTTTGAAAAGACAGAAATATCTTTCGGCATAAAACCCATTACGTTGCCGCTGTCACATTTTAACTGGAGAAAGTCGCCGACTGGGTCACAGTGTTTAGCCTGTTCGGAAGCGACAGGTCTGTAGTAACGCAACAGGTACAGCGTATTGTAGCGGCCAGCCAGTTTCACAGTCACGTGCTAGATCTTTGTTCTTTCTCAGTGCCTTCGGCGTTTGCCGTATCAGTTATCGGAAGAGAGCAGTTGGCAGCAGGACCACTGTTCCTGTACTTTAATCATTAAGAATTAAGGCCTTCAAGGTGCACATTGTGCTGGGCATGGCTTCGCTTAGAGAAAATCGAAGAAAATTCTCCCGCCTAAACCGGTGGCTTGTTCGCAACCTTATTTTGTTCAAATTAAGGGGTAACGTAGTCCAATTTGTACCTTATGCAACCTTTTGCTGAATTGGTAAATTAATCGAAAGACCTTTTGGTATGCTGTGATGGACGAAAAGAGGACTGTTTCAGAACAGTTGTAACGGTTGTGCCGTTTCTCGCCATCGACGGTAAGCTGCGCCCTTCGTTTGGCGTCTCATGCTCGTCTGTTTTTGTCATCCTGCCACCCAAAACATCTGGCGCGACCAGTAGGGCTGTTGCGAAACCGTCTTTTTTTGGTCCGGCAGCGTCGGATACGACGCAGACTTTCGACTAATTTGCACCGATTCAGGCAAGCAGCCCACTCAACACTAGCACGAAACAAAAATTACAAAACCCCAGCTCTGTTGGAAGTGTGAGCGCGAAAAACCGATAATTAGACCAAGATAACGTCTTCCACTTTTGTTTGCATGACTCAGCACACAGTTCATAAGTGGCTCCATTTACTAAAAAAAAAAGCTTAATTCACATTGCGAGGGATTCGCAATATACCGATTTCTCGAATTGTGACTGGTGCCAGTATAGTTGTATGAATCGTTTCTGTCATAGAAGTACTAGTGGAATATTTGTAGCGATTGTTAATTATGTGATTCGATCCTCCTAATCATGCCCCTCAAATGTTACCTAGCGAGAGAAGTAAGGAACATATATTTGATATTTGTTTGGTATTTTTATGACTTACCTTATTCGGTGAAATGATGCGGTGAGAAGGCGGTGCTCTTCTACTGAATTTTATTTTTATAATTAACAACTAGCTTACCCAGTTTGGCTTGGCGGTTGTTATTGTCTATTTTATATGCATAATTCTCTTTGATATTTTGAATTTACTCTATATAGGGTATTGGCAGGAACAACATTACGGACGAGCAGTAAACAAAATTTAGGTAGTGTACTTGAAATCAAAGCGCTGCTATAAATTATGTCCTTTGCAGACATGCCTTTCCAGAAGACTGCTTCTTTAGCAAAGCGTGAATACAACGAAAGCCACACTTTCTTCAACGAGCAAAAGAAGGTAACAAATCAAGGTGCATGTGTCGTAAAGAAAAGTGGTACAACCGCCCCATGAACGCGCCGTTAAAATAAGGCTCACATCAACGTTTTCTCAAAAAATGTACTGAGGACAGCGCAACGCAATACCAGAGCATTTCTTGCATTGCCTTAAGGATTTTGTCGCGACTTCCCGGAAAACAAATGATCTAGCATGGCTGGTTATTTTAGAGGGATGCCAAAGCGGGATTGTTGTTTCCTCTTCGCAACGAACTAGCGTAAGCGACTAAAGCTCCTTGTCGTTCCGAAAATAAGGCTGTCAAATCGAATGTTCCAGTCGAGTTATTGTGCCAGCCAGACAAAAAAACATAACAAAGGGTGAATGATATCGCTAAGTGGCCTGGCAGAAATAAAGATTTAGACACAGTTTACAATGAGTTCTTCAATGCTTTATTGACGGGGAAGACAAAAGATAGCTCCAAGAAGTCACTGCCAACGTTTTTCAATAAGACAAGCATGGCGCTCTCGCGAGGTCGCGAGGAGAGATCTTTATCTTTGAGGCCAGGCGGAGAAGTTTTTACAGTGCACATTTCTTTCCCAAACAGTCACAGAGCTTCAAAATTGTAATGTACAAAATATAGCCAAACATTAAGGGGAAATCAATTGGATTTATGCGGAGGGAATACGACATCATCTTCCTTTCAGCCGCCAATCTGTTGGCATTCAGATACCGTAGTCTTTTACTCACAAAAACATTCCAATTCTGATTTCAATTTTATTTCATTCATATTCATAATCACTTATTTTATTCCTTTATTCAGATTCTTAGTCTGTCCAGTTTCTCCTCTCTCCCTAAAAATAAATGGACAGGGAAATCTCGCTAAGGGTTATCTGCCACCTGCCACCCGTGGCGGTTGGCAGTTGGATGCGTCACACTGGTGCCGACGCCGATGGTGCCCGGTTTTCGCCTTCATTTCTTTCCTAATGCTATCGCATTAAAAAAAAAACATAAGAAAATATGGAGGAATAAAGGGGAAGTGGTCTATATATTTGAAAAAACTACAAAGGAAGTGTGGCATATTCAGCAATGGTTATGTGGGAACAATTTGCATGTTCACTTAACACTTTGCCATCAGTTCTGAATAGGCAGCATAACTTATGGCCGGTGTCTGTTTCTGTCAGTATCTGTTAAAGCGTGACTAAGAGGTTTTCTTTGCAAAGTTAAGTATTTACCAACCGGTGCGGCTAAAGTCAGTTATCATCATTCCTAGCTTCTAATTCAGAAGCAGTCTGCTCAGCCTTCATATTTCAATGTACGTGCTTAAAATTTAGCTGTAATAGAATCTATAATTTTCCATAGAGTCAATAACTGCACGTTCGCCTGCTAAGTATGCGTGCTGCAAGGTTCAAGAATAATCAAAGCAGATAATGTTACGGTTGTAGTGTGAATAATATGCATGTTTGTAATAAGGGAGTAATTACTCATTGGCATCCACCCGAGCGCAGCCATACGGCTACGAAGGAAAGCTGTACAGCTTTCTCAGAAACTTCGTAGTTAAAGAAAAATTCGTCCTGGTCCGGGGTTCGAACCCGGGACTAACGCTTCATCGGAACAGTCGCTCTACCAATTCAGCTAGCCGGGACGGCAACGTTATGGTAGGGCGAGAGCGAATTGATCAATAACTCGAAGTGGGAACAGTGTTGGTCAAATGTTTAGGGTTTCTGAGAGTTTTACCAATACATTTGACCAATATGCATGTCTCTGACGAAAAACTAGGAAGTGTCACAAACACAGCAGCAAACATTTTGCCGGCCCCTTTTAAGCTAACACTCGAGGTGCCGTTCGTGGGATATGATAATGTAGTTTCTTTCTTTTTCCAGCCAGCTGCACGATGTTTATCGCCTCAATTTTTTCTCTAGTGTAATACAGCAAAGTACGTATCACAAGGTGTGCCCTCATTCTTGAAGTAAGAATGGCATAGAATCAACAAAAACATCATCGTGGAATGGCTACCAGAATATTGCAGTCAATCTAATAATAATAATTATGAGATCTAAATGAGACCATTTCTCTTGGAATGCTTATTTTCACCTGATCCCAGCAAACATTTCAAAGTGCGTTGCGATTACGGTTCATTCTTGTGAAATGTCATACATATTAAGTTGCGCAGAATTTCAGAAAAATGCTGGTCCTTATGAGAAAATTTGCTGTTGTTAGTTTTCCTTTATGAAAAAGTTGCTAAGGTTTAGCTTTGGTTAAACCTGGTAGGTTGCGTAAGCATCCATAGCGTTCCATTCGGGATCATGACCGGTTGTAGACGATTCGGTTTCGATAGAGGCGCGGTGCGCCCGTCTACCAGCGTCCTGAGCGCGCCGCTTAGCAAGGCGCTGTTCGCGTTCTTCATCTGTCTCCGAAGCCCGTTGTCGTTTCCTGGCTTCGGCAAGCCGACGTAGCCTCGCTTTCTGTTTTTCAGGCGGCATAACTACGGCAAGCGAGCGAACGCATCTTATACTCCCCCCCCCCCCCCCCCCCCGTCGTTCTCCAGCCTCCTCTCCACACTCCGCAGCTGGCGAGAGCGCGGCGAAGCGCTGCCCTTCAAGGTCAAACGTGCCTCGCGGCCGCCCCGACGCGAATGGCTGAAACCGGTCGTAATATTGCTTTCGCAATAAAATTACACGCAGTCATTGAGAGCTCCAAAAATTAAGCGCCTCACTCTCTCACCTAGATTTTTTTAGGAGTGTGTGATGACGCTGCACTTTGCATAACTTATTTGCCATAAACTGTGCACTGTCTATGCACGTTTCGCCGATGACTGCAACAATGTCAACGGAAACGCTACCCAGGCGCACACAAAAGGCTTACCAAAGAGGAGGCGGTAGACTGGCGCAGACTACAAACCGGTACCTACCCGCACCTGCACAAACTGCACAAGAATTTACCTACACAATATGCAGACGAATGTCCGTGGTGTCAGGGGTAAACCTACACTAGAGCATGTCACATGGACCTGCCCTAAGGCAGACTTAGAGCCTAGAATAGACCACCCGAGTGTGATGCAGTGGGAGCACTTGCTGGCCAGCGAGGGCGAAGAAGCGCAACGATTTCTTGTACGCAGAGCCACGATGGCTGCAGTCAAGTGCGGCATCCTAGACCATGGATCGACCACAGCGCCCAGTGACCCGTAAGGGTCAAGAACACTTTAAATTTATCAGCAATAAGGTTTTTTCCATCCATCCACAACAGTGTTTACGCAAGTTTAGCAGCAGGATGTTTCCAGGGACTTAATTTGCTTGTTGAAGAATGCGGTAAAAATATGTTTGGACGTAGCCGGCTTGTATAATGCAGGCGGCGTATGGCTCCACAGGAATAACCAGAACGGCTGCCGACGTGGTAGCACTTCACGTCTATTGCTGTCCTGTCGGAGAAAACCTTCCGCTAACGCTGCCCTCCTCGTTACATGCGCGTTGAGTGATATTGTTCAATTGCACGTAAACTACTTCTTTTGTTTTTATGTTCTTTGGCACAAAGTTAGGCTCGCCGGTTCTAGCCTTTTGAATTTTGCAGAACCAATAATTATTCATATGCTGGGGAATCTGTCGAGCACACCGAGAATGCATACTCTACTGGGCTTAATGAAAGCACCGAAACGGGGATGGGTTTAAAAATGCATATGGTCCTGTCTTCTCAAAGCCTTATATGCCCTACATAGATCCAGATTATGCGTTTTTTTTTGTTTTGAAAACTGTCGCAGCAAATGTCCATAAATATTAAAGCTCTAAATGTTAATCTTTCCGATGCTGCGGATTTGCTTTGTTGATCTTTACGCTGAGGGAAATAGGGGCTGCGCCACCATTTCGTGACGCAGGGTGGAAAAAGAAAAGACCGGCGAATTGAGTGCTCCATAACGTGAGACTTTAATGAAAAGGTATATAAAAGAAATAGAAAGAGAGTAGAATCAAGAAGATGCCAAATGTTGTACCCTGTTTTGGAGAAATAGACTGCAGAGCCTTCGACGCATTTCCAAAGCACAGAGAATGCAACCACTTCAAGTTAAACAAGAAAATACTTACGTGACCCGTATGGTGTAGTTTCTTGCTACAACAAGGACCATCGCGCCGGGATCCGGAGAACAGCAAACATGACACCGCGCTCTATTTTTCATCCGGGCTGGTACAGTTCTTGTTCTCAGCTCTTCGCTGTTGTTCTCTGGAGGAATGAAATGTACGTTGCGGTTCTGAGCCTGATACTACGTACAATTTACTCAGATACATTTTTCATTTAGCAATCAAGCCTCTTGCCAACGCGGCCGCAGACTGATAGGCAGTAGCTGTCCGAAAAGCAAATTATGGTAGGCGGTGACGGACGGCCCTTGTAAGGTGAAACAAATATAGTTACGTACCTATCCGAACGTAATAATGCACGTACAAGATTAAATGAGCTCGAAGACATGTAAAAGAAGGTTTGGGTTAATGATGCAAACATCACAAGATTCACAACAAAAGCGAATAAAAATGAGAAAGGACCGAATGATTTCTTCTTACCTAGACAACGGCAACTGACTGACCGAAAAACTTTATGTTCAAAATACGTACAGGAAGGGAGTGGAGCGGCCCTTATGGGGCCGTTCCTTACAAACCCATTGGCTGGTTCCCATTGGCTGTAGCTGCTTCTCGGGCGTGCCCGACTGGCTCGTCAGGTCAGAGCAGCCGAGTAGGGCCGCCTCCCAGTCCTCCATGGTAGGGTTGGGGATAGGGGGAAAATGCGGGAAAGCTCGTTTCAAAAAGCAATATATTTGTGGCACGCGCTAGATTAGCTGTGGCTGTGATCGCACACACTTAGGAATAAGCAATAGTGGTATCCAAAAAAACCGAAAATTGTTTTTGAGGAAAGTAAATGACGCAGTAGCTGTCTCACATCTGGGTGGACACCTGAACTGCAGCGTAAGGGGAAGGAAGAGTGAAAGAAGTGTTCTAGTGGAAGGCTGCGGAGTAACTTGAATCGCCTGGAGATTTTTAACATGTTCTTACATCGCAGAGCACACGGTTGCCGTTTGCATTCAGCCTCCATGAAAATGCGGCCGAAGGAGACCTCACTGTGTCGTTATCTTCAAGAAACTAGTCAGTGCACCTGAACATGCTTGCTTCGTAAGGAAAGACAGTGCCATAGCGTGGCCCACTCTGGTAAAGGAGAGGTAAGATAATATTTTGACGCCGAAAAGAATGCGGCGCTGAAAAAAATTGGCAGTGGCTGAGGTCGGCTATGCTAGGATATACGTAGCAAAAGCTAAGGTATAGCTTGGTTAGCCTTGGTTAAACTTGATTGCAAGTCCAGGTCTGTCTGGTTGTCTAGCTATGTTGTTGTTGCATTAAAGGCGAGCTCTCCTTTTCAATCCTCCGAAGCGAAGCGAGCTTAGGCGAGCGCAACGACGAAGCTAGCAGTGTGACGTCATACCAAACGGCGGCGGTGGCTCCGCGGGGAGGTGCGCGGTGTGACGTCATGCCGGATGGCGCGGCGAGCGAGCGGCATCCGGCAGCTGCGGTGGTTGCTAGGCAACGGCTCAAGCATAGCTCACTGCTGGGCTATGCTTTCTGGCCTTTGAAGAAAGGGGTAGCCAACTGCTTTTTTTTATACATATGATACTCAAGTTGCATGGGCGATTTGCGAGACGGGTGTTAAGCCATGACTTATGCGCTAAATTGAGTTTGTTCTGTCAGTGTTCAACATGCTTTCCGAGCACTGTGGGCCAGCCCCCTTGCTGAGATCAGATACGATGAGTGTCGATAAAAGTTGCTTGCAGCGGCGGGTACAACGAGATTCATCACAATAGTATACGAATATCTCCCACTCACAAATGACACATCTCTTCTCCTGCGGCTATAAATCATTCGGGCTAAGTATAGGTTAACAGATATAGGCCGTAAAACTGCAATATTTGTGCGCTTGTATGTTCATGTTGTTGGTTGGAATCAAAGTTGTGCTATAATTAGCAGAAAGTCACGTTAGGCGGCTCACTGTTTTTTTGTGGGTGCAGAAACATTGGCGCTATCCGGAACACTCTTTCTACACTTGTTACTTAGGTAATACAGACCACGGCACAGAAATTCAATCTCTTGCGCCACCATAGTGCGAAGTAGCGGAGGCAGTGAGTTGAAAGCCTCACTCAGTGTCCCAGAGAAGGTGTGGTGTGAGCATAAGAAAGGTGGCCTTGAGTGGCCTCCAAAATTGTGGTAGTTATTCAGGAGTCCAACTCACTGACCCTTGGGTTGCGAGTCAGACTTGCTACTTCTGGGCACCACATTCACCTTCGTACGGCTTGGTTAAAGCGGGGCTCTGTAATTATTCTGTGTGATCTTTCGCATAATATGGAAACTGTGTCCGTGTCTGCATGGGCAAAAGCAGCCGCTGACGAAACCCATTAAATACAGAGCTTAAGAGTCTCCAAAAATTTTCTCCCTCCCGTAAGGTCGCGTTTTACCTTTTACCGTTCAGACGGAACCTCACGAACCGTGTACTGTCCGGCCCAACTCTCCGTGACGCAAGGAGATATATCTGACTGCCACGCACTAAAATGGACGATTTCGGCTCTCGCCTGGCGCTTGTTGCGACTCGCGTCTGTTCTTACATTCTTCTCTCTCGCATCTTTCAGCTCTCCTCTGTCCACACGTGGCAGCTATTGTGGCTCAGCTCGAGCCCGTTGGCAGGCCCGTGCACTTTCTTTTCATCCTTTCATCAGTCGCAACAACAACATCGACAACGGTTCTCACCTCTATAGGTACGATCTTGAGCGACCAGCTAATCACAGAGCTATCGCCTTCGGTCCCCCCTTTCCGGTCCTGGAGACTATCCTCTCCGGTACAGCACGGTAAGATCGCAGGTTTTTCTGGCAGTGTGCTTCAGCTAGCACTGACGTGTGTTTTGTACCAATCTCGCCCCCTTTCAACCTCTAATTTGGATATTTCACGCACCGACTTGTAAGCAGATCAAACCGTTCTGAATACTGCGATCTCTGTAGCGGATGCTTCTACATGGTCATGTAGGCTGATTTTATCACTCGCATTTATGTTTATTCTAGGATTCTAGCGTCAGGCGCATTTTTGGCAAAATGTGTGTGACCTTACAATTTCTGAAGTGTTCATTTGAAAACTAGGGGCCTTTAAAGGTTGCAATTTTCAATCACTGCTGCTCTTTGTTCTAAGGTACATGTGTGTATACGCAGGAAACGAAGTATTCGTTGTGTCTTCCAAAACTAAGTGGCTTTCTTTAAGGCCAGTATTCAATACGCAAGCACAAATTGTCTTATTATAAGCGGCATCTTGCTGACATCTGAAAGGGTCAACCTAAATAACATACAGCCTGATATTACTTAGTTGTAGACGTCTCCAATATCCAACTTATTTTCCTCCTTCGCGATGCATTGATCCACTTTACCCCATTTTCGTCCCAGGCGGCACACATACTCCCAATGTCCTGCTCGTTGCCTATCGCGACTCCGTGACCTATCCCCTTCCGGCCCACTTAGAGCGGCACCGGAACAAGCGGAGAGAGGCACCCCCGCTTTCACGTAGGAGGCCCCCTCTCCCCACTAGTGTCTTTGGGGGCTGTGCGGGCACTGCACGTCGAGCGAGAGCTGAGAGAATGACGCTGGACAGAGTCGACAGAGCCAAGCGACAACCACTGCTGCCCAGGGGCAGTCTAGATTTCACTGTGCCCGTTGCCCATCTGCTGCTCAGTGCGACCTAGGGAGCCCGTCATATATTCGGAGGTCCGAAAGAAATTGTTTTTCTGCGGGCTGTTCCACACGCGTTGTTCATCACAACCTCCAATTTGTGGTCGAAGCTAACGGAGTGGTATGGGCCCTGAGAGCGCGGCGTAAACCGCTCTAGAAGCACCACAATGTCAAACCCAGTCACTTATGGGTAAAGTATTGGGGGTCTAACAAGGCTTGAATTCTTTATCACAAGTATATGCACTAATATGCGAAATAAAGCGCAGTGGCGGTCGCTAAAATAAATGTATAATGACGATGCCACATTTCAGTGCGATATTTACATTGTGGTTTGTATTATGCCCGAATTGAACCGGTTTTTACGCTTTGGAGTTCTGTTATATTTCACAAGTAACAAGAACCTAGATGATTTTGTGAATTGATGGAGCTGGATGGAGCGAAAGAGAAAATATGCTAATAAGAAACGGACGGAAAAGGTCGGATGGTTCAGTTTTGGAGGTGAAGGCTGTGCTGGTGAAGTGCATGGGTGGTGAGTGATCTTTCCTGTTGCTTCTACCACAATTCGGTACACAGTTTTCTCTTTGACTGTGTTTTTCTGTTGCCATTATGAAGAAGGGTCTTTTTTTAACGTAATCTATAGACCCCCCTATGGCTGAACTCAGAATGCGATGAGTGTTTCGAAGAAAGTTGATATCACCATAGGCAAAAAAATCAACAATGGAATAACGCCATTGAATAGGGCACAAGTATAACAATAGTGCTTTGTTTCTACGTCGCGCTGAGACTGGTGGTCTTTCTGGTTTTGTGCCTTAGCAACAGTGCTCTGTGAAGCAATAGCAGAATGTGATGATTGAGTTCTGAACGTTATTAGCGTTGCATGTGGAGCGCGGTCAAAAACGAGAAGAATAAGAGACCTCAGTCTCCTATACTTTTTGCTGGGTGAATAGCGATCCACAGAATAAATGTCTTCATGGCTTTATAATGCCGGCTCTATCTAAGGAGACGGTAAACAATTAAATTTCTTTCCCGCAGAGTGGAAAGAGCACCCGGCTCTCGGAAAAAACTGAATCTCTCAAGGATGTGAAATTTGATCGCGCAGATTGTTTGTTCAAACACATAGAGGTCTGCCCTGGGATGATAGAGTCAGCGCAGAGGCAGCGAAGCTCAAGAGAAGACCTAACTCGCAGTTTTGAAATCGGGAAATCTGAGCCGCCCAGAATGCTGAATCGAGGGACCCTATTGCTCAACCTTATTCAAAGCGTGAGTCTGGCTTTGCCCTGTTCTGAATCAGGACTGCGTGTCGAGGCGCAATGCGAGGAGTATCACACGAGTCCGAGACGAAATCGTCAGCTGCAAGCCTCACTGAGCAGTCTCATCACGGGTGCGAAGCGTCATGGCATTCAAATAAGCACAAGCAGGCGCACTTGGCGAAGTCCTAGTGTATTGTGAGTGAACTGGATGTTTGCTCTCTCCGACCCCTGGAAAGGCAAGAGTAGTGCGAATTTCTTAAAGGGGCGTTGAAGTCAACTATCCCATGTCTTTGTTCAATAGTATAGGTTTTCTGGATATGTTGGAGTTGCTTCAACAGCGGAAGATGCTGTGAATGGCGGAATAAGTGGTTTTAGAAAATTATCTTTCTTTTTCATCCCACTCGATTCATACCTGTGACGCCATAAGCCAAAAAACTTTGCGATGAAAAGTAGTGAGTTAATGCTGGGGTATCTACCCTCAGGAATCCCACAAGAAAAAAACGCCAGGACACCTCATTCCTTCTAGTCTATCTCATAACAAATGCGGACGGTAACGCCGCTCTACGCTCGTGAACGCGGCAGTCGGTAACGATATCTGTGCTTTAGTTCATTACCGCTTGTAGCGAATAAAAGCTGTTCTAAAGGGACAGCGTTAAAGGCCTCGTTCTCCAGAAAATCCGGCGTTGGCGTTGTCTGTGTCGGCGTTATGAGCGAAAGATCACATGCATCGTTCTGCAGGTGTAAGCTGGTAGGTGACATGACAGGGCACAGATTGGTTATAGGTATTTGCGACGTCATGTCACATGGACGATTTGGGAGGAGCTGCAAAATCGGGCTTCTGAAATCAGATAGGAAGCTGAGAAGAAGCGAAACCTCCAGCACCCTTCGATTCCCAGTCATACTTGCTCCCCCTAGGCCACGCAGGTACGGTGGCGTGGTTTAGTTAAGCGGTTTGGTTTGGTTTATCGGGGTTTAACGTCCCAAAGCGACTCAGGCTATGAGGGACGCCGTAGTGAAGGGCTCCAGAAATTTCGACCACCTGGGGTTCTTTAACGTGCACTGACATCGCAGTACGGTGGGAAAGGGATGCCACGATCAGTGCTCACCGTGGCTCTAACACGGAGCTCTAAAATTTCGCCTCCATCGAAATTAATCTACTGTGGCCGGGATCGAACCTGTGTCTTTCGGGCCAGCAGCCGAGCGCCGTAACAACTTAGCCACCGCGGAGGGACCTTAGTTGGATTCTTACTAACGTTAACACACCAAAGCTATCACGTCATTCCCATAAGGCAGAGCATAGGTGTTCCCTCCAATTTGTTATAAAAAGTAATTTTTTTTTCGTATGGACACTGTACTCTATCGATACCAGCCAAGTTCGATTTCTCCTCAGCATTCCTTTCAAGGGGAACAGCTTGCGCGAACAGAATCATTGGTTTTAACATTGAATTGCGTGTAACCTGATACAACGTGAAAAATTCGGGCCAGTCCATTCGCCTTGCGCTCAGTACGAACGGCAAATGAGGCCTGTATCTCCTTGCCCCGCACAAGCACGAATACGGACAAAAGATTGGAGGCTTGCAAAAGGCCCCGCTATCCGGGCTCTCTTTGCACAGCAGCAAGGTAACGGCAAGTTCTGCTTGAAAAATCTGAAGGACAATTCGTACGTATTGCCCGAACCAGCTACGCGCGTCCGCTCTTAATTCCTTATTGTCGACAGTGGGGCACTGCAGTAGTAGTGTCACTGTAGGCGACGCTAAAGTGACTTCGTCACGTCACAGATACGCCTGAGATCCCGATTGTAGTATAAGCCTCACCGAACTAGGTGTGCGATATAAATGCTTTTACGAGGTAGCAAGAAGAAGGGCATCACAAGCAAGCATTAGTTAAAAAATGGTTTCTGGCTCTGCAGGACATCGGGGCTGCTGTGCCGGTATTTGATAACGTAATCATCGGTTCAGTGGCTGATAGGTAGATTTTCGCAATGTTGTACACAGCCTTTGAGGGACATTTTGAAGCTCCAAGGGGCATTTTGAAGCACAAGTGCGCGAGGCATGGTTTGTGTGCATAGGTGTGGTCACCGCCGGTGAAGATCGACGCGCTGTTTGCAAGGGAAGTTGCGCGCGCGGTCGCACCAGCCCTGTGGCGACTGCTTTACGAACCACGTGTGTATCTCCTGCAGGTAGAGTCTTTGTCAAGAGTAATCAGGCTGCATGGTTTGCTTCTAGCTTGTATAGTGAGCCCTTGTGGCTTCCCTAAAGACCAAAAGTTGTTGGAAGGTAAGAAGACCCCGAGCACTTACCTTTAACGACCATTTCAGCTTCAGGGAAGGTGTAACGAGCTAGAAGCACGAGCTAGAAGCTTCTGTAGAAGCTTCTGTACGAGCTAGAAGCAAACCATGCAGCCTGGTTTCTTTTGACAAAGACTGTACCTTCCTAGAGAAAGCTCTCCCACTGAAACTTGCGCAAAGAACATGTTCATGGTCTTGCTCGCTGAGGCGCTTCTCTTTTTGGCTCAGTAGTGGCAAAGGCGACGGAAAGTGTCCTCGGTACTCGGCTTGTGGCGAACGATTGACATTATCTGGCAAAGCCTATGCAAAAGCGGGACAGAACACTTTCGTTCACGTGCAGGTGGAGCTTGTGGACAGGAGCTCCTTCAAATGGCCTGGGATAGCCAGGTTCTTCCAGCTTTTAGTAGGGCATGTTCCAGTAAACTTTTCCCAACAGCGAATATATAAAGCGGCGATTTTCTATACCAGCTTTTTTATTTGTTACTGCTCATCATATTGAACAAAACAAGACATGAACTTGAATTTTTCGCAGTTTTGACCTAGTTAGCTAAATTTAAGCTTCATTTTATTGTATGTTTTTGTTAAATCACAATAGTTCAGTGTACATGCCCCATTTTGGTTCAATATGTTGCCACGTGATGATACAAAGTACAGAAATAGAGTTCGCCCTGTGTCTTGTCTAGTGCTGAAAATACTGCTGTTGTCGCAAGAAAAAAATGAATTTGAGACAAATAATTTTTTAAAAATATTGTAATTACCTTTTGAAGAAGTGCTCTGCTCCTCATTCAGCAAAGTAACCTCGACGCGTGTCGTTTCCTCTGAGGCGGCGCAGAGTGCTGCGACCTCACTTTCCCCCAAAGGCCTGTAAGAGCGTGGCTCTTGCTCTATTGGCGTCTTTGAGTAGTATGGTGATGTTTATTAATAATCCGATTAGTGTTTCCTGAACTATAGGCATTTTTAGAGGTTTCTCTCTAAACCAGTGCATTTTCCCCTGCGTTAGTTGACATAATTGTTTCTTTTATCGAGGCTGTTCATCACAATTAATGAAAAACAAATTCCAGGCAATTTCAAGTATCATTCCCTGCACGGAACTGCTTTTTCCTTTGTGCATTTTACCTCCTATTTTAAACGGGAACCTGTAAGAAACGTTAGCAGCCATCATCACCAAGAATGGCTCTGCGTTCGAAAGAGAGGTTAAGAATGAAGTTCAAATTTTCTTTCAGTCGTAATGCACTTCTAAACTGTAGCAAATGATGCTACCACAAGCAAACGACTTGCACGAACATATATTTCGTAAGGGGTTTTACGCTCAGCCTAGTGTCAGCATCATATCGCTGCCGTATTTATTGCCAGATGTTCGATCTGTTGCAGAGGTGTATGCCTTACTTCAGGTACTGGAGTGATAAACAAAGTCAAGGTTGGAGTATCGCATAGGCAGCCGAACAAAAGTCATGAACCGCCAACAAGCGAATAATGTTACCGACCCTGTGCTGGGCGCCAGGTCACCCGTGCGCCCACCGCAAGGACCCGGCGCAAGGACGAGTGTGGGAAGGGCAGGAAATGGAACCAACTTCTTTTCGCAGAACTGATGTGCTGCAGACAACATAAGCTTCATCACTGCCCTAATGTTGTACTGTAACGACAATAACTTATCGAACCTGCTGGAGAAATATTTAGCCGAGAAAGAAAATTCCCTCTTTCCCAACCAACTAGTTAAATTCCACGAAAACTCGCGGACAAAGTGTATTGCTTTTAGGCTTACTTTTACTCTGAGAAGTCCCCGGAAAGGACAAATACGAGGTCTGTTAGAAAAGTATCCTACCTTTGGCCGAAGAAAAAAAACTGGCATAACTGGAGCGTTGGAAACCTAATAACCTTCAAAGTAGTCTCCTTGGGACTCCACACACTTCTCCCAGCGGTGCTTCCATTGTTGGAAGTATTCCGAAAAGGCCTCTTTCGGAATGGAGTTTAGCTCTGCTGTCGTTGCAGCTATAATGTCCTCTCTTGTCTGAAATCGCGCTCCTTTCAATGTCCTCTTGACTTTGGGAAACAGCTAGAAGTCGCAGGGGCCATATCAGGAGAGTAAAGAGTCTGTTGAACTACAGGAGTCTGGTTTTTCGCCAAAAATATCTGAATAAAGTGCGAGGAATGTGCAGGAGCATTGTCGTGATGGATGCGCCAATTTCCTGTTGACCTCAACTTCGGCCTCTTGCGCCGCACAGCACCACGTAGGCGACGGAGGACGTCCCTATAGTACTCTTTGGTCATTCTTTGACTCTGTAGGGTGCGTACTCGTGTGGGCTACACAGAGGGAGTCAAAGAAAGCTGTCAGCATCACTTTGACATTGCTGCGCACTTGGCGGGCCTTCTTTGGTCTCGGTGACATGAAATGCTTCCACTGCGACGACTGGGATTTGGTTTCCGGGTCATACCCGTACACCCAAGACTCGTCACCAGTGATTATGGTGTTTATGAAGTCGGGGTCACTGTTTGTGGAATCTAGCATGTCCTGCGAGACTTCAACACGAAGCTGCTTTCGCTCCGCCGTGAGCAGCTTCGGCACGAATTTCACCGCAACTCTCTTCATGGCCAAATCTTCGGGGATAATGGAATGCGCAGAAAAATTGCTGATCTCCACCACTTCCACAATTTCTCGGATAGTCACACGACGGTCCCGCATCACCACAGCGTTCACTTCGGCAATGACCTAGTCATTTCGGCATGTTGATGGCCGACCGGAGCGTGGCTCGCTCTCCGCCGATGTGCGGCCATCTTAAACCAATTGTACCACTGTTTAATTTGTGTGCTGCTCATAGCATTATCACCGAAAGCCGCACTGAATATTCGGAACAGTTTCCACTTGGTTTTCATCCCGTTTCTGGCAAAATTTGATGCAGTAGCGCTGCTCCTGTCGCTCCGCCATTTTCCTTCTAATAAAAAACCGACGAGAGCACTGCGCACTGCCTCACTCAAACGCTGCGTCCCAGCGACTGACGCTATCGGCAGGCGAGAAAATATTCGTACATGGGCACGAAGGTTCAAGGTCGGCTGGTGCAAGCGCGCTTGTTTCGTATCCATCAGGTGTTCGCAAAAAAAAATAAAGTCGGATACTTTTCTAACAGACCTCGTATCTCCCGTGGAACATGGCTGTCTTTAATCTCGTTACCTCTGAAGCGACTCAAGAGAAATCTTCGCCCTAGGTATCGAAAGAGCCAAGACATCAATGAATAAACGCATTGACCTGACGCACTGACGCGTTGATGAGGGAAAGAAAAGTAGCATTACCTTTGTGCCTAAACTTCAATGCTTCGAAAGACTTCCCTCCATCATTAATTCTGCGTTAGGCTTCAAGGTGCATTGACATAACCTTTGGAGAAACATCAATGTCTAACAAGCATAGCGGGCTTTCGGGAGGTTAAAATAGAAGTCTGAAAGGAAGCCGTCGCTCACAGCGCTAAGCCGTAAATTTAAAAGGAGCGCTCATCATATGCGCTGCTGCACAGGCTTTGAAACTCGCACTTCGTAAGAGCCATAGTGCACACGTGCACGCATGTACGCTTTTATCTTTTTGTCTGCTGAATTAAAACACGTGGCTTCAGTGCAATTTCTTAATCAGAAGGTTAGGGTTTTGTTAAAAGCCTATGTCGTCTAAAGGAATGAGGGACTGACGAAATATTTCGAATGAATACACTTCATATTAGACTTTTACAGTATGTTTTACCTAATACTTTACACAATATTTAAAAATATGCTTTTTGGTTTCGAAGAGCTATACAGGTTCCTGTATAGCATTGTCAGGGATGAAGTACCTCAGAATACAGCTATGGCGTGCGAACTACCACGCTGGTTAACAAATATTCAATAGTAAACTTTTAACTATTACAGTTAGGATTCCTAATTATTGCAGGCCGTGTAGTCCATGGTAATTAATATTCATATCAGTTCTTAGAATTTCGAAAAACGGCTGCGCCGATGGTGTGGTTCAACAAATTTTGCCAATATCGTGCCAGAATACATGCGTTTTCGAGAATCTTGCGTGCAAAGCAAGCTCTGTAATGCGCATAACTCGCCCAAGCAAGGAAAATTTGTTGGGCCCCAGCGCCGAGGGTAACCGTGTTTTCGAAATTCTAAAAACTGATAGGAGAATATTTGCGGTGAGCTACAGGCCACTTAGTATTTAAGCAGACTAGCAGTACTAGTTAAAGGTCAACTATTCAATATTAGTTAACCAGCCATCTGGTTAGGTCGCCTTAGCTTTAGTCTGATGTGCTTCACTGCTGAGAATGCTACGCAGAAAAGGCGCACTTCTAACTCAGAAAGCCCATTTTCCCCCTGTATTTTCCCCCAAAAATCCCCCGTTCCGTGATTTGGCCATAAATCCGCCTGTGTCCCACAACGATCATGATTATCTGCATCAGAAGTACACGTGAACTGGCTTCAAGAACATAGGTTGAAGGGCCGAAAAATACAAACAGTCCACTGATTACAACCAATACGCGTTTCCTATGTCCAGAAGAAGATGCTAAAAGAGCGAGACAAGCTAGCATGAAGCAGAATGCGTTTCGCTCGATCTGCACACAATCTGAAGAAAAATTTAGCAGTGATCGATTGGGATCATGCTGAGGAAATGCGATAGGATTCTTCTTTCAGTCGCCAGTGTATTTCACATGTGGATCGATTCCGATGCTGAGTTCTTTTGCTTTCACTCTGCAATCTATTCCAATTCTGTTCCTATTGAAATTTCAACTACGCATCCGAAAAATCAGGACAGCAGCTTGGGCATTTTGGTTACTCATTTGTGAAGGAACAGCGCAAGACACCAGGACAGAAAAAAAGCGTTGTGTGTCTTGTCCCGGCGTTTTGCGCTGTTCCGTCGAAAACACGCAAACTACTTCACATCTTTAGATTGCGGCGAGTCATCATACCACTACTGGCGCATTGGTGCAGAGGGGGTTAAGCGATGCACCACAGCACCCAAAGACGGTTGTTTCAAGCACAGTCACCGTTGGGGCTGGTTAGACTCTCGGCTTGTTGGACTCTCGAGAAATGTGAGAAGCAGTAGCTCCCGAAAGCCAAATTTTTGCATGGGAGGCTGTCTACTTTGCACACATGCCTACTACCGTCCGAGGCCATTTATCCTTAGTAATTTTCATTTTTGTTGAGTCATTCTTCCTCCGACATCTCTCTCCTCTCCTCCATAAGTGTAGGGGCAGAGGGGGAGAGGGTAGGGTTGGCAGGTGGAGAGAGGCAAATCCCTCTAAACACCACGTGCCACATATGGCAGGTGGAAGCTTCACACAGACTATGACGTCGACGCCACCACCGCCGGACAGTTTTCGCCTTCTTGGGGCTCCTAATCCGATTGCATTTAAAACTCGGGTATAAAATCTTTAGGCGCACCGTTAGGACGGCGCGTCAGCTATTCTTCCTATGAGCAATTAGATATTTTCGCCAAACGCCCGATCGCTGCCTCTCATCGGCTGTCGTTAGAGCCGTTCATTGCCACCGCGTTCTTCTCAGGAGATCCGCTTTCGTACATAAATGAGGCATAGCCGCTGCGTCAAGCATTTTCGTTCACGCTGACTATACCCTCCCGTTCTCGAAACTATCCCTCGTATTGATCGCATTCGTTAGACGCTGCCGCAGTAGCCATTTCACAGCGCTATCGCAAATTTAGGTTGGGAGAAGTTCGCTCCAACCAAAAAGAGCACAGCCATCAGCAGACCTGATCGTATTGCCCGCCTGTTTCGACCGAAAGGGCCATGATACTGTGCTGTCCACGACCGGGTAAACGCTGGGGTGAGGGTCACAGAGGGTCACAGAGCTTAGCCTAGTTAAGTCTTCACAAAGAAAGTGAAGACTTAACTAGGCTAAGCTCCAGACAGTTATTCCTGCAGGCAGCACTGATTATGAAGTGCGCTATGTAGATGAATAGAGTAGAGATGCATAGCTTCGATGTTCATAGGTTATATAGAATCACTGTGTGCACACACTTCGTGCGCACAGCCAGCGCAACTATGGGGGACTTCCGTAGTGTCTTAGAGTCTGCACTCGGATGTGACGCGCTCGAAGTTGTGAAAACCTAGAGTACATCATGAACTCTGGTTCTTTCTTGCGTGCTCTTTACTGGAGTACACAGCCTGTAGAAAACGGGGACCATGTGAATTAAACGCACGCTTTGTTTTCTCTCAATTTTACTTATCTTTCCTTTACCTTTACTGTTGTCATTATCTGTGCAGCAGGCGGGCGTGTTCATACTACGCCTCGTGTCGTTGGCTAAGTGCCAATTCAGCGCAGCAACGCCACCTGACATTACCTTCCTATTTTCGCAGGACGTGTTCTTTTACGCTTTGAGTCCGAAGGAAGTGTCAGAATGCGTATGGAGGGCGACAAAAAAAAATCAATCTAAAATATGACGCTTGAGCATGCCTCAAGCGCCAAGACAAAGCCAATATGGCACCCCTTTGTCGCTACATTTCCATTCCCTAAGCAGCTATTGATTTCTGCGCTCTGTTTATGCCTCGCCAGCTGGAGCTCCAGAGGCCCAGCCTGCATGGAAACGACCTCTTTCTCTGCAGCTCATGGACCGTGGCAGCCTTTGTGCTGCACGCAGAGGCAATAAGTATAAAGAACAACAACCGCAATGGAATCTCTAGACCGGCAAAATGGTGCAAAAAGGCATGGCTGCCGAGCGCGCCATTTCTTAACGAGTAGGTCTGCCGACCAACGTTTCCTTCGATAACACAGCTAGAGCTGGAGGAGGAACGACCTGGCAGGAGTCAAAAGCATTTTAGAATAAGAAGAAATTTTTTTTTTGTGTATCACAGACCGGGATCATTTCAGCAATGGAGTAGTTAGGCACCAAGCTGAAGCACCGCCTTGAAAGAGACAAAGGTTAAGCGTTGGATGCTTCTCTTTCTTTCCCTTGTACTGCGGAGTCCGGCGGTCCTCGGCGCCGCTGGAATATGAGCATTCCCTGGTAAACCAGATTCAGGGTACACTAAGCGCTTGATCTGTGCTCATTAATAAAATGGCACCCTGTCTTTTTACTAGCTACACTCCCAGGTGTCGTGCCGTAACCAGCTACACAACCACATACTGAATGAATGAATTTGCAGCTGGTGACCAATGCCCTTTCGAGACCTAGAAAACTAGAAAGGAGAAAGGGGACGCGGGAAGAGAGATGCACTTGCACTACCGTGAATGCTTCAAAGAATATTTGATATTACTGGTACCAAACACTTAGAATCTAGACAAGTACGAGCACCATAGCAACGCAGTATCGGCAGCATGTGCTCCCTATATGTAAACCGATCTTTATGAAGCAAACTCCCATCGTTCACTAAATTTAACTTGGCTCCAGCACCTTCGATTAACTGTGTAGTGTTCCTATAAGCAAATGCTTCCGCTTGCTTTCTGCGCCTGCTTAATGCAGTGCCCAAATACCGTACCCCTAATATCCACAGAGGTTCATTTCTGGACATTTAAATTTACACGGAATAGGACACGCTGGGTAGAAGGCAGGAGAAAAACTGCCAATTTTTCAGACTAAACAGCTCATCAGTGCCAATCAACCATCAATGCGTTGCGAGGGTACAAAAAGTAATACTTGAACAAGAGCTTTGGAGGCAACGAAAATTAGAGGAAGAAATGCACAGCACGCTGAATAAGTCCGGCTCTCACCCACGATTTATGCCCGTGGTGGCTGAACAAATAAAACCGCAGTTGGTGATCACTGCTACGGAAGGTGCGGCGGCCAGCGCCTTCGCTGTTGCCGTGGTTTGCGGCATACATTTGCGTACACTTCCCCGCCTTTCAATATCGCCTCACAAAATGCCGAAAATTATGAACGAAAAACAAACAATGTGTGCAAAACAATGGTCTGAAACCGGTGTATAACGTGTAGCGCTTTCGTGGCGCCGACTACTTTCTGCAGGATTAATACTGATATCGCTACCTTTGTGCTATCTCCAGAGCTGTTCGGTGAATCGCTCGGTGCCGAAGCCGGCCAGTGGTAAATCACTGGGCAGAGAAGCAAGTGAAGCACATTTGAAGGAAATTTGATGTGTACGCAATTAAAACTCAATGAAAATGCGATAAATGTGCACACTGGATACAGCAAACAGACACGTTCACTGTGGCATCCAAATATGCATACTTATGGAAGTTAATTCGGGAATGCATGCAGAGATACATGTGTTCTTATATGCACGAATATTCGATATAAAAAAATGAATTATGGAAAGGAAAACGAGTTTTGAAATGCCAGCTGATTTTGTTCAATAAGGATGTCTGTCATTTACTGTTTAACGCAAGTATAAGTGTAAAGAGCATGTAAGAAAAAAATTTTCGCGCTTAACTGCACTTAAAGAATATAAAAGCCTTAATAGATATGGCGGCAACGACACGTTGTCATTGTCATCTACCACTTCACCTCACACCCCTAACAGATACATATTATAAAAAAAAACATAATATATCAGGAAAATTAGCTAACAATCATCGCTTATAGGAGGCAAATAAAGCAAGAGGAGGCAAGAAAAAGACGGGAAAGAAAAGAAAATCCGGCACCAGTTGGAAATGAACCATAGCCTTATACTTTACACCCAGTAGGTCTGCAAGATTTTTTGTAGTGTTGCTAAATGTATTACCTCAAACGGTGGATGATCTAGTTTACCCTTTATAAGTCCTTTAGTCAATGACCGTGATGCTTGCGACGATGGCGGAGGACATGATGTGTCCATTTTGAAGCTAGCTGCGAAGAGGAACGATGTCAGGAAAAGAAGCGGAAACTACCCAAAGCAATCTTACGCTACCAGTGTCAAGAGTACAGGTTAAACGGCCATACTAAGGGCCGGTAGTCTGTAGCCTTGTGCGCTGCGAATATTTTCATCCAGCAAAGTTTGCGTCAGTAACAACATAGGGGAATAATGGGCGCTTGAATATAGTAAAGTGAAGCCCACCAGCTTCTCCAGTATGAAAAGCGAAGGTCAAATTTAGACTTTATCAGCATAGTGAGCTTAAGAGAGCGGTAATGCAGTACTTCATTGAACAAACAAACAAGCCTTCTTCTTGGAGCCTAAAACATAGATGACAACTTGGACTGCAATACCAGACTGAGAAGAAATAGCTTATGCCAAAGAATAACTTTTTCGTGTTAGCGAAAGCATAGAAGCCGTTGTGTTCAGGCTCTAATAAGCAGAAATTTAGCTTTTGCGAGCAAATTTTAGCTAAAAATCGTGACAGACGGAGAACATGCCTTGAACGGAAAGCTGCTAAAACAGTTTTTACGAGATCAGACTAGCCTTGCCACGCTTACACAGATATCTCAATGATGCTTAGGACAGCTAATGTGGCTTTTGGGGAAGTCCAGAGGACCAGTGACCAAATGTACCTGTATTTCATTATTTAGACATATGTAGCTTATAAAAGCTTGTGAAAGTAGCCTCTTTAACATGACGTGGCAAATTACTGATACAAACGAACTTCAAATTTGTCCTCACTGCTCCTTTCAGATTAAAGCGCTTTCGAAGGTTACAGTGCAAGGAATCACAGCTACGACAGTAAATAAAACTCAGATCTGTAATAGCCTAACCAAGCACTGCTGCAACTCTAAGGATGTTTCAGCTCCTCAAATTGAATTTCCTTGGCGCGTACTGCGGAATTACACGCCTCACTATTTTTTTATCAATAATAGATGCAAGTAGCAGCCAAACAGTAAGTTACCTTGGTAGCGTCTTTGATGATGATGAATGTGTTTTTTTTTCTTTGAACTATATTTAGCGCGTTGAAATCCTTTAAAATTTCTCAGAACAAGCCGTCCCCATTTGAGTAATATTGTAGGAACTACTTGAATTTCTGGCGCGCCAATGTTCGGAATAGAGTTTGTTTTGATAACCGCCCTTCGAGAGTGCATGAGGGTGAAAAGCTTTGTGTCCCAATGGAGCTTTAATATTTAAGGCATGCGAAATAAAATGCACCACACAATAGGTCAGCCTTCTTCCACTCCAAGGCTGCCGTCAATGACTTCCACATGTTTTTACACCGAAGGCTGTTATATTTATTGTTCTGCCATTTAGTCCTGCATTCTACCATGGAATCTACGTCCTCAGCCATAACTCCTTAATTACTTTGCGAAATAATTTATTATATCCTAAGTATTCTATAGTAACTTAATTTCATTCAATGCATTTTAGCGTGCCATGGTTGGCTGGTAGCACAATAGAGAGAGGAATGTTTCCCTCTGCACGTTTGAGGAGAGAAGAGGGAGGCGTAAGGAAGAGATAGGGCGGGAGGCTTTTCGGGCTTACCCTACGGCTGCGGGCGTAGATAGCACGGCCGAATGCATGGCGAAGGGGCTAAACGAAAGCTATAGCCGATTTTAATCATTATTGCGCTCAGTCGATAAGCTTAGGTCTGCAAATATTTGATGTCTGAGTGGTTCAAAATGTCAGCAACAAAAGATAAAGATTTCAGATATTATGATATGTGGAAAAACTGCTTAAGTGTAAATAGGCATATGGCTCGTCAGTATCAATTCCCGCCTAACTTTAGGTGAGGCACCCTCTCTCTTGAACACTAAGAAAGAGCCATGATGTTGAGAACGACCACGAAACTCTACGCCATGCCATCTGTCGATGTTGCTGCCAGAAATACTCTGCACTTACTATTAGACGCGTTACAAGCCGATCTGTTTAGTTGAGATTTGAGTCAAAAATTCAACAGCGTCTTGGTGTGGACATATTAAATGTATTGTAATTCGCGAATGATATAGAAATTAGGGGTACCTGCGTAAAAAGAAATCAGCAGTGACAGTTCCAGCTTCCCGACTCATTGCTTCTAATTTAGAGCTCTTTATCATTGTGACAGACTCGAAACCGACGGCATAATTTGCCCATTAGGACAAGCGTGCTCTACGACGAGGGAGGCGTGACAGGTGACCTGAGGTGCTGACACAGTCCACTGGACCAATAGTAACGCTTCGTTTCACCACTTCAGCGCATCATATTTTCTCTTTGCGATAGATCATGCAACAAAATAGTGTTTGCCGAGGTGATTTCTGTGCACTGTCAATTTTTCTCAACTCGGAGCTGTTCCTAGTTGTTTTGTACTATTAGTAGTCTATTACTAATAACAGTATTTGAATAGTAGACGCTACAATTAGCAGGGACAGCAGTTAGCAGGGTACATTCAGGAGTCGCAATTAGCCACTACAGTTATCATGGTATCTCCTATATTACCTATTACGGACTACTGAATGGTAGTAGCCCTACTAGAAATAGTAGATAGGTTCGGTTCAGGCAACCTTCAAAACTAGGAAGTCTCTTATAACCACTCCGCTAACTCCGGCATAGCTTCTGACCCTCCAGAGCGGGTTGGTTGTTAAATACAAAATTTTACTATGCAAGGATAACAACAACAAATAAAAAAATGGTTGGGTCAGTTCTAACTTCACTACGCAAAGGTAGTTTATTCACAGATATTCGCAGTGACTCTTCGCTTTGAGGCCATCCATTGCAGTGCGGAAGTTTAAAAACAGCTGAAGGCTCAAAACCGATGCCGCAGACGAGCCGTTCTAGCGAACTGCAAAAGAAATCACACGAAAAATACACTCTTTTCACACAGAACACTGTTTGGCTATCGCCGCGAGACGGCCGAGCTGCCAGTAATTACGAATGCAAGCGGCAGGCGCTTTTCAATGCAACCTTGTCTCAACGGAGGATCAAAGTCGTTAGGAATGGGCTCCTACAGGTTCCGGTAAGCTGATAAAGGCGGGTGAATTCGGCGTAAACAAACTGTAAACCTTTGACCGTGAAAGGCTTATGCCATGCAATGCGCGTTTCGGAGTTCACCATTTGAAACTTTTCCATTAGAGGGGAGCAATGTTTTTCAAACACGCTAAATTCGGATTAGGTGTCACCTGGAGGCCCTAAAATTTACAGGTGTCCGTACAGTATCGATGCTTACATCTGAATGTTTCCGTTTTTTACGGTAGGGCATTTCTTGATTAACGAATTCAAGATATATATATCGGAAAGGCTGGTTCCTCTCAGCAGCCGCAATGACTCTCATGGGAGGAATCAAAGCCTCTCTTCTTTGCACTTAGTTTTTCTCAAAGCGATGTCCTGGAAGCTGAGGGAAAACTCTCTGCGGCGGCGCACTGCCTACAAAGAATTCCACCTCCGGTTATTTCAACCTGAAAGCTTTCAATCAAGATAGTTCGGCGACTCCTGGAAGCTCTATCACTATTGAAGCAGCGCCGGCAGCGACAACTGGAAAAAAGTTCCGCGAGAGACGTTTTTCATCTTTGGGAGCAGTGGCAACGACCCCCATGTGCGGAATCTGAGGCTCTCTTCTGAGTACTAACAGGATGGTTGAAGTCATCTGCGTTTACTTGTTTAGTGCGAAAACACTATTCCGATGGGTAAACTCAAAGATGTTGCGAGCAAGTGGTTTGCGTCGTTCGTCGCTTTGTGTGAAGTGAAACAACTAAATATAAAGAGATCAAATAAATATCCGCAACTAGGATTAGAACCCACATTGGCGCGAATAGATCAGCTTCACTAGCCACTCCACGAGAGCACCAGGCTATCGTTATAGCCGATTGATTACGGCTCGTGTTAAACTGCAACACATTGCTGTTATTGTTGTTGTCCTCTAGATAATGGCGCGTACCCACTGCGGGGGATTGGCCAAGACACAGGCGGCAACTGATAGGTGCACAAAATGTTAAACAAAAAAATAATGACGGGGAAAAATAAAATAATAATGATAATATTAGCAATTAGGAAATAAATGAAAGGATCTCAGATGTGTAATTGAAATAGGCTAAACAAATGCTGTGAGATCGGTGACTGAAATAGAGAAGGGGGCTAAATATTTCACGTTTCAGAAAGCTTTCGTTCCAGAGAAATATTGATCATGAGAAAGAGCAGAGCTTAAGACGGCAGCCGTTTAGTATCTGTAAGGAAGTTTTGCATGGCGGAGAGCACATTCCAGTTGCTGTGCCCAAGGGAGGAAGCCCCAAGAGACAGAGCAACCCCAGCTGACAGACTTAGACCAAGCTGTCGTAACGGAAGCTCCTGCAGGCGGCTCCGTAAAGAGGAGAAACGGCGGCAGGTCAACAAGAAATGATCTATCGTTTCGGGTTCTCCGCAGCACATTCTTGCGCTTTGCATTGCACATCATCTTTTTCATCAACTAATAAAACTGTCACACTGACATTCGCACTTTTGTCTGTGTGGCGACAGTGACCGAGAGAGATGTGCGCGGCATGCGTTGGAGTGGACAACACTGTGGCAGAAGCAAGACTCCAGAGCCATACGAGTTGAGAACACTGCTGCAGAAACGGGACACTGGAGCATAGTTCACCGGCGCAAATTGGGTAAGTTGGCATTGACGATGAAAGAGAAGAAGACATGCATATCTGGATCCCTGGGTCAGTGGATTTGAGGTGCTTAGCGATGGTGTCCAGCTGGAGAAAGCTGTGCTTTCGCTCAATATTTCGGGCTCAACGAGACTAATTTTTTTTTCGCTGTCAACGCCACATTTTTTTTCGCTGTCAACGCTGCTGCTGCCAAGAATTTCTCGTTATGATCGTGTTATGGGCTTAAGAATAGCGCGTTGTCCATGCCAATCACCTATTCTCGACAATGGGCCGCATACGATCTATTAGGAATGCAAATTTGCCTTTCGTCTGGGTGGATGTTCTGGCATAGATAATCAAACATGGAATTCCGAACGCGGTTCTTTCAAGAAATGTTGGAAGAGCTACCGGTAACTCGGTGGTGATGACTCGGAGACACTGGAAGTAGAGTGTGCTTGCAGTACACCTGCTGAAAATTGAAATAAAACTTCTTTACTGACCCTCCGTAAAGTGGTGGAGCACTTAACCACAGCGTAAGTCCCTGTCTGAGAAGTCCGGTTAATTTAAAGTTCGTTTTCAAACTCAAAAGGAACCGACAAAATAACTTCCCAAACGCTTAGATCAGGTAGAAAAAGCCGATTCACACAGATAACTGCAACATGTAAGGCAATACCTACAAACCAGGAGTGGCGTAGTCGTCGCCTCAGTGTTGAAATCCGCGGCATTTCAAAAGCACAGAAGGAAAACTTGCTAAAAGATAAATCAATTAACCCCTATACATGAACAACATGAACATGTGAGCGAGTTGGTCTGACATATGTAGTGAAGCAGCGCAACCGCACACGGCCAAAGGGAAGAAAGGGACGAACCCTATACACTTGACATTCGGCCGCTGACTCAGCAAGATATCAGCGCGCTGCGTCGGCTTCGAGGGAAACCATGCAAAACATGGGGCATCGTTGTTGCTCGCTTCATCAGTCATGAGCTTCGTGGCGCCCGGCTGGCAAAGCAACTGGCATTGAGAAGTGAACTTGGAGAGATGTTCATTTGTGGAAATATGCCGTCACTTTCCTGCGGTCGGTTATCTAGAGCAAAAGACTGGGCGAAGAGTGCAGGCTACGCGTTTTTATGGAACATTATTGGTAAAGTGCTGGTTCGTTAGAAGAGCGGTGATAATGCTGCTGTCACTTGATCAGCACAGGACCTTGATGATCTGCACTGGCTATTCTGGCATGCTTTGAATTGTCAAGCAATGCAGGACAAGCGTTTGTCCTGTGTGCTTCTTCTTCTTGTCCCTGTCTTTTAATTGCGCTTTGCTAAGTTCAATTTGAATTGTCGTTTTTGGAAAGTTTTCTGCCACAATGCAAAAGCCGTGTACACTTTCACTCTTTCATCTTAACGCCAGGAGTGTGCGCAACAAATATGATGAAGTAATTCTTTTTTGTGGGAACCTGCGATTTCTCATGACAGATCTTTTACAGATATAAGGTTTGCATGTGATTGATTGATTGCTTGATTGATTGATTGATTTATTTATTGGGTTTGGTTTTGGTTTTGTGGGGTTTAACGTCCCAAAGCGACTAAGGCTATGAGAGACGCCGTAGTGGAGGGCTCCGGAAATTTCGACCACCTGGGGTTCTTTAACGTGCACTGACATCGCACAGTACACGGGTCTCTAGAATTTCTCCTCCAAAGAAATTCTAGCCGCCGCGGCCGGGTTCGAACCCGCGTCTTTTGGGTCAGCAGCCGAGCACCATAGCCACTGAGCCACCGCGGCGGCTTATTTATTGGGGTTTAACGTCCCAAAGCGACTCTGGATATGAGGGACGCCGTAGTGAAGGGCTCCGGAAATTTCGATCACCTGGGGTTCTTTAACGTGCACTGACATCGCACAGTACACGGGCCTCTAGAATTTCGCCCGCATTGAAATTCAGCTGCTGCAGGCCGGAATTGAAACCGCGTCTTTCGGGCCAGTAGCCGAGCGCTATAACCACTGAGCCACCGCGGCGGGTCGGTTTGCATGTGATGATTAGCGTGTATTGCTTAACTGAACTTTAAAAGCTGAACTGAAAAGCTGAAAAGCTGAACTTTAAAAGAATGG
This sequence comes from Amblyomma mixtum, assembly GCF_055824585.1. Taxonomy (NCBI): domain Eukaryota; kingdom Metazoa; phylum Arthropoda; class Arachnida; order Ixodida; family Ixodidae; genus Amblyomma; species Amblyomma mixtum. Next base: position 96,569,655 of record NC_143013.1, on the reverse strand, counting down.
CTTGAGGGACGAGTTGGTGCATGATGAAATGAACGGCGGCGCAACAAGAACACAACAAGAGAGGGGACACCACATGCGCACTGCCAACTGTTTATTGCATGGAAAGGTGGCATATTTAAACACAGCTCAGGCATGACACTCATCGCATTATCGCACAGACCCCACACGTGGAAAAGAAACAGCAACATCAGGATAAAAGACAAGAACCCTTAACCTCTGCAGAAAAAAACTAAAAGATTTTGATAACAGAACTTTCAGCATGCCATCTCGTAGCAAAAGCAGAGTCAACAATCGTAGCAAAAGCAGAGTCAAACAAGAGAAGCAAAAGCAGTCAAAAAAAAAATACAATCGTAGCAAAGGCAGCGTCAAACGTGTAAAGCAAAAGCAGTCAGAACCCGAGAAACAACAAAACGAAAAAAAAAACAGTAACAAAGTTAACAACCCGCCTAAAACAAACAACAGACACTAGAAATGCAGGGCTGAAAAGATGCACAGCACATGGCGTTACAAAAAACTGTCAAGAAAGGACACTTCATTTCTACGGAGGGATACTGAGGAGTCGCTAACACAAGTGCTTCCCTTCTTATTGATCATAAAGGCCTCAAGAATTTCGCGTGCCACCTGATCGCGACTCCTGCCGAGAATCCTTATTCCGTTAAGCACTGGCTCACACTTGCAATCTTTACAATGTAGGGGCAAATTCGACCCTCCTCCGTTTTCTAACGACTTTTCGTGTTCCCGTGTTCTGTCGTTAATGCAGCGACCTGTCTGGCCTATATAGACCCCCCCGCAGGTCAGTGGGATTTCGTACACCACTCCGACGGCACAAGAAACGAAATGCTTGCCGTGCCTCTTTCCGCACATGGCTTTCTTCTCTTCGCTGATCCGCGAGCATAACCCGCTCAGCTTTCTTGGCGCAGAGAAAACGACAGGAACGTCGTACCGGCCAGCAACTTTCTTCAAGTTGTGCGCCACACGGTGTATATAAGGGACCACTTGTGGTCGCTTTGATCCCGGCTTAGCATGGAATTTTTTCTTCTTTCCTTTCATTTTTTGAAGGAGGGTCTCCGCTACGCTACAAACAACAGAACACGGGAAGCCAGCCATTTGAAGCCTTTCGATCTGATTGTTAAAGCTAGCCTCAGCCATGTGAGCACAGGACTTAAGCAATGCGGACTCGAGGCAAAGTGAAGCGATCGCCCTTTTTACTGTCTTAGAGTGCGCTGATCCGTACGGAAGAAGTTCCTTTTTTGCTCGTGGGGAATACATCCAACAAACACGTCCTTCTAAAAACTTGATATTAATATCTAAAAACTGCAAGCTGTTGTTGTCAGGAAGTTCGTGAGTAAAAGCCAGCCCTTTTCCCTGTTGTCTGAAAACGAATAAGATTCTTTCCACTGTGCTGGGGAGCTTCAATGCAGAGTTAGTACTTTTTAGTATTACCAAGAAGTCGTCCACGTATCTAAAAATTCGCAGGACTGGGCCACTGTCAAGGGAAGAAGCTAAAGCACGGTCAATAGTTGATAAAAATATATTACACAATGCAGGGGCGACACAGGAACCGATGCAGATGCCTCTTCTCTGCAAGTACATTTCAGTTTCAAAGGAAACAAACGTAGACCTTAGGTAAAATTCTAGAAGTGATAAAAAATTGTCAACACTTAGTCCAGCTGAGTTCTGAAATGCGATGGCCCCATTAGATTCAATGCACTCCCGTACGGATTTGAAAAGGTCACTATGAGGAACTGAGTAAAATAAATCTTCCACATCAACAGAAAACAAGTATCCAATAGAAGACTGGTCTTTTAAAAAAGCTGTCACATCTGCAGAATTCTTGGTAGCGAAGGGATCGTCTACTTCCAGTCCTTTCAAATGCTTCAAGAGAAATTTGCTCACCTTTTGCTGCCACGAATCCCGCTCACTAACAATAGATCTGAAAGGCATGTCTGGCTTATGGGTTTTCACCGTAAAAAAGACATCAAGAGACCCTTTCTTGCAGTCGCTGATTCCCTTGGCCAGCCCGGAAAGCTGCAACTGGTTGCACAACGAGATGGCTTTCGTTTTCACTCTACAGGCACTCTTCTTCACCTGATCAAAGTTCTTCAAAATGGCCTTCGTCGCCTTTTCTTTGAATACGCAAGCCGGAACCACCGCGAAACCGCCTTCTTTGTCTGCTTGAAGAAGTCTTAAAATGCCTCCGTTCCAGAAGAAGTAGCAGCTACCCTAACGAAAGGGCCGAAATACAGTTGTCCTCCAAGAATCCCAGCCTTCGAGCTACTGTCCCTGAACAGGAAGGTGGCAGATAAAGCCGGTGAGGACCGGGAAAGGTGCCTTTTGGATGGTGTTGACGGGATACTGAGGACAGCCCGGAAAAAGGACCTCTACCCAAAGGAGCGGACGCGACATGTCGTGTCGTTCTTCAAGGACAACGACCTAAGACTTCTTCAAGCAGACAAAGAAGGCGGTTTCGCGGTGGTTCCGGCTGGCGTATTCAAAGAAAAGGCGACGCAGGCCATTTTGAAGAACTTTGATCAGGTGAAGAAGAGTGCCTGTAGAGTGAAAACGAAAGCCATCTCGTTGTGCAACCAGTTGCAGCTTTCCGGGCTGGCCAAGGGAATCAGCGACTGCAAGAAAGGGTCTCTTGATGTCTTTTTTACGGTGAAAACCCATAAGCCAGACATGCCTTTCAGATCTATTGTTAGTGAGCGGGATTCGTGGCAGCAAAAGGTGAGCAAATTTCTCCTGAAGCATTTGAAAGGACTGGAAGTAGACGATCCCTTCGCTACCAAGAATTCTGCAGATGTGACAGCTTTTTTAAAAGACCAGTCTTCTATTGGATACTTGTTTTCTGTTGATGTGGAAGATTTATTTTACTCAGTTCCTCATAGTGACCTTTTCAAATCCGTACGGGAGTGCATTGAATCTAATGGGGCCATCGCATTTCAGAACTCAGCTGGACTAAGTGTTGACAATTTTTTATCACTTCTAGAATTTTACCTAAGGTCTACGTTTGTTTCCTTTGAAACTGAAATGTACTTGCAGAGAAGAGGCATCTGCATCGGTTCCTGTGTCGCCCCTGCATTGTGTAATATATTTTTATCAACTATTGACCGTGCTTTAGCTTCTTCCCTTGACAGTGGCCCAGTCCTGCGAATTTTTAGATACGTGGACGACTTCTTGGTAATACTAAAAAGTACTAACTCTGCATTGACGCTCCCCAGCACAGTGGAAAGAATCTTATCCGTTTTCAGACAACAGGGAAAAGGGCTGGCTTTTACTCACGAACTTCCTGACAACAACAGCTTGCAGTTTTTAGATATTAATATCAAGTTTTTAGAAGGACGTGTTTGTTGGATGTATTCCCCACGAGCAAAAAAGGAACTTCTTCCGTACGGATCAGCGCACTCTAAGACAGTAAAAAGGGCGATCGCTTCACTTTGCCTCGAGTCCGCATTGCTTAAGTCCTGTGCTCACATGGCTGAGGCTAGCTTTAACAATCAGATCGAAAGGCTTCAAATGGCTGGCTTCCCGTGTTCTGTTGTTTGTAGCGTAGCGGAGACCCTCCTTCAAAAAATGAAAGGAAAGAAGAAAAAATTCCATGCTAAGCCGGGATCAAAGTGACCACAAGTGGTCCCTTATATACACCGTGTGGCGCACAACTTGAAGAAAGTTGCTGGCTGGTACGACGTTCCTGTCGTTTTCTCTGCGCCAAGAAAGCTGAGCGGGTTATGCTCGCGGATCAGCGAAGAGAAGAAAGCCATGTGCGGAAAGAGGCACGGCAAGCATTTCGTTTCTTGTGCCGTCGGAGTGGTGTACGAAATCCCACTGACCTGCGGGGGGGTCTATATAGGCCAGACAGGTCGCTGCATTAACGACAGAACACGGGAACACGAAAAGTCGTTAGAAAACGGAGGAGGGTCGAATTTGCCCCTACATTGTAAAGATTGCAAGTGTGAGCCAGTGCTTAACGGAATAAGGATTCTCGGCAGGAGTCGCGATCAGGTGGCACGCGAAATTCTTGAGGCCTTTATGATCAATAAGAAGGGAAGCACTTGTGTTAGCGACTCCTCAGTATCCCTCCGTAGAAATGAAGTGTCCTTTCTTGACAGTTTTTTGTAACGCCATGTGCTGTGCATCTTTTCAGCCCTGCATTTCTAGTGTCTGTTGTTTGTTTTAGGCGGGTTGTTAACTTTGTTACTGTTTTTTTTTTCGTTTTGTTGTTTCTCGGGTTCTGACTGCTTTTGCTTTACACGTTTGACGCTGCCTTTGCTACGATTGTATTTTTTTTTTGACTGCTTTTGCTTCTCTTGTTTGACTCTGCTTTTGCTACGATTGTTGACTCTGCTTTTGCTACGAGATGGCATGCTCAAAGTTCTGTTATCAAAATCTTTTAGTTTTTTTCTGCAGAGGTTAAGGGTTCTTGTCTTTTATCCTGATGTTGCTGTTTCTTTTCCACGTGTGGGGTCTGTGCGATAATGCGATGAGTGTCATGCCTGAGCTGTGTTTAAATATGCCACCTTTCCATGCTGAACTTTAACATACTTCCACATCTCAAGACGATTAATCATAACTATGAGTGCTTAGCTATACAATTCAGTAATGCGATTTTCTCGGTTATGTATCGTCCTCCTTCTAGATCACTCTGCGATTTTATACAGTTTAATGAAAAGATGCTTGAACTGAGCATTCACCTCATTTTTGAAAGTGCTCTTGTAGGGGGTTCCAATGTAAATGTTTCCCCTGACATTCAAGCTTACTTTCCGCTCCCGGAGACCTACGTGTCTTAAGGATGCTCGAACGCAGTCATTGTGCCGGTAAGATTCCCTCCAAATTTCCAAAGTAGTTTTGATCTGTGCATTAATAGTCTTCCTCACGAAAGTGTAAAATCAGGAGCTCTGGTCAGCACTTTAAGCAACCATTTACCAATATACTGTCCGTTACCTCGCAAACACCAACTCGCCCCCGAACATGAAATACTATTTAGAGACTAATCCGAGTCCAATGTTAACAAGTTAATGAACATGCTGAAGTCTGTTGACTGGAGCAAAGTATTAGGGCTATCGGACTAGGTTGCCGCTTACGACTGCTTTTTTTTCGCGCTTTCTATCTGCTTATAACACTGTAACAAGGACAAAATAGTACGCAAGCCCGGGGCAGCTCGTGAAATGTTCGAAAGAATGAAACAGAAAAAGTCTTCAGAAAGTTTTTGTTAACAAATGAATAAAATGACTTTTGTTCACCTAAAGATTGGCAGAAACACCTAAATTAGCCCATAAGAAAGTAAAATTTGAATATCCTTTGAACAAGCTTTTGCAGGCTAATGGCTATATTCCTTCGATTTGGTAAACTCGGATAGAGATAATCTATAGGAATGCCGAAACAAAAGAAGCTAAATTTCACGATGCTGATCTGTCTGATGTAGAGATAGTAACCAAATGTAATGAACTTTTATTTGCTGACGATGCACCTTCTAGTGACGCGGCCGATAGATCTTCTGATATAATTGCAAGCGTTTCATTAATTAGAATGATACGAATGCGATATGTTATCTCCTGCAGACCATAGCGAAGTTTAAGGTATAATCATGTCCAAAGACGTTTGTGCTCCTGGCGCTGATGACATCAGTCCAAAGTCCCCAACAGACGTAAATGAAATAGTGAGCACTGCTATTGCCCACAACCGAAGTCTTAAGATCTCAACTGGAGTTTTCTCCAACCGGACTGAAACTTGCTCGTGTGGCGGCTGTAGAGAAGAGTAGCTCATTTGATGACTTCAGTAATTAAAGGCCGATCTCTGTGGTTTCGGTGCCCGCGAGAATAGGTAAACTTGTTATGAAGAAAAGGCGCGTTGGATTTCTCACCTGACAAAATATCGCAGTAAGGCAAAAATTTAACTTTCAAAAAAACAAGTCCACATAGGCGGCAATATTTGGAGTAGGAGAAAAAATTCCGGACAACATCGAAAATAACGCATAAGCTGTAGATATACTCCTAGATTTAGAAAAGCATTCGATAGCGTAGAGCATGATATAGTATTTCGAATACTTCCGCGTTATGGTATCCTGGGCATAGCTTACACACTCCTTGGGAGTCATTTAACTTTCCGCGCACAGTATATTGCTATAAATGGTGTATGTTCAGAGACAAATGATGCTTCATACGGAGTACCGCAAGGCTGCATTCTCGCGCCAGCTTTACTTCGGATATACATTAATGATATTATAAAGATACCGGGTGCTTGAAGTTTCGTTTTGTATGCATGCAACACCAATGAGTTTTTTTGGGGTGGAACGAATTTAGATACACTGTTTATAGAGGCAAAGAATTGGATGTTGGGTTTAACCTCATGGCTAGAAAGTAACCGCCTCAAAATGAGCATAAACAAGGAAAAGTATGTGCTCTTCCGCTCTAAAAGTACCACAATACATTCAATATCATTTTTTAGAATTTCCGCGGTCTGGACATAGAATGCACATCCAAGCACTGAGAACGGATCTCTCTCGCACGTTAGCCATCTTAAATAGACTAAGATGTCTTCCAGCTACTCTAAAACGACAGGTATGCCACTCTCTTACACATTCGTGCCTTAGCTATTGCTCACTTGTGTAGCTAATCACTATAAAAACTAACCTTTATTCCCTACTGTCAGTAAAAAAAAGAACAACGGGTGATATCGGTAACCACGAGATTTTGAGGTAATTGTGCGCCCTTTTTGAAGCCCTTTTTGAAATACATAACCTCTACAAACACAGCCTCAGCAAACACAGCTTCGAACACGGTTGAAGTTAATCGGTAGCACCGGTCGAATGAATCGGCGTTTGAATAAAAATACAAGCAAAACAGAAGCACGCATGAATTAAGTAAGAATATTTTAAGCAAGCCCCGTGTTCAAACCAACTACAGATATCAGGCATTTAGCAATCAGATACCAGATTTAAGATAGGTTTTTGAGGTATTGGAAAAACTAAAGGAGAATTTGTACCTAGGACCAATAGTTCACGTTGATACATATCCTCAGAAAAAATTGTAACTGACGCTTAAGCTTCTCCTTTAGGATGTGACACGATAGCATAATGGGCCAATTTTCATATATGCAGAACTGGCCATTCTCTACTTTACATTCATAGATCCCTGGAAGTCCTCATACCCCTCCTGGAGCAATGGTGGAGCAGTTAAGCGACGAGCCACTTCCCTGCGATGGGAGGTGGTCTCTGCGGTGGGCCTTGTGCAGCACAGATTGCTTTTCCCGAGCGACAAATCATTAATTTATTTGCCACCGGTCAAGGTTGCCAGTTTTCTCACAATCGAGTGGGGTGGTTGGGATGACGCCGCAAAGTCACGTGACCTAGGTGGAGCCACCTGCCTCCTATAGGTTGCTCTCTGGGCACCACCTGCAAGAATCATGCTCGTGTTTTTATAGCTTACAACGCCGACGCCGACACCGGATTTTCTGGTGATCGGGGCCTTTAACGCTGTTGCGTTGACAGATTCTCCATGAAAAAAAAGTGCATTTGCCACTAACAGTAAGGTTAAGCAGTTACTTTTACAAAGTAACTTTTCCATATCTTTCAAAAGGGAAGATTATCTTATAGGTGTTTAATGCCAGTTCTCGGCTGTGGAGCTGAAATCAGGAGGCTGAAGGGAATGTTTCGAATTAAGCTGAGGACAGCGTATTGTTAGGGATGGGATATGGGTAACATCAACTGACCGAAAGAGAACTGCCTCACTTAGAGCATTTTTTTTACGTGATAGCCTGAAGTCTCCTGCTCTACAGGAAATCCGGCGTCTTCGTCATCGGCGCTGTGAGCGAAAAAGTCGTAGGGTTTTAACGTAGTTAGACAAAGTCTATGAAGCATGTGTATAGCATGGTTGGCTCATGTTTTTACTTTGCTTTACTGGATCGTAGGCACGTTTGGGGACGATATTAGTTCGATAGTAGTATTAGATGACGAAATTGATGAAGTGGGATACACAGCGCGAGAGCATGTTGCAGTTTAACGCTCCTGTTTCCAGCAGTTCACCGCCTGTGTCTTGGCCACTCCCCCGTAGTGGGTATGCGTCATTTTATTTGAGGCCAACCAGCCAACTAATACGAAACGTTTGTGGCTGCAGCGACAGCACAGTGCTCTTGTGCACAGACCAGCGAACCTGATTTGTTCGCGCCGCCGCGGATACAAAACCCAGTCGCGGCAATGTTTTATATTTATTTATTGAAGACAAGGCTTCAGCGATAGAGCAGCTCTTGCAGCTTTAGTAGTGAAGTAGAGCTTTCACTCTAAAACCCCCCAAGAAGGAACTAGATTCGTCTCCTAGGGGGCCACCAGTGACACCTGTTACGTCACTAGCACCTACCAAATGCATTTTAAGCGAACTGACCACCGTGGCGGGTGGCAGTTTAATAACTGGTCGCGAGTAGTTGCTCGGAAAAACAACCTAGTTGGCACAAACCTCACCGGTGGCAGAATCTGCCTTTGCAGTGCAGTGGCGCATCGCTTAACCGCTTCATCACTGCCCCAGGAGAGGTATGAGGACTAAAAGGGATCTATGAATACCAACTCGTGAATGGCCAATCCCGCATATATGGACAGTATTCCATTCATGCTATCACGTCCTACTTTTAAGGCGAAGCATAGGTGTCTCCTTAAATTTTTGATGAAACTTTACCGGAAATAGTAAGCCCTAAGGAGATTCAGAGGCCTTTTATAGAAACGAAGTGCAATGCTAGGAAACCAAATATAGGTGCGGGGGTGGTTTGGTGGTGCCAGAGAGTTAAATGTGTAAAGGACAGAGAAATGGCATTTGCATGTTATTTGCAAACTCGTCCTATGTCCTACAAAATATGAAATGACATTTCCTGGATTAGCTTGGGCACAGCTGGAGCAGATATTGATTACCTCAAAGTCAATGGGAGATGTATCTGCCCTACAGTGCGCGCTACAAGAACTGATGACGGTGACGGCAGTCCCCGTGCATAAAAAAAACGGGCTCGATGTGCCGCTGACAATAGAGCAGGTGACCGTTGGAAAGGCGGCAGTAGCGCCGCCGCCGTTTCGTCAGGCACATGAAAGCTCGCACAGTTCCTCTTGGCTTTCAGTCCATCAAAGGAATAGCGTGGTAAGACTGTTTTTTTGCAGGCGTAGGATTCACTGTGCTTACCGGCCCATCAACGCGGATTTTTATGCAATTACACAGACTGGAAGTTTTTTGGCCACGGTTACCGCGACTAAAGGTGCAGCTGTCCGAAGGTTACGCGGCTTAAAACACTGCCTGGTAGCAAAACAATAGCTTCTGTTTATACAGCTTGCCATCGTATTGTTGAGAAGCATTCTAGAGGCGGTCGTTGCCATGACTGCTTTCTACGGATGCTATGTACAGGGTCCTTCAAAATATGTGCGAACACGGCGAAGCGTGCCCGCGCTCCGCGGAGCGTCAGCGCATTCGGCGCGGTCGCGCATCGAAACAATGTGGCGCATGCGCACAGCAGACTGGAGGCGGTGCTTCGTGTCGTCTGCTACAGCACGGCGCGCTTCCGTGCCGTAGCAGACGACACGAAGCACCGCCTCCAGTCTGCTGTGCGCATGCGCCACATTGTTTCGATGCGCGACCGCGCCGGATGCGCTGACGCTCCGCGGAGCGCGGGCACGCTTCGCCGTGTTCGCACATATTTTGAAGGACCCTGTACCTAGACCTGTCTTGGTCGCCTTAAACGAGCCGACGGTAATATATACTTCCGAGCTTTCTGACAGCGCTCCAACAACACGATTAAAAAGCTATCTTGTTGGTAGAAGTCATAAATCTACACTTTAATTTATTTTTCACAATAGCAGACTAAGCACTATGGCAGCAATACGCCTAAACCTGTCAATAATAATATATTTCCGCAGAACATTATCTGTCTTGAAAAAAGTAATCCTTAAGATTTATTCATTTTTTGCATTTGTGCTATAGGCAACCGCTCCTGACTTGAAACTGTGTGTTCTGCCTACTTCTATCTTCGTTTTCCCAGTTCTCCCGTTGAATCTGGATGCAATGGCCGCAATGTGAAAGTGAATCCGCAGGGGCTCAAGCCGCAGTCTGGCGCAAAGTATTAAAGAAAAAATTTGTATATATTGAAAACTGTTAGGATGTAAAGAAAAACAAAAGAAAATGAATGAAATAAGCATACGTCAGGTATGCTCCAGGCTAAAGTCAACGAAAGTACCACAAAGGGTGCACCATAAAACGCGAGAAAAATGAACACTTCTGACTCAGCCGCGCCGCGTGATCGAACCAGAGGATAGAACAATACATGGCCCACCGGTCGGGAGTCTCGTTCCTAATGGAGGCGCGATAAAGAGAACGAAATGGCAAACCGGAAGAAACAGGAGCTCCTCTAGGATCCCAGGGGAGTGACGGCCTCCCAGTGCGGCTCTCGAGGCATGTAACACCACTGCAAACAAAACAGATAGACAAAAAGGATGCACCCTACCTGCCCAGCAAGGCGTGACTTTCCGGGTGACATTGTTTGCGCAAGGGAGATCTTGAGTGATGCACAGGATCGGGTCTTAATAGAAGAAAAGACTATGACAAGGCATTTTTTTTTGTTTGGTGACGAGAGCAGAGCCTCTAATTTACTGAAGGGTGTCTCGGTGGGGAAGAGGGAAAATGTTAGTCTAAGGTGATGGTATGTGTATTAAACGGCGTCTTACTGAATTGCTGTTCGTTCCAACCGGCCAGTTCTTTAATCGAGGTTCTGGGACGCGCTAACCTGCGCGTGACGTCTACCGTCCCTTGTTGCTTGTTTCCCGCATACTGCACTGCCGTGACAACTGTGCTGCCATTTGGTGTCGCAAAACACTGCCGAGCAGTCGTATTTAGTATTTGTTTCTTGCCTATACATTCATTTGTCTGTTTGCCAATTGTCGATGCCGCTTTTGATGTCAGCAAGGAAGCACTAATGCTCGGCGCTGCCAAGACTACCTGAGACGTACAGTCTTTGTCAAAAGTTTAGAGCCCAGGGGGTTCGCTTCTGAGCCTCGCAGTGGGACTCCTGTAACATTAGTGATAGTCCTACCCATTGGAGGAGGTAGGACAAGAAATATTCTTACCTTCAGCAAATTTGGACCGCTGAAGATGCGTTACGAACCAGACAGTGTGCTTAAGAAGCAAACTCCCTGGGCTCCAAACTTTTGATAAAGGCTGTACCTGCTGTACGGAACAGAGGGAAAAAGAATATACCGAGAAATCATGTTGTAAACACAAAGGCTTTACATTTAAAGACAGGCGCAAAAATCTGTGCTGCTAAACGTATTTTGAAAGTCATTGTGAAATGCGGAGGAACCTTGGCGTTGACCGCTGATGTGCATTGTTCCATTGGTATAACAAACAAACTGTGCCCATTTTACGAAGGAGCGCAGAAAATACACGCAGAAAAAAGATTTGCGTTTGAAATAAACGTGTCAATCATTTTATTTCATTTACATTGAAAACCGCAGCTCAGTCAATATTTCAACCAACACTTTGGTGCATGAAGTTAAAAGTACATAGCAGCTTTTATACATGCGCATGATATAACCTAAACAGCAATCAACACCTTGCACAAAAGCTACTATTCTTGGACAATATGCATAAATTGGCTAGCACTATTCTTGTCATTTGGTTTCGATGTTGAACAGCAAAACAAGTAATACCCTTTGTCTTTTATTCAAGTGTAAATGTGTTTGGTGCGCTCAGTGATATTATTAACACTACTCTTTACTTGGGTCATCTCCGGCAGGTAAGATATGTGGTCAGATAAAGCCTTTGTAAAGATATATTTGTCTACCTTAGCAATAATGCTTACTGAAGATAGCGAAACTGCAATGAGCAGTACAGAATCTTATCAAGGTGGACTGTATAAATTTAAGAGGCCAGGACACTCGCGAATGGTTTTATTACGCCAAACGAGATCCGAAACTTTAATGTCCGCCTACCGGAAGATGAAGAATGCGCTATTTGCAATGACCTTTCCTTCAGGACAGGGTGCAGTCCCTTAGACTAAACTGTGTGATCCCTAGCAAACGAAACAGCGTTGGGAGACGCACCGAAGCTCCAAACGGCGGCAAACGAGGTACTGCTGCGTGAAGGCCTAAAATCGCGTACTCACGTCATACAAATATAATCTGACTTATATTGTGGGGTAAGATATAGAATCTCGTTCGACTCGAGGAAAGCCGGCAATGTGCTATTCTTCTTGGAAAGCAGGGAGAGGAGTGACATCTCAATGGCGATACCATGCTGATATATATTAAGATTACTATTTGCAGTTACGCTTTTACCACTACTGCCAATACCTATAAAATGTCCGAGAATGCACATGATATGGCCTGATGCCGCTATCGCAATGGACACGGCCGCAGCCTTAAGAGGTCTGTCTACAGCATGTCATAGTCGTGCCTCTTCCTTTGAACAGAAAGGCATAGGAAACCATTAGCTACTGTACTGAGCATTAACTGCAGCTTTGAATTCAATGCCCTTTTATATACCCCCCCCCCCCCCCCCACCTCTCGCCTCCTTTCTAAGCAAGGCTTACACTAGAGAGATCACTGTACTCTGGATGGTATTGTGTAAACTGCAAGTCCGAAGTCGGTTTCTTCTCTCGTAAAAATTGCAGAAAACTTGCAGAAAAACAAGTCGAACAGTTTCTTTTCAGCCGTTCCTCCAGATGGGCCAACTGGAATTCTACATGGCGTGCGCATTGGCGAAACAATTCAGCTGCTCATTTTCATAGTTTTGGATGTGAAGGGTATAGCGGACATAAAACGAAGGAGCCTTAAAGGGGATCCTACTATTGAGGAAATTACGACTTTTACAGCCTTCACCTGCAAGTTGCCGACGGGCTGATTTCTTGTTTATCTTAATATGTGCACAAAAGATTGCTGCCTCTGTGCCTATAGAAAGCGGCACATCAAAGCCTGCGCCATCCAGATGAGTCTTTCTTAATCAGCATTTACGGATTTTGTCATCCTGTTTCATTTCGAAGTTTCAGCGGGCAGCTAAATGAAATCGGAGGCAAACATAGTAGTCAAATGCTTCTTTCTAGTTTCATATATAACAATGAACTGCTATTTGCTCCTGCTGCACAGACCCAGAAGAACATGCATCAATCTGCTTTGGAGTGTTTGGAGAACGACAATACTGCCAGCATTATCGCCAAGTCGTAATCTTTGGCCTTCACGACTGTAAGCGATTTTTTACTTTCATCGTGGCAAATTTTGCTATTCTAGTGTTCGGTCCGCTGGCACTGGTATTTTTTTCCCTGGGGGCCTAATTTTAATACTTATCTCTACAGTAAAGCAAATAAGAGATCCAGATAGAATGAGGCGTAAGTATCTCAAAATAGTAGTTATGCCAATTCTCCTCTCAGCACGTTTCCGAAAACGGACAAAATAACTTAAGAAACCCAACTTTAGCGATGCACTTCGAAATAAAAGATATCCTGACTGCGCCTGAAGGTGAATTAAATTTGTCGCTGGCCCAATACACTCATAAGCCTCCGCGGTGCCTCGGTGGCTTTGGCGATCAGGTACTGATCTCAATATAGCGGGTTCGATACCAGTCGCCGCCTTATTTTTCTGGAGGCGAAACACAAAACGCACGTGTGCTGTGCATTGTCAGCGTAGGGTAAATAACTTCAGTGGGTTCAGCATTACCACGAGCCCTCCAATAAAGCGTCACCCATAGCCAAATACTATCGTCACTAGAAGTTTTACTAAAATATGAACGGGACGCGGCTTATGCTGCTCAGGTGGACGTTGCGAAGCGTCGTTTACATGTCATGAAATCATACCGCCATCTCGAAGCGATGCTGTGCAGAAAATTTAGAAGCGTGAGAAAAGCACAAGCTCTCAGGATTCGATCGTTCGAGCTCTTTGCGATGGGTGAGGCCATAATATCTTGAGGGAAGTGTTTCAGAGCACTAATGAAGGTAAATTACACTTCAAACTATACCTTGTGCTGCCGCTGCCTGTTTATAAATACTGTATCAATGGGTTGATTAATTGCTGCGTCCAGTGCTTTCGCTTTTATTCCTTACATGCAAAACTTACGCACCACTACGTGCATTTCGAGCACAGACTGCACTGCTAGTTACCGAAAGGCAATCAATGAGTTCAACGAAAGTTTTTTCGTGTGGTATTTACCTTTACAGTTACTTTACTTCGCAACTTTTGATTATTGCTGCTGAAATTCTTGAAATGTTTCCTCGTGCACAGCAGGTATGCCTACCACCTTTAGCCCTGTGAGCATGCGCTTTAACTATCTGCTTACCGGTCGTTCTTGTATTACGCTTTGTCGTAGCATGGCGCTAACTAAAGAACACCCGTAGAATGAGGCCTGAGTGTATGACTCAGACATGGGCTGCGTTAGATTATGAACCGCGAGAATATTTAGGTTGTGCAATTTACCTGACTGAAAGTTTAGTAGTGGGTTCTCTACTAGTCACTTTCAGGCCATATAAGTTAACTTAGAGAGATCATAGTTTCTTGAGCACAAGATATAAAACACATGATATAAACCTTAACGGTGCTTTGACAATAACAAGCAAACAGCTGTGAAAAAATGCAGCACTGCAGAAAACTGTCTATTTTCAATTGCATTGGCAGCAAGAAGGTGTAGCATCGGAAATAAGTTCCACCAGCCTTGTGCTCAAAAATGACGGGACAAATTTGACAGAGTTCTGGAGTGCGCACTCACCACATATCAGGGTCCTTTTAGAAATGGCCTTTGCCTGAGAAACAAGGGATTGTGCTGCCGTTATTTATCATATTTTAAACCTCTTCTGTTGTCTGACAGCGCAAACAAAAATCTACTTTTTGTTCCTTATTTTTAGATTGATTGAGATTTTAAGCTCTGGCTGAAATGCGAGAGAAAAAAGTTGGTGGCTTATCAAGGTTAAGCCAGTGGATGCGAAGCAGCCTTCGTTTTGCATTCTTATTATTAACGTCCTTAGCGTTTGGAGGCATCTTGACCGCATACACGCCCGGCGCAAAGACGCTGGCGCGGTTGCGGGCACAGAGACTGACGCGACGGCGGGCGCGCGCCGCTTCATCCCTAGCGTGACGTCACATATCACGTGATGCAGCGATGGTGGCGCCGCCGCCGCGTCGCCGGCGGGCGACGTCCGCCGGCGCAATATGAGGCCCCATCTGCAGCCGGTGTGACGTCATCACGTGACATCACATCATGTGATCTCACTTCAAGGTCAATGGTGGCCACCGCCGGGCGTCGCGCGAAGGCCCGAAACCTACGTTAATATGCTTCGCATAAAACGAGTACATGAAGCCTTGCGCAAGGAGTAATTGGTGTCAAGAATTCATCTTTGGGCGTGACCACTTGTCTAATATCGCAGAGCACGCAGCATGAGCTTGCATTTTGTGGCACTTAATTTAGGGACGTAGGTTTGTAACGAATAGTAATTCGCAGCGCTGCAAGATTCAGGATGATTGTGGAAGAGGGATTTGAACTAAAAATTGTAAAAATGTTCGAAAATGTTCGGTGTTACTACTCATACCGCAATTTTAGGCCGCTGTCGTCGTTCGCGTACCCAACGCCAGCTGAGATAGCCTGCCAAGATTATTGGTCTATGTTGTGACGTCACGCATGCCGTAATTTCAACACGCCACCACCACGCCAACAAGAACTATAAGAAACGAAAGAGAACGAAGGAATCCAACTGCCCAGCTCACACTCTCACCCTATGCCTCAAATTAAAGCCTGGTTTCTGGAAATCCTCGCCCGTAGCAGGTAACGCTGAGATATACGGAATCTTAAGAATTCTATATTTTTTTGTTGTTGATGAAAAATGTTAACCTCGCACAAATAACGGTAAGAGAAAATGAGATCATCCAGACTCTCTATTCCTGTTCTAAGAATAGTGAAAGTGGGCCCCCTAAGAAATATCACGTTAAAAAATAAAAAAAAACACGTTGTAAATGCCTCACCAAATTTAGTAACTTTCTATCAAAACATTTCAGTTCACTACTACCGAAGGCATTGAACCTTGGGCTGGGAGCAAGCCTACGCTTCGGCACAGAGATTTCGAATCCCCAGGAAACACGTGCAAAATTGGGCAGTGAATCTTAGAAAACGAATGACTAGACGTACTTTGAACCGGGGAGCCAATTTTACCAGACGCGACTTTAAATCGCGCCAATCCTTTTTCTCCGTAGCCCTGTTTCACCCTCCCGCAGAATGTCCAGCGCGAAGCGAGAATGTACGAGATGCTGGCAGAGGGAGACAGCTGCTACAAATTTTCTTGCTAAAAAAAAACATATGAAACGCGAAGATAACGAATAAACACACGCATTTCGTGACGCACATAAGGAAACTGCGCTTCAAATGCGCTTCGAATGGACATGTTTGTGCGCGTGCAGTGTACACAGCATTGTGATTAGTATTACTGGACTAGCGGTAGGGTGGTATCATGATGCTGTTACGCGGTGAGAATGACTGATTAAACTTGAGAAAAAGAGTGAGTCAGGCTTTTTTACGTTGGGACGCTTTATTACTGTTGTGAGAGCAAGTTCATAGGATTCACCTATTGGTGCGATTTCGAATGGATTATAAGGTCGGAATTTTATTAGAACGGTGAGGGTCAGAAAACACGCCTGATTATTCAAATCTTAAATTCCCTACAAATCGCGCAAACATGCAAGACACTCACAGGAGACCAAGTTGAGGAGGTTGCGCCAGTCCCGACAACCTCACCTGCCGTGTTTGCCTTCTGCGTTAGCGCAATTGGTTGGAAACGTAAAACCATGATGAACTCGCTCAGTAATAAGTACTTCTAAATATTTTCGTTTAGAGCGGGTGAGAGTCCTGTAAGCGAACTATTTAACAGAAGGGGTGAAAGCTCCTAATTGTTTTGTAAAAACATAACTTCGAGGAAGATGATTACACCCATGTTGAAGCTGCACGCTGGGCCACTGCTTTTCCAAGATTATATGCACAAATATATGGAGTAAAGCGCCTTCCTTCGCAAAGTAAACACAAGTAGTCTGTGCACTTCAGCACCTCCACATAATGCATGTGATTTTCTACTTGAATTCTTGCTTGCCTGCTGGAGGAACTTATTGCAGACACCATATTTGAGTTATTCGGCTCGCATAACTGAGTTCGTTTCAAGGCACTTCGGTGCCAACCATCAAAGTAGCGCTCTTGCATGACCTAAACCCTCAGGGTTGGAGAGACTAAGACAGGATTTGAAAAGCGTGAAAAAACATTTAAAATGAAATTAATATCCAGCAAAATTAGTCCATAGATCGAAGGCTGTGCCCTGGCTACGCATCCATTATGCAATACAATATAATACAACACAATACAATATAATAGAACGTCATTTAGATCACTGTGGCCGCCGCGGTGGCTCAGTGTTTATGGTGCTCGGCTGCTGACCCGAAAGACTCGGGTTCGATCCCGGCCGCGGCGGTTGAATTTCTTTGGAGGAGAAATTCTAGAGGCCCGTGTGCTGTGCGATGTCAGTGCACGTTAGAGAACCCCAGGTGGTCAAATTTCCGGAGCCCTTCACTACGGCGTCCCTCATAGCCTGAGTCGCTTTAGGACGTTAAAACCCAATAAACCAAACGATTTACATCACTGTCCATGATGTGTGTAGCTTTTGTGGCGTTCTCGTATTCTTGCGTTTACGTAATTTCCCGTTTGTATATGCTATACTAACATAAAATGATTAAAAGTTTCTTTCTTCAAAGCTTTCGTCACCGTAAAAGTTCACTTAATTGATAGATGCATGCTATGTTTGCAGTCTGTTATAGGGTGCTGATGAGTTTTTGGCGACAATAAAAAGTTATCTGACAGGAGTACCGCTTTCCACGCACTCTCGGTTTCACGCGCATTATTTTTATTTACAAATACTGCTGTCTCTGAGGAGAGACATAGCAGGAGTGGGTAAATACATTAGTAAAAACAAATAACATGGGTAGCATAGAAATAGATGATACAGAAGTATTAAAAACAGATCAACAGGTCAAATTGTCAGGCCACTGAACAACAAACTCTTCAATTGGCAATAAACGAATTGAGCCGTCCAATCCATTCCAAATTTCAACAGTTAGAGGGAAAAAAGAAAATTTAAAACAATCTATATGTGGTTTGAAGGGAACAATGTTTAATGGGTGGTTCCGTCGGGTTGCACGTGCGCTTGAGGACACAAATGTGAAGGGTGCCTGAATGCCAGATGACGTGTGAACGATTTTGTACAGCATAATGATGCGTTCACGTGTGCGCCTGTGTTCTAAAGTTTGTAAAGATAAGCTGTGCATATGGGAAGAAGGTGAAAACTTGCGATAGTACCGGCCGAAGATGAATCGTATTGCTTTTTTTTGAACTGATTCTAAACGGTCAATGTCGTGCGCGTAATGAGGGGAGTAGACAATTGAGACGTACTCCAGGATGGGTCGAACTAGTGATTTGTAAGCAGTTAATTTACATTCCTTCGTGGCATTTTTTAAGGTTCGTTTCAAATAGCCAAGTTTGCGAAGTGCTTTCCCAGATATGTTATTTATGTGAGCATTCCATTTTAAGTTATGCGAAAATATAACTCCCAGGTATCTGTACTCGCTGACATGGGTCAAGCAGTTACCGTTATTAGACAGTTTTAGTATAGCGCTTGCGTTTTTTGCGTACGCAACACGCAAGATGTTTGCGTACGCTAAATTCAAAGCGCGAACAACACTTTTAGGTGAGCGTTTGCGGACCGTTCCGCAATAGCCGCTAAGTAGACATACAACATCCAAGTTGAGCCCCGTTTGGGTAAGTACCTAGCGCCACCACACGTCGAAAAAAAAAAACTGAGGTCGTTTTGATACGTGCTAAAAATGCCTGTTGCCATGACGACAGTGCACACAACCTGTTGTTAGGCTTACGGGCTTGAAAACAGACTGCTATCTCAAAAGTACCGGCAAATTATCGCACATAGCATTGTGTCCCAGTGAAACGACAGAAAGCGGAAGCGAATACCACCATTTATTGCCAGTTGAGCGCCGAATAACTCAATGACGAGGTATTTTAGAACCGAAGCGGGCAAACAGGGCGCCGCCATGTTGTCTCCGCAAGCCCCGCAAAGACGCTACGCTATTTCCAGAAAATTGCGTGCGTACGCTAAGCGCTAAGCTTCTTTTAGCGTTCTGCGCATGCGCATTCTACATGCGCTATTTTATTGCGTACGCAAAGGTTTTGCGTACGCTATACTAAAACTGTCTATTACTGTAAGGGAAATGCAGCAGATTCTTTTTGTTACCGAAGGTGATTGCAACTGTTTTAGTGAAATTAATTTTCATTTGCCATGCATTACTCCATTCACAGAACAATGAAAACACTTTGTTTAATTCCCGTTGATCATCGGCGTTAGCAACGTTGCGGTAAAGCACACAGTCATTGGCATATAGGCGTAGTTTCACTGCGGTGTCATTAGTAACATTAGCTACATCATTAATAAAAATTATAAAGAGTAGAGGCCCAAGCACCGATCCTTGGGGCACACCTGAAGTGCCCCCCCCCCATCTTCCCCATGAGGTCTGTCCCCATCTTCAAGCTGTGTTGCACCTGTGCAGAACCTATGCATAAAGTTGATCATATGCGGTTATTCAAGAAATTTTAATGTGACGCACAGCACTAGCACAGGAACCAGTAGCAACACAGTATTAATCGGACCGTGCAGTGGTGGGCAATCGCGTTGTGCTAAATTTAGATGATGGCGCCTCATGCATATAAGATCAATGCAAATAAATGTATTTACATAACGGCTGTACACAATAGTTTGCAAAACTACTAAACCAGCCCCCCTCTACCACCTAAGGATAAGCAAAGGTCGCCGATGAGAAAAATTAGTACCTTCCAAAAACGGAGAAAATCAAAGTAAATTAAAGAACTTTCCCATTTTTTACTCAGCATAATTTAGGTTTTTCTCATTTCCGGTCATAATAAGCGCATATCGAGCCAGGTGTCTCTCAATTTGCATAGGATGTAACTATGCGAAACGAGCTGTATAGCAAAGCCACCCTTCTATTAGCACATCTCATACGAGGAAGCAGCGATAAGCAGCGAATAAGAAAGGATAATTAATCTTTTGTTGCAAGGGTGGCTAAGAGAAATTCACAAATTCGCAGGCTTTCTTTTCTTCAAATGCTTTGTATTGATACGAAAACGCATCATTTAAGTTGCTAATAAATATACGATACCGCAGGTGCTCTCTCGTACAATGTAGCCCTCATGTGGTTTTTTGCACAGAAGTAATCTCAGCATGGTGATTAACATTAGTGAAGAAAAAGGACCGGCTCGCACCGCATCTGCCTTGCCTTAATAATATATTCCCGTTTTCTCCCCCTACGAAATGGTGTCGACTACAGCACGCACATTTTTCTCGTTAGTGGAAGGGCAGCGACCGTGGTCACTGCTTAGCGTTGGGGAAAGCAAACTCTGGTAGATGAGCACAACAAGTGGAAATCGGGGAGGTGGAGTCGGCGTCCAAGCAAATTACCAGGCACTACGTGCTTGGCGACGGCTACGGCGCCTGTTAATAGATTACCCGCGCACAGAGGGGAACCGAGACACAAGGCAACATGCCCAGAGCGAAGTAGGTTGCAGAATGGCGGCAGAAGCGTGGTTGCGTGAAGCTTACTTGCTCCGTCCTTTCCGCGGTATGCAATTTGAATGAGCGGAAATGTCATGCGGAAAGTGCGGCCCTCGAGTAGCAGTGTGCATGTCTCTCTCTACTTGTCTTGTGGCTGCCGTGGTAGTCGGCGTACAAAATAGGGTCCACGCTGCTAGGGGATTACGAGTTGAAATGGCTGCCTGAGGTTCTCGTACTCCACCTGACCTTGTTTGTAGGTGTTTGCAGTAAAACGAAGTAGTTAACACATCCCGAATATACACGGCTTTTATGATGACAATGCTCTAAGCCTCCCCTTACTCCTGAGTTCCCACACTTCTAATTCCGGCCAATATAAGGTGCTGGCATAATAGCCAAAGCACCTGTGTAATTTCTTCTCTACCGTGAAGCTGATAACAATTCTCTTGTTAAGAAAAGGGAAAAGATTTGAGGCAGCATAAGAAAGGATAGTTCTTTCGATTTACACTTTCGTCGCTAGAGAGCAGATCTACTCAACTGTGTACAGTCGACATTTAATAAATAATTTGCAGGTGCTTGTTACTTTGCGCTTGAACCTCATTAGCCATTGATGGCAAGACATCATTTTGTCATTATAAGCATGCTTCAGTTTCTGATGACATTACGTGTGAGCCGCTAATCTACTTAGAACACATATACGTAGAATATGTTAAAGCATGCGTTTTGACTATGTGCATTGCGATACAATTTTCTTTAGTCAATCTAGGAACATTGCCTTTAACTTTATGTGAGGGTTCCTGACGAAACGAAAGTAATGCTCTTGGGGCCGATGGGAACACGTTATATTCATAATATATAAATAATGATGTTTTTATCCCGATGGTAACACGACAGAAGAGGACGTCGACCAACAGCAATACCTAGATATATTTTACACAGCTAATTTTTCAGCGTGGTATAGAGAGCTCGCTGGTCTAGCACGAGCAAATGGCGAAGTTTCCAATTCTGAATTCGGTGGCCAATTTCCCGGGCCCCTGAAAAAAACCAATGAACAATAAAACATGTCTTGAAAAAGCTCAACAAAGAGCCGAAAGGAATTTCAGGACCTATGTTATAGCCGGGCTAAGGTTGTATGTTGTGCGAATATCTACATTTCCTTCGCCGGCAGACGAGGCAGGCAATGACGCTGACGGTGTTCTTAAATATGCAGTGAACAGGGTGTGTGCTTTTCGCAGAAAGAGATTATCAACAAAAGTCACACCTGAAGTCGTAACATGGATGCTCATTGCATTTTTGTTTTAAAATTGCCATTAGAAGCCGTCCTTCACTGTATGAAAATAACAATAACCTCACGGATGAAATTATTCCAGATTCACTGCAGGGAAACTTATACATTTATCTCTATGAACACTGGCTTTACGAGATGGGGGCAGCATTATAGTGCTTCTTCTCAGCTGTGATGTTAAGGGTGGATTAATGAAGTCTAGGGGAGACGTACATCTCTCTGGGCGCTTCCCCATTCATCCAGTGTTACGAGGACACAAATAAGCCACAAAACACTTTCCAGGCATGAATAAGATCGCTTGATCCTCAGCTACAGGTTTTCTATTACTTTAATCTGATGTTCAGACAGAAGCAGTGACGAAGCCTATAAACCAAACTAAACCAAATCCTTCTTTACGCTTTGATTGGAAGTGATGGTTTACTCAAAAGCAAATGGAAAATTCCATCATGTACTGAACAACAGATCAGTTCAATACACCCTTTGAGTCGTACTCTACAACTTTATATTCAGCAAGACATGACAAAGACACGCGTGTTCTCTATCTGCTGTTTACTTCTCACTCATTTTTTAAAGAAAACAATCTAGAATTAACTCGGCCGACAGTGTGTGCAAATCATGGAAATCAATAAACCACTGTTGAAAACATTAATTTGTACAGGTCGCTGTGGAGGTCGCCCAGGAGGCGACCGCGGCCACGTTTATTTGAGAGCTGCCTGAGAAGAGGTAGCAACAGAGCAGCGGCGGCAGCGTCCGGCCGAGGCCGAAGTCCAGAGCGTTCTCTGCGCGAGCCAGCGTTCTCCTCCGCGTGCCCACGGCTTCGTCTTCTGCCGCGTGCCGATACGGTGGCGCTATAGAGGCCCGCACCCAGCACCAACTACCAGTTTGTGCGAAAAGGGCAGAAAACTGTGACGGAAAGCGTTGAGCAAAAAAAAAAAGCATAAACATAAATAGGGCAAGAAAGGCCGATCAGTTCAGGTCGGTAGTCCAGGAAGGCAGCCGGGCGGTGGAACCAAGCTCAGATGGCCGAGCCTGGCTGCTTCGCAACGGGCGAGGGAGGCAGAAAGGGAAAGGTGAGGATAGGGGCAGCAGACATGAAAAGTCACCCAGGAAGCGTCGACGAGATGGTCGAAAACCAGTCTTGAAGGAAACTGGTGGTGCTGACAGTGTGCTCGAGGATGGCCTGAAGATAAACAAATGTACAGATTTGCGAGCGTGTGAAGTGCGCCGCCCCAACGGGTGTGATAGATGGTGCGTCCTGTGGCAGCAGCAGCGATAGTAGCAGAGACGATGGCGCAGGCGCTTGAGGTGGCGAGACAGCGGCAAGATAGGCGAAGGCGGAGCGAGAAATGGGGGGCTCTCATCTGACGGGAAAGCCGTGACCGCTTCGGTACCCGCCGCGGTGATTCGAGGAGGATTGCACAAGTCCGGCACGTGAGCGTCGGAAGGAACAGGATGCTCATGTGCTCCGACCACAGGCAGTGCTGGATGGGGCCCGGCCAAAAGCGTCCATGTCGCAAGCATGCCACCACATTCGGCGACTGTCTTATCTGTCGCAGAGGCAGAGTCACTAGCGATGCCGACAGATGCCCAGGGAACCGTGGTAAGCGGTGCGGGTTGCGTATTATGAGCGACAGGGCTCTGGTGAGGCGTGCATGCGTTCCTCGCGACAGGAATGACAGATGGGGTCACCGGAAATGGGCAGGAGGGTACAGGCGAACATGTGACGAGGAGCGGGACGGCGTCGCAGGTCGGGTTACTTTCCGAAGAGGTGGGGCACGTGTCAAGAGAGAGCTCTTCTGGTGATGGTCCCAGGCCAGGCACCAGAGCTGGCAAGCAGGGCTGGGCAGGAGCCGTAGGACGGGTGCTCGCACGTGGATGGGCGTCTATAGCCGAAGCAGGTTGTACCGTGCGGGATGCAGGGCGGGGAAGGTTTGCGCCGAAAAACTTGAAGAAGGCGTCCTTCAAGTCAACGTAAAGGTGTTCACCCGGCGGCGGAAGGTCAAGCTGGGAAAAGAGATCGGCGGGCAACTCCCTTTTCACGAGGAGGTACCGCCAGATCTGTGATCGGACGCCGTTCACGTCTAGCTGAGCGTGCACCTGCACAAACCAAACGACAGGGCTGTGCGGGCGGAATGGCCATAGCCGCAGACGCGAAGGGTCGTGAAGCTCGGGTGGCTGCCACTCGTCTTGAGCCAGGTCCTTGGCGAGAGCGCAGGAATTCGAGGGTGCGGTCGGTGTTCGGAGACGCTGGACTGGAGTGGCAGAGTACTGGCCAGTGACGGTTGCGGCGTGCTGTTTCTCGAGGATGCAGCCGGAGACGAATGCGATGCTGGAGCGGGCGCAGACGCTGGTGGTGGCGAAAGCGGGTCCGCCTCATCATAGAGCGGCAGCGGGTAGTATGATGCTCCGTAGTAGACGAGGACGGCAGCGCGCAACTCGTCGTAGGGCCGGCATCCCGAGGCAGGGCAGGCGAGTCGGCAGAGGAGGTCAGGTGGGAGGATGTCGCAAAGGACTGCGTGTTTAAACGGCTGGATGGTAATGCCGTTCAAGTACATCGCAGCCTTCAGTTGGGCGAGCCACCCACCGACGCCCGCAGGCTGGAATGCTGGGAGCGGGGGGTTGAAATCAAGGTCTTGCCAGCCTGCCATACTGGGACGCCGCTGGGATAGAAGGCGCGGCTCGCCGGGTCACCACTTGTACAGGTGGCTGTGGAGATTGCCCAGGAGGCGACCGCGGCCACGTTTATTTAAGGGCTGCCTGAGAAGAGGCAGCGGCAGAGCAGCGGCGGCAGCGTCCGGCCGAGGCCGAAGTCCAGAGCGTTCTCTGCGCGAGCCAGCGTTCCCCTCCGCCTGCCCACCGCTTCGTCTTCTGCCGCGTGCCTGTACGGTGGCGGCATAAATTCTTCAAGGAAGGGGTTGCTTTTTCAGAGCCGCGTTATTACACGTGAATTTCTGAGGTGCAAGGGAGACGTAATTCCCGACGCGTTTCCTCAGTTCTGCCATGCTTCTCTGGGCAATCCTGTTTAGAACTCCATAAGATCGCATGAACACAGCAGTGCATCATGCATTCTTTCAATCTGAAGCTCGGCCAGGAGCAGTAAGCAAGCTTGTAATCAAAATGGAATTGTTCGTTTTATTTCGATGCCAAGCTAGCTTTAGACGAAAAGAAATGTAAAATTTAATCATGAAATGGACATAGAATCAGTTGAATACACTGCTTGCTGTAAGGTTTACTGGCATGAGAGTGTCAGAGCAGGTATTTGGATGTCCCACACTGAGAAAGCTTTTGCTTCCCCAGCTCGACTGCTCTGTGCGTGCATTCTTCCTCCCGCTGCCCCGGTCGGGCGCCGAGGAATGCGCTGGGAATTGAATCACCGAGCAACGCTACTGCAAGAGAGCAGAGCTGCGTTCCAACAGCGCCGTTCCTCGAGCTTGAAAGAGCGCTGTGGCTATATTGAGATAGGGACGCCCACTCGTTCTGTCACCCTGTGCGAGACGGCTTGTCACGGATGCTTCCATTTGCCTCAGAGCGACTGTGCCAGCTTTGCGCCTTTCGCAGTTCTTTTTTTTTTCGTTTATCCTGTAATGCATTGCTTTCCCGGCAAACTTCTCGCTGAGGGTTTGCAATCCTGTCAGCGCCGGCCTTGTGAGTGAATATTTAGTTTCGCTGTTCTCTACGGTTCGAAAGAACTTGACAGTGTGGTGAAAGCGAGTAGAACACCGCTCTTCAAACTTAACGGTCAGGTGACCTTATGCTCGACCACAAAGAAACAATGGCCCAGCGTTTGCACAGTGGCTCAACAACTTTTGAAAATTGAACTTAAGATTAGTATTACTGCTTCGATACTTTAGGAGCTTACTGAAAATTCACTGGCTCGGATAGCCGTCTTATAAGTCCCCCGGTAAAATACGGCGTCCGAGGAGGAAATTTTTGGATTGATATTTAAGTTGCATAGGTAGATGAGGACGGAGACGTCGCATAATAGCCAGCACTGCAATATTCAGAAGGATTAGAGGCTTGCGCATTTTGATACGCGAGCATTAAGCAGCCAACGCTGCAGAAGCAAGTTTGCAGAAGAGCTTTGTGATGCAGATGTCTAAGTAATTTGTAAAATTTTAATTCATGAAGAATATGGAGTCAGAGAAACGATGTTTTTTAGAGCTCAGCACCTAAGCGTTCAGGCGACATTGTTCTCTGGAAATTCTTTTTCTTTTTTTTATTAAAAAGACCAGCTCTTAAACCTATAAACACTCAATCTTGACTTCCCATTCGAAAATTTCTTATGTAAGCGGTAAGACGGTAAATACACTAACGGTACAAATCCTGGCTACATATCATGAACAGATATTTCCGAGCGGTTTGCTACGGTAGTTTGGTGACGAAACTTCGCCATTTCAGCAATGGTTCGCACTTTCACAAACGGGATTTTGCCGTCATTCGCTATTTCCCGTAGCCTAGCGTGATTTGAAAGTTGTCACGTTTGTTTTTACCTGAAACAGACAACGCATTTTTTCCTGGCGAGGCCGTCACAGAACCCGCAGCAACCATGACGGCGAAGAATAAAGGCATCCTTCTGCTAGCCAAGCTTACGTATTAACGCAATAGCATTATAGGACCCGTTCACCAGGTAATCCGGTGTCAGCGTTGCCGACGTCGGCGTTGTAATAAAAAAAATGACGGCTACGGCGCGGTCAGGTGGGCCCCAGATAGCAAACTATGAGACAGGTGGACCACATATGTCACGTGACCATGTGGCGTCATCACAAACTGCCCACCGGATGGTGAGGAAACTTTCCGCCGTGGAAGATGGCCGTTAAAATAATGATTGTTCGCTCTAGAGGAACAACCTGCGTCGCACAAGGCCGATAGTTTGGATTACTTCCCATCGCAGGGCAGTGGCACATCTCTTAAGCGCTGCAGCACAGCGCCAGGAGGAGTATGAGGACTCCCGGAGATCTGTGAATGCAATGCAGAGAATGACCTTCTGCCTAGACTATAGGAAGTAACCCATTGCGCTGTCGCGTCATACTCTCAAGGCGGAGCTTGAGTGTTGCGTTCCCTCCTATTTTTAGCGGCGACTTTCCCGAGAAAATAAACGGTGTTAGAGCTGTTTAATCCGACTAGGTTAAGACTAAAAGGATCTCCTTCAAACCTTTTACTACTGTACTTCCATCACTAGTTGAAGGATGAGGCCATACCAAGCGATGCTAGCGTTTTCAAATATCTAGCGTAGAAAAATCTGAAGTGCGATTACATAAAAAAACTCTAAAAATGACTTTTTATTTCCATGCGAAAAGTTTTCTATATGTTTCTTAATCAGAATGTTACAATAGATTTCTTCTTAAGTTTACAAGTCTAAAAATAAAAACTATTCCACGTGGCTAAATCTAAAATTTTCATCTCAACCATGCCCAATATTTTTCTATTACAAAGAAATGACTGAAGTTTTCATTGTACTCGATCATTTTCATTTTGCGCACTACATAATTAAATTGCGGTGAGAACTCCGGTATGACAACACAGCTATAAAACAGTTTGTGTTGTGCCGGACGATGATGTCTGTAGAGGCCGCCTAAACAAGCCTGAATAAATTGTTATCACTGGTAAGTGCACTTGATTATAATTTAAATAGTGCAAATTTCAACATTTCTTCCTATGCATTTACTTTTTCACTACTTACGTGTGCACTTGTACCGTGTCGAACTGCGACTGATTCTCACCTCACCGAACTTGCAATCAGTGCAGCATGGCAACTCTGTAGAAAGCTTGTGTTTTTTCTATACAAGTACATACTGCATTGATGTCTGTCTTGTTGTTTATTGTACTATAAAATTAATTTACATCTTCCATGTGATTTATTGAGAAAAAAACAAACGATGTCTAAATGCTTAGGTTATGAGGGAAGCGTTTACTGGTGTGTTGCATATCCTGCAAGTCTCACTGCCTTTGAGTGTGTACCCGTCTGATGATTTGAGCACTACTGAATTTTATTTCATGTGATCTTTTCGCCTGCTGAGCCCAATTTTAAAGTGTGACAATTTTTTAGCCCTGACGAGGTTGCGTCGGCTGTAAAAAAGCTCTCTGGAGATTTGTGCGTTGAGAGGAAGGACACGAAGCCCCCTTAATTTTCCCAGCGTACGTCCCGTTCAAGACCGACTCCTGTTCTTGCGAGGACCTCCCGTACTTCCCAGGGCTGTGCAGGCTTTAGAGGCGGAAGCGCGGGGCTCTTGCGAAACCCGCTTCTGCAGTTTTTGAACGTGGACTCAGACAACTTTCATTATCTTTCTCCTTGCGCCCATTAGAATATCCCCCCTCCCCAAAGAAAAAAGAGGCATTCGAGATCTTCCTGCGCGAGTTTTCAAACTTTTGCGTTCTCTCCCTTGTTTTCCGTTTTGATTTTCCCGCTATCATTTCTCATTACTTCTCTATTTCGCGTAGCATTATAGAATTTCAGAATCTGTAAGACACAATCTCTCGGGCTAACAACACGAGCCTGAAATTGGTTCTTTGGCGAAGGTCTACTTCTGTCGTTTCCTCTGTTCTATTAATAGCGGAAGGCACGCCCTCTCAGCTTGCCAAGTGTATGGATGGCTTTGTTTCATCTCGAGCTTCCACTGGCAACAGGCGGCCTCGAACTCTCGATTTTATGAATGACACCGTTCTAGAGAAACAAACTGACACCGAAACGTCTTTATTTGAAGGTTTCGGGCTTTTGTGGCAGAAAACTTTTCCCCAAGAACTGCGAAAATGAGACAAGTTGAGGCCCGTGGCATGTGAAAAAGACTAATAAACAAAACTTGATCCACAAACTTTTAAGAAAACGGAAAAAGTGCTCGTTGCAACTTGAGGTAGAGTTTTTCATATCGTAATTACAAATGGACAATACACCCCGGACCTCATCTGGGAATGTGGGGAATACTTTTGGTCCTTTTTTTCGAAATATGCGCCAGAGCAAGGTTATTTTCAGTGTCAATGCGACTCAAACTAGATTCTTGCGCGACAGTACAGCGCACTACTTCCGTGACTGCTCGCCTGACGTCACGGAGAGAAAAGGGCGCGTTGGTTACCGTTCCAGAGAAACCATTTCATTTTAAAGAATGGATTAATTCAATAATGTGATCCCGATACTTGGAACCCAAAGAGGACGATCTTGTGAGGGAGCATTGAGCAACGGTAAAGAACACAGATGTGCAGCGCAACAAGCATAACACCCGTAAGGAACGACAAAAAGCCTATTTTTTAATCGCAGTGGTGGTCTAACCTGAAACATCTGATATACCGCTCGTGTCTGCTCCGTTCTGTGCTCTTCTTTCCGCACAGCAAGTCTAATCGACGGTGAACCGGTTTAGAAGAGGCTAGCCTGTCGAGCTTCCTGCTGGCATTTGCGTGTACGCAGCACGGGTGTTCCCAGAAAAATCCCAGCTCGGGAATGTCGGCCAAAGTGGAACTGTGCGCTGCTTGCCGGTGCTGCTGTTCGATTTACTTAGCGCCTCTACCAGCCAATGGCACTAACGCTACACTAACCAGCGCCACGCAAATACACGCTGAATCTAGTATGTTCAACTATGCCTCCGCTGAATGTGGCGATTTATATCTGCCCATTCCCCACCATGCAAATCAGCCTTGACTGCACACCCATTTGTGAGGAGGATGAGGAGACACATTTATTAGGAACAACGAGATTATTCATCTCGTTCGAGTAGTCGAATGGGCGGCTTCCTCATTTCAGTACTGCACTGGCCACGGCTGCTCGACGAACTTGCTGGACGAGCGCTTCTTGTTCTGCCAGGGTATCGCCGGAGAGCTGTAGCTCCGACCACTCAAATGACGTGGTAGGTGTCTTTAAGTGTAGAAGATTCCACCAATAACCCCCCCCCCCCCCCCCCCCCCCCCCCCTGAGATGGAGAAGAGTGTGGAACGCGTGCCGGCGCACCAGAGACACACACCACGATATGTTATTGGGTACATTTTGCTGTATCTGTGTAGGTTTGGAAAAAAACTGAGGCTACTTTGTCTACACAGAAGGATAGATGGATAGACACCAAGTCCACGTAACCATGCACCTCATTTTAACGCAATATAGCAAAATAACATATCCCTTCAGACGAATCTCGAAACAGGGACGAAGGAAAAGGGTACCCTGCCTGTAATATGCGCATAAATCGCCACTAGAGTAGTGCAGCAACATGCTTCCTTTAACCTTACTGAGCCACAATTGCCTAAAATCAATAGAATGCACCAAACAGCTGTAAGGCCACTGCTACGCTTACCGTGGCCGGCTAACAGCCCCATACTGCCAGTGTTGTGAATTCATATCCATGTGAACGAAATAATTGACGTCCATTCATCCAGTCAACGAAGCGGACTGAAATATCCACTAGGCTGTACCTTATCTGAGGTCCAGGCTGCAACCCGCAAATTGTCCTAAAGCTCAAGCTAACAATGCCTTTATTCCTCACATGCAATGAAATAGACCAACAGCTTAAACCACTGCCCAAAACATGAACCCAAACACCACAGATATTTTGAGTGCCCCTAGAGGCAGATACAAGATAAGTCTGTAGTGAAGCTCCGCCCACATTCAAGCTCGGCGCACAGAATTCATACATGACAAAAAAGTAGTCCGTTGTTAAAACTTCTCTTGCCACCTAAGCAAGAAGGCAATAACGAGAAAAAAGTTATGAGGTCTAGAATTTTGATACTTTTGCGACGAGCTAGCGGAGTAACACAGCACGCCGCGGACAGTGTCCGAGTGTTAACAACTGCTGTTTTTAACACTAGGCAAAACAATAAATCTTAACAAGTTACAAAAGAACGGCCCTAACACCAGCGCGCAACTGACAACTGGTTCAATGTAGAAAAAAGATGGATGGCGTGCTAGAATACATTTTATGTCCATGCTCAGATCGGCTTACTCAAACAATTTAGTAATACGGAGCTATTTCATGCATGTGTGCTATCGTAGCTTCTTTATTTGCTTTAATCGCAACGCGATTAGCGTAACGGAGGGGGTGCTTACGTACTGGTCTTTGCTAGCCTCTAAAATTTGAAAAGCCTCTAATGTCTTTCTCTCCTTTTGTGTCGCGCTGTGTTAATAATTGTGGTTCTTGAGAACCAAGTGTGCATTTGTGCATTGCGAATAGCTGGCGAAATGGCGCGGCTTCGTGATCTCGTCAAGGTTACTGCGATGCTCTATCAATATAGTTGCAGACACCTGCCTCCAGTGTAACTCTTGCTGAAAGAAAAGGAAATATTCTAAATGATATGAGAACCAGAATCTACAAGTTTTGCGCCGTGCTATTACACCTATTATCAAGGCAGAGACTTGTTAACTTTCGAGACGCGGTAATCAGCATGGAAACTTAATGCCTGTATGCAACTTTCTTTAAACTATTGGAAACTTGGTGACATTTGAAACGACAAGCCCTTGATTTCAACTTCTCAGTTGCCTTTTTTTTATGCAGCTGCTTTTGTAGACTTTTCTCTCCCGACGGCGTTATCACTGCGTCCGGGTACCCACTCATCTTCATTAGCCTTTCAACTTGTCTTCTGAGGCTGCGTTCTACCTGTGTGCTTATGATTTCTTAACGCACTTTAATAAGCCGCTACTTTCGAATCTCGTTTTCCCGAACTTGGTTTGGTATTATGTGGCTTAACTTCTCGAAGCGACTCAGGCTATGAGGGACGGAGTAGTGGAAGGCTCCGGAGAATTTTGTTCACCTGGGTTTTTAATGTTCACTGAATCGCACAGTACACGGGCCTTTAGCTTTCGCCTTCATCGAAATACTACCGGCGAGGCCGGGATTTTTCCCACGTCTTTCGGGTCAGCAACCGAACAACCTCTGAACCACCGCGGCAGCTTCAGTCAACTTTGAATAGGCCGAATGGTAGCTTAACAAGCTCTTTCAATTTGGTTATGTACATCCAATCCGTGTGTGTTTCAATTTCCTTTACCTAGAAATCCAGGAATCCAGTCACGGAGTTCTGCGGGAGTTCAGAACATTATGAACACTAGCTTTAGGAATAGAGTGTCAATTGAGAAGTTGTTATTAAGGCGAAAGCCTTTAATGGCTCATGTTCGCTGTGTCCGTGCGTGTGCTGGAATCGTGCAAACTGGGGCCTCTCTACCGTGCAGTGGCTCAACCTCCACCCTCCTCAGCAACCGACGCGCCGGTGAAGGGCGCAGCTGTGCATTGCAACCGTGACGTCACACAGTAGCGGTAGAACGAGTGCGGGCTCGTCGGCGGTGGCAGCGGCACCACCTCCGCTCCTTCGCCAGACGTCTCGTTGCAGTCGAGTGAGTGAGACGCATCGCTCCGAAGCGGCCCAGTGATTCCGCGCTAAGCGATTTGGGGAAGCGGGAGTAGGTCGACCACAAGGCTTTCGCTAAGCACACTTTAGAATTTCCAAAGTTTCTTCGATAATTTTTGACTACTTTGTCGCAGTGTATTTTGTCGAATTTTTCTATAGGCAAAGTTTTTTATGTGAAGTGGGCACTACAAAGACCCTTACAATGCTCAACATCAAAATTAAAGCTGGCACGTTTTTATGTAGTCAATGTTATGTATTCAGTGTAGTCAGTATTGTGGCATTGAGTATTTGAATGATTCCATGCTTATTGATATCGACGCATACTTCTGAACGTTGCGTCGGAAGAGGATGTTCAGAGCACTTTTATAACTAGCTTTCAATCTGTTTTATCTTATTGGCACTTGTTTCTTCCTCGCTACTGGTTTATACCTGCAATCTGTACGATTTCTTTTTTCGACGTGGAATGCGAAAGTGATGCCCGAAGTAGGCACAAAAAGAGAAGAATTGTGTGTGGTAGGAACTTGGGTCACTGGTGACTGCCATTTCAGTGAGCACTAAGAGATAAGTCCGGTAATTTCACAGATCCGCCAGTGAAGGTCTGTCTCCCCATTTTTAGCTTTCCGTCTGGGTTTTTGGCCATTTCAGCGTAACCACGCACATTTTTCAGTCTGGTTCAGATATTCTGCAAATGAAATATTTCTAAGGTGCAGAAAATTGGCGAGCCGTGGCGGTGGCTCAGTGGTTATGGTGCTCGGCTGCTCACCCGAAAGACGCGGGTTCGATCCCGGCCGTGGTGGTTGAATTTCTTTGGAGGAGAAATTCTAGAGAATTTCTAAAGAAATTCTGTGCTTTCTGCGTGCATCGTCTTTTTCCGCTGCTTTTTGTGCCTTGTTGCGTCTTTCAGGTGTAGTGTGTCAATGAAGAATGATATTTGTTAGAGATCGCTGGTCTATTTCTCTTTCATAGGAGGGCGTTTCTGAACGACAGAATGTCATCATCATCATCATCATCATCATTTATTTTACCCTTAAAGGCCTCTGTTGAGGCATTACATAAGGGCATTACATAGCTAAATGATGTTTTCAGAATTGTAATTTCGCTTCAGATGCTCAGTTGTAATGCTGACATTTGGGCTAGTTAGTACATTATCTGGGAAAATGCAGCTATAAAAGATGACGGACGTAGAGTGAATAAACGATTAGTTGCGAGTCAGTGCTTGTGGTGTCTGTACTTTCAAGGTCTCTTGTCTTTTTGCGCTGTTTCTTCTAAGATATTATATAAACCAATTGCCATACTACCGGTCATTAGCATCCTGATGGAAAAAATTGTGCACCAATATATGACATGTTTTTGCGACAAGTATTCTTGTTTGAGTACTACACAGTATGGTTTCCGTCGTAATATTGGTGCGGTTGAGCTCCTCGAAGATTGCTGTGATTTTATCAATGGTAACCTGGATGTTAATCAATGTGTTTTTGGATTGTTTTTGGATTTATCGAAAGCATTCGATATCGTGGAGCACTCTGTTTTGTTAAGTAAGTTGGAAAGTATTGGATTCCGTGGTCCATACCAACAATTTTTTGCAAGTTATTTGTCACAGCGTAAGCAAGTAGTGAAAATTAAAGAATCATTTAGTGCTTTTTCTGATATTCAGTATGGCGTTCCACAAGGTTCTGTTTTGGGACCCTTTTTGTTTAATATTTATGTAAATGATATGGTTAACCTTACATTAAATGCAAAATTATTTCAGTATGCTGATGATACAGCTTTAGTGATATCCCATGAATCTAGCCCACTCGCACTGAAATTACTTCAGTACGATATCAATAAAATAGTAGACTGGCTATCTGGAAATCAAATATACATCAACATAAACAAAACTGTGTTAATATGTTTCAGAAATCCGCACAAGAATGTTGATCTTACCCAGTCGGTTCTACTGCATGGTAGCAACTGTGCCAATTGCGAATGTTCGCCACTACCCTACTCGAGCAGTGTTAAATATCTTGGCCTATATCTTGATTCCAACATGTGTTGGTCTTCCCAAATTGAATATTTATTAAAACGACTCCGTGCTCTTTCTGTCCAGCTTTATTGTATAAAATACACTACACCTATAAACTTGCGTCAGACTGTGTATAGATCTCTAGGAGAATCTATCCTTAGATACGGCGTTTCAGTGTATGGTTCTTGTGCACCTTGTAAGATTAAGAAGGTAGATAGTTTCCTGCGCAGAATCTCCACTAATTTATTGTATGGCACTGCTCACGAGAAGTCCGACCATAACACCAGAATGGTTAAAGCAGGAGTTATTCCTCTGCATGACTTGTACTTACAGGTGGTAGTTCTGAGAAATTACTTTTCAGCACAGTTTAAACAGCCAGATAAAAAACCAGAGTCACTTAGGCATATAGCGCGTTATAAAGTTCCCAGGGTTTACACACATTATGGTAAAAGGACACGACAGTTCTATATACCCTACCATTTTAATAAACTACCTGCTCAGATGTTTGGTTGTGATTCGTTGACGGCTGTGAAATCTGGACTGCAAGCGTGGTTTGAAAGTTTCAAAGAAAGGAAATACTGATTTGCTTTGTAATTTCTATCTTGTTTTTAAATTTGTGTTACATTTATTAACTGCAGATTTTCTTTGCTTTACATAATTCTCAATCGCTAAATTTGTTGACTGAACTATATGTAATATTTCGACTTTGTGTTATTGCTTTTTTTCTTCTTTCTTCTTCTTCTTTTTCTTTATGGATTGTAAAGTGTGCACTTTCAGCGCTAAATTTGTATTCACCGCATGCTGTTGTGACTGCCGTGGCCCGCCCACAAGCGCTTGCGCTTCTGCGGCCACACGCTATGTACTGTGTATATATATCTTGCAATAAAATTCCTGTATGTATGTATGTAAACTAGCCCAAATGTCAAAGAGAGAAAGTAATTTATTGAAAGGAAAGGTGGAGATGTCGGCTGGCGGCAAGGTGACCCTGACCGGATATTTCACAGTGGGTAATGGGGAATGGAACGTCAAAAAGAGGAGTGAGGGTCTGAATGTAGGGTGGTTATGTCATAATGCAATGAATTGCTTGGAGTGGTCTGGGTTGGAGGAGACTACGCGCACACTGGGGGGTTCTCATCTCGCGGGAAGACATGTAGCACATGGAATGCATGTCTTCCTCATCCAGCCTATGTCTTGCACGCACACGCACGAAAACACACGCCGCGCACACACACACGGCGCGCGGTTGCAGAGAAGGGCTCTGCCCATTCTCACATTCCGGCACAAGCGGGTGTGCACTCACAGCGCGCTCTGTTGCACATATTATACACTGTGAAGTCCTCTCTGTACACCATATAGACACGCAAAGCACACGCGTGTGCCACAGACGGGAATCTGGGCCTGTTTCACAAAAAAACTCGAGGACAGCCTTCACTTCACATCCGCCGTCAGTTTGTTTTGCCCTGGCGCATAAGGTAGTTTCTTCGGAGAGAGGTCATCCATACAACTGTCTGAGAGTATTTTCCCAGGCACTACTCACATCAGTGTAGTCAGGACAGTTGCAGATAATGTAATGGATTGTCTGGATGGCTGCAGTTCAAGCACTATGGGCTAGCTTCAACTTCAATAATGTCTCGTTAGCTTTTAGTGTACGCTACATCAAGCTGAGAGATGCGGTTCTGCTGGTAGTTTACACCATTGCAGGACAGATGCACGGCAGCCTATACTCAGTGAGCTAGTAAGACTGCTCCGTCACTTCTTGAGAACGAGACTTGGATGGAAGCTCGATCAGTATGAGCCAGCTTAGTTTCCGCATAAGGGCTCGCGTTCCCCGCTATACCGCAATTGCTGGGTATCCGCTGAAGCCTTTTGGTAGCTGAGTATAATTTTTCCGCTTAGCTTCTGGCATGCGCGTGTTCTGCTGACCAAAGTAGCGTATGGCCTCTCGTATGCCTCCCAATTCGGCTGCCGTGGATGATGTTCTATGCATTAGCCTGACCCTGTTGCTGAAGACGCCGCCAGGCACAATAACCGCTGCGGCTGGAGATGTGCTCGTTGCTGATTCCTTGATAAAAACAAGTTCTGAGTCAACATACATGGAGGAGAGATATGATAACGCCAATTGCTTCAGTCTTTTTTTGGTAGCGCTGGTATCATGAGACGCACTTCGGGATTTGGGATTGTCCATAATGGCACCTCCAAAATCTTATGGCACATGCAGTTTGCAGGCATCAGTTGCGTTGGGTGCTGATGGCTTTCAAATAGGCTGCGTCTGAGCGCGCTGTACTAATATTGTCCAGTGTGTGGTGGCGATGCCTGATGAGGTGTCGCATATGCACCCGCTTGGCTCCTGTTGGAAATAAATACGGGCTGGGCAGGCGCGGGCCTCATAAAATGTGTCTCATGTTGACGCCTTACATGGTAATTCCAAGCACACCCGTAAAGCACGAGCCTGAGCGCTTTCCACTGTTCGCCGAGAAGTCAGTCTTATCTTCAAAAGAACAGGCGCATTGCATCTCAGATAGCCGGCCACCAGCGCCTGGTACAGATGAAGTTAAGATCGCTCAGACGGACCCCAGGATTTGCCAGCTATAAACCCTATAATGCTTGTAAAAGTGTCCAGTTTTTTTTTTTTCTGGGAGATGAGACGTGCTTCGACCAGGACAAGTCGCGGGCTATAGCCACACCCAAGAATTTATGGTGTATCACATATGGAGCGGCCGTACCGTCAATTGTGACAGAGTTTGGATTATTGGTTTGTTGGGGTTTAACGTCCCGAAGCAACTCAGGCTATGAGGGATGCCGTAGTGAAGGGCTCCGGAAATTTCGACCACCTGGGGTACTTTAACGTGCACTTACATCGCATAGTACACGGGCCTCTAGAATTTTGCCTCCATCGAAATTTGGCCGCCGCGGGCGGGATGGAACCCGCGTCTTTCGTGTCAGCAGCTGAGCGCCGTAACCACTTAGCTACCGCGGCGGGGCAATTGTGACAGGTCCCCGCAGAGAGGCGTCTGCACCATGCAGACGTTGGTGAGTGGCGACACCACGGGGTTAACCCGAGCATCCGCAGAGACATCCCCGCAGGGGGATGATGGTGAACAATGCGTCACCACGGACCCGAGCATCCGTGCTTAGCCGTGCGTGGCATCGCCGTGTCCGGGGAAAAGGGGATCCTGGTGGTTGAGCCGATGCCGAGCGTTTGGACCCTTAAGGCCCCTCGGCGGAGGCAACACACCACTTTGGCCCCAGCTTCCTGTAGACGGCACCTCCGGCCTGACCCGACCGGGGAAATCGGCAGTCGCCTTTTCCTATCCTCCCCACTATCTTTCACTTTCCTATTTCCTTTCTTACAACTCTCCTGTCTCCTCCTCTTTTCTTCGTTTTTTTTTTCTCTTTTTCCTGGCGGCGAGGGTTAACCGTGTGTGACCAACTACCCTGAGTTGAGTCATATTAGGTTATAGTTAAGGTGTACAGCTGGCGTGGGCAGGACTTGCCTTCAAGTTCCTGTCGCGTCCCCTTGTTGGACTCCATGGTGGGTGGCTGCCACCATGACCGAAAAACCAAATTTTTTTATGGCTCCCCCCCTTTCAAAACTAGATCGCTCTCTCAAAAGAGTGCGGAACGAAGCATCAGACTTTTTCATGAAAAAGAAACCAACTTTCACAAAGTTTCACGTAATACACTGCAACTGTGAAGAAAAACAAGCCCGAATCATATCCCCCTTTCTTGTCACCAAATGCTTAACAGATGCCTTAGGGCCTGGCTACAAGGTATCCAAAATGTCCAGCGGCGACCTACTCCTCGAACTCCGTGAGAGCATCCAATGCTCAAAACTCTCAAACATTGCTTCCATAGGGGACATCTCTGTCTCCGTGACTCCCCACCGATGTCTTAACACAGTTAAAGGCGTTATCTCAGAGGCTGACTTCATCCATCTAACAGAAACCGAAATGCTTGAAGGACTTTCTGATCAAAATGTAATTGACGTGCACAGAATCAAAATCCGCAAAGACAACAAAGAAATAGACACCAAACACATGGTCCTCACGTTTAACACCAGCAGTTTGCCCGAAACGATCGATGTTGGATACCTGAAAATCACCGTCAGACACTACATACCGAATCCCCGCCGCTGTTTCAACTGTCAGAAGTTTGGCCACGGCTCACTGAGTTGCCGCGGCCGCAAAACCTGCGCGAAATGCGCTTCGAAGGATCGCCCTTCTGAGGAATGCGACGCAGCCCTACGCTGCGCAAATTGTGAAGGAGATCACGCTGCATACTCCAGGGCGTGTCCGTCCTGGAAAAAGGAGAAAGAAATCATCACCATTAAGACTAAAGAAAACATTTCATTCAAAGAAGCGAGGAGGCGTTTTGCGCTTACCAATTCATTCTCCTTTACAGCAAAACCAAACTTCGCTGATGTGGTGCGCGGGGGCGTAGCACCACACAGCGCTCCGGCACCTGCCGCGGCCACTTCCACCGCGCCTGTGGCAGTGCCATCCACGCCCCAGGCTGAGACAGCGAAAGCTGCTCTGCCAACTACAAGCCAGGGAGTGCCGGCCCACAAGTCAGCATCCCGCAGGACTTCCCCCCGTCGGGGGAGGCCTGACACCCACACACCCGCGGCTTCTTCGCGGTCGTCCAGCAGCTCTTCCGATGTGATGGACCAAACTCCCAGCCCGCCTGCTCTACAGCGGCGGAACAGCTCTCTTGAGCGAAAAAAAGGCAGGGCTACCATAACGGCCCCAGAACATAAGTAAACCTCTCGTTGCTCCTACCCCAAAACATAAACATGGCTTTTCTAGTTCAGTGGAACTGTAGAGGAATATTGAGAAATTACGATGACATAAAAAACATTTTAGGATCAATGTCACCCGTAGCCTTATGTCTCCAGGAAACCAATGTAGGTCCACAACATATGAACATCCTGACATTATAAAACTTTTAGACGCGATCGTGAGCAGGCAAATAGACTCTCTGGAGGCGTCGCGATTATCGTACAAAGCGGCGTTCCTGCTCGAGAAATAAAACTCAAAACAAAACTTGAAGCCGTTGCGGTCCGTGTCGTCAGCCATAAAACAATTTCTCTCTGTTCTGTATATATTCCTCCACATTCTACATTAACAGTCCGTGATTTACAAGAACTTATCAATGAACTTCCAGAACCGTATCTAGTAGTTGGGGACTTCAACGCTCACTCCCCTTTTTGGGGAAGCGAGCACTGTGACTCTAGGGGTCAAATAATCGAAGATTTTATCCTCACAAACAATGTATGTCTTTTAAATACAGAAAAAGCTACCTACTGCTCCCCTGCCTCGGGGAAAATGACCTTTTTAGATTTGTCTTTTAGCTCACCTTCTGGTTTTAATGATTTTAACTGGGACGTCATTGACAATCCATATGGCAGCGATCACCTCCCTGTACTAATCACTTTAACATCCCCACCGGAAATAATCCCCACAAGGCCACGGCGCTGGAAGCTTCACCTCGCCGACTGGTCACTTTTTAGAGCGAAGGCAACTTTAGAAAATATAGTTTTAGAAAATCTTACTATCGACCAGATAAACGAAAAGTTTACTAATTGTATCATAACTGCCGCACTCACAGCTATTCCTCAGTCGTCAGGAGTGACGCGACAAAACCATAAAGTATGGTGGACAAAAGAATGTAAAGAAGCTAAAAAACAACAAAACAGAGCTTGGGGTAAATTCCGTAGGTATCCGACACATGAAAATCTCTTAATTTTTAAAAAATCAAAAGCTAAAGCTCGGTACGTCCGTCGCAGTGCCGAGAAAGCTTCATGGCAGAAGTATGTTTCATCTATCAACAGTCAGATCCCATCTAAAAAAATGTGGGAGCAGGTTCGAAAATTAAAAGGTAGCTTTTCACCATTCACAATTCCGCTTTTAACAACACCCGGCACACAAACAAGCATAGAGGAACAGGCAGACATACTAGGGGAACATTTCGCTGCAGTTTCAAGTTCATCTCACTATACGCAGTCTTTTTTAAAATACAAAAACACAGCTGAAAAACAGAGGCTCCCAACAAGTGGAGGCACAAATGAAAAATACAATTGTCTAATTACCCTCCAAGAAATCAATAAAGTACTATCTGCCGGCAAAACAACTGCTCCAGGACCCGTCGAAATACACTATGAAATGCTTGCGCATCTTTCCGAGCCAGCCGTGGACGCACTTTTAAGATTCTTTAACACAATATTCATGACTGGCAAAATACCGGAAGCCTGGAAGAAAGCTATTATTGTACCGCTTCTTAAGCCTAGTAAACCCCCAACTTCTCCTAGCAGTTATAGACCCATAGCCCTGACTAGTTGCCTTGCCAAATCCTTCGAAAGTGTCCTAAATAGAAGACTAACCTTTGTTCTTCAATCCGGTGAACTTCTTGATATCCATCAGTGTGGATTTAAAAAGAGATGCTGCACTACAGACCACCTAGTCCGCCTTGAAAATACGGTCAGAGAAGCTTTTATACACAAGCAACACTGTCTTAGCGTCTTTTTTGATTTAGAAAAAGCATATGATACTACCTGGAGGTTCGGGATCCTCCAGGACTTAGCTGAGCTTGGCATCCGTGGCAGAATACTGATCTCAATTAAAGACTTTTTGACTAACCGTTCATTTAAAGTTCGTCTAGGCTCAACCCTTTCAAGGGATTTTATTCAGGAAAATGGAGTGCCTCAAGGGTGTATTTTAAGCACAACTCTTTTTATTGTAAAAATGAATTCTCTTAACAAAATTATACCAAGGTCCATAACACATTCAGTCTATGTCGACGATCTTCAGATAGCGTGCACATCTTCCAATATATCTACATGTGAAAGACAAGTACAACTTACAATCAACAAACTGGCAACATGGGCAGACAAGAATGGTTTCCAGTTCTCACCACAGAAAACAGTAGCCTTACTTTTTTCACTCAAACGAGGCTTGCACACAGATCCCACATTACACCTAAACCAAACCAAACTGCCTTTAAAAAAAGAACACAAATTTCTAGGCATCACCTTCGATAAAAAGCTTACTTTCCTGCCTCACATAAACGCACTAAAGAAGAAAGCGTCGCTATCACTGAACATACTTAAAGTCCTTTCACGCAAACACTGGGGTTCTGATCGGATATGCCTTCTACAGATTTATCGCTCTTTAGTACGTTCCGTTTTAGATTATGGCTGCATAGTGTATGGATCAGCAAGGCCGTCGTACTTGATGCGACTGGACCCTGTGCACAATATGGGTTTGCGTCTTTCAACTGGTGCGTACAGGACATCACCCATAGAAAGCCTTTACGTAGAAACCAATGAACCACCACTTGCAGACAGACGAACAATGCTCACATGCTCATACATCTTAAAGATCCGTTCCCAGCCTAAACACATCTGTTACCCACTCGTTACAAAGTGTCCATATCGAACACTATTTACCAACAAACCTCTAGCAATCAGACCACTTCTTCTCCGCTTTGAAGAGAAATGCCAAGAACTAGACATAATGAACATATTACCTAATATTGCACGCAAACCTGATCCACTCCCGCCTTGGTACTGCCTACCATCTGTGTGCGACTTCACATTAACACAATTTCAGAAAAAACATACACCACATGAACAGATATTACAAGAATATTTAGCACTCAAAGAAAAATACGGAGAATACGAAGCATTTTATACCGATGGATCAAAATCGGCGCACTACGTGGGAAGTGCTGTAGTTCAGAATAATTGGGAAAAAATAGTACGGCTACCTGAGTGTGCATCCATTTTCACCGCCGAGTGTTACGCAGTCTTACTGGCATTAGAAAAAATAATAAATGAGAACATTCAGAGCAGTATCATTTACACTGATTCTCTGAGCATACTAACCTCACTTCACCATAGAAATGCAGTGACACCACTAATCGGGGATATCATACATAACATAACGAGCGCCACAATACAGGGACAAGACATAAAATTTTGCTGGGTTCCCAGCCACATTGGAATCGCTGGCAATGAGAAAGCAGATGAATGTGCTGGAAAAGCTCGCAACAAAGAAATAAAGAAAGTGAACATTCCCTACAAAGATGGCATGAAGTTAGTACAGTTTAAGCTCACAGATAAATGGCAGTCTGAATGGAATATTGAAGGTAATAATAAGCTCCACTTAGTAAAACCATTTATAGAAGAATGGAAGTCATGCTCCCACCAAGAACGTTTCATCGAAGTTATTTTATGCCGCCTCCGTATTGGACACACACATCTCACACACAACTTCCTACTTACAAAAGAAGACCAACCTCTTTGTGAAAAGTGCGGAGATGATCTAACAATAAACCACATATTATTCTCATGTACAGAACTTGAATCACTAAGGAAAAAACATTTTACTACCTTTTACAAAGAACACATTCCTTTTCATCCAGCATTGATTTTAGGCGAAGATGCACTTGTCAGTATACCCTGTGTTTTTAGCTTTTTAAGGGAAGCCAGTATTCTTCATCAACTCTAATTTACTCACCCTGTTCTTCACTGCATACAGTTATACACCTCAGCCACTTTCTCAATCATGAGAAGGAAGCTGAGGTCTTTTTCTGAGTTGTTGGGAGCCTCGAAATCCTTGCCGAGCCAAGGATGTCTGCGGAGGTAACCCAACCTTTAAAAGTTTCTCTATCAGACATTTTTAAAATTCTTGTCTTTTATCAGCTAGTTAGTAAAATAACTTTTAGGCCCTTTACACCAACGTTTTTATCCACTTTGTTTTCAAACTCTGCTCAAGCATATTTTTTCCAAACCTTGTTCTTGGCGCATGATAGCCTTAGCTGCTTATGCGCCAATAAACCCAACACAACACAATTGTGACAGGGTACTACGCCATCAACTTTCATGTAAAAGCTAACATGACGCTTTTAGTTGTCGATAGCTCAAACATCTGACGACGCAAGTACGCAGACACAATGAACACTGAACGCTGCAATATTGGTTGCACTTTGGGACGCGTGAGAGTGTCAGTATTGCAACTGTGCAGCGGAAGCAATATTACAACCTCGAAGACTCCATTTAGCCAGGTAACTTTCTGTCATTCAGGAACGCCCTCCTATGAAAGAGCAATAGCGTGCGATGTCGAACAAACATCTTTCTGCATCGACACACTGCACCTACATCTGCGCCTACACTTCACAGTCCGTGGCCAAAGTCATCGGAACATATCTTTTTTCGGGGCGGAGACAGCCACTCCAACTACAAGCACCTCTCCCTTCGACATGCGCTTTGCTGTGTTTAGGGCACGTCTGGGGAAGACGCCTCGACATGTCTAAATGGGAAGCCTATGATCCATGTATGAACAGAAAATTCCACTGAAAGCCTTCAAGTAGGACGCTATAAAATACATCAATGGCAACCTAAAGAAAAATAAAACGCCATATATGCAAAGATGGACTTCCGTCACACTTTCCTATTTACTCTGCGGAGAACGTGCCATCCGACGTCTCTGCAGCTAACACGTTTTCGTAAACATCACTAGCGGCCGCAAGCTAGGTTTCGAAAGATGCGTTTGAACGTTCAGGAGCATATTTTTGCTTAGATATCATCATGACCAGCTTGACTACGTCCCTCCGATTTGCCCTGTGCTGTGCCAGCTTCGGCCCCCTATCCCTGCAATCTCCTCACTATCATCCGCCCACATAACATTCTGCCACCCCATTGCTATGCTTGCCTTCTCATGGAATTCACAACGTTGCTCTTAAGGACCATCTGTTCGCCTTACATGCCCTACTCGCGCCCAATTCTTCCTCTTGATTTTGTCCATGATTTTGCTAAAACGCGGCTCGAGCTCGCCATTCTGAGTAATGTGCATCTGTCGCAGTACCTGTCAGTACTGCACCCAGTGTGATCTACATCATCCGCACCTCTCCAGTGACGCCTCGTTGCCTCCATACTCGCCAAACTTGCAAACATGCCACAACGAAGCTAGATCAGCGCAGTTGCATTGAGTACATGCAGTACTCTCGGCGCGCTGTCTGCACGCGGGAGCAGCGCATGAGGTGGAGAGCTGATAGCGGCAGCAAAGGATCTAACATGACCCGTTAAGCTAGAAAGGCATACATTGTTGCTGTTAACGGCAGCAATTCGACAGTTTCTATTGATGAAAAGAAATTGTCGAATCGCTGCTATTTGTTGATCACCGAAAAGGTGTCGTAGTTTCGGTTTCAACGCTACTCTTATCTCACGCCCATCACGCTTCTTATTCCCGTTTACACCCGTTTTATAAAAAACACACAACCCACTAAATAACCTTTGAGCCAGTGGACGCGCTCTTGGCCCGCTGTTAGCTGCATAGTCCTTGAGACGTTTTTATTGCATTTTCAGGTGGCATCCCACACACCGAGAAATTTGCACTGGTATCCGCGCTGACGGGATGTGTGTGTTCTACGATGGGGACGAATTTATGGCTCCTTGGCTGTAACCGAATGGTACGGCGGCGGTTTTTTATTGTATCTGAGAAGCAATGCTATTGCTATTTAATATATTTCACGGTAGCGCCGCCCT
This sequence comes from Amblyomma mixtum, assembly GCF_055824585.1. Classification (NCBI taxonomy): domain Eukaryota; kingdom Metazoa; phylum Arthropoda; class Arachnida; order Ixodida; family Ixodidae; genus Amblyomma; species Amblyomma mixtum. The sequence goes on along the minus strand of NC_143013.1, from coordinate 96,524,910 downwards.
CGTTCTTAATAAGCGAGTGCTCTTTGTTAGTAAGCTCACAAAGTAAGCTCACATTCCTCACTCAGGTCTTGAACTTTCTTGCGCGGGAAATTGTAACGAAATATGGTCTACAAACTTAGATATTGACCATGCTAATTGCTCTTGCGTTGGCCCCTGCGCATTGCGTATTGTGTGAGTGTGAGTGTGCGACAATAGAGCACATCCGTCTTAGTACCAACATGAATAGGAGGAACCAGGGCTTCTGTTGGTTGCAATTGCGCATTACTCTTGTCAAAATTAAAGGCATGTGAGGCGCAAACTGGGAAAAGGAAGGAAAACACTCAAAGGCTGATTTTCTGAGCTTTCACTTCTGCGAATTCTATCACTCACCTGTTCGGCATTTCGTAAAAAACTGCAGTAGAATGCCTTTCTTCTTTCCGCATGAAGGCTGCGAGAGTAAGGGATGAATAGATCTCTAGATTATTTTTATCTACGATAACTGTATATTCTTATGGTTATGGTTGCACTACATTTTTCTTGCGTATAAGGATGTTGGAGTATAACTTTCTTCTAAATAAGTGTAACGCACCTAAGAGGATAACTAATAGCTTTATTGCGCAGAAACGGGCTTTGTCAGCGCTCTGAAACGAAACGCCTCTGCACTCTCTCCTAATTACGTGAGGTCCCGGGGTGTTTACGCGGGGTGTTGAGTGTAACTACTGAGCAGCTATAACGGCTAGCCTAAATTAAAATTGGCTAGTGAAATAAGTAAAAAAAGTTATGTATCTGTGCTCGGTTTCAGTATATCCATGCACATATAACAAAAATAGCTTTCATTACCGCGTCGCCCTTAACTTCTCCATCTATACTCTCTTCTGACGACGTTTCATTTTCTACGTTTCCATATTAAGTTATTTGGTTTGGCAGTATGCAACCACATCTGAATAGGGCGCTTAAGTGCAGCCTGCAGAATTTCTAAATAAAATAAAAAACTCCGATTCAGATCTGCTGAGCACTATCACGAAATCTGAACACCTTCATTTTTGCTGGTTGATATACGTTTACGTTTTCTTTCTAGAAATAATCATTCCTACACGCAATGCTTCCTATGGCCTTGGTGTGAAAATGGAAATTTCTGCAGAGTTCCTTTTTTCTTTTAAAAATACACCATTAATTATTATCTTTCTCCATGATTGTTGAAAAACAGCTGTTTTTGGCTTGAAACCTTAGCAGTCATTACTTCTTTGTTTTCTGTTTTATTTTTGTTTTCTTCGAATTAATGGTTGCAATGCATCGTATCAATACTGGATCCACTCTTGCATAGATTGCTCTCTGGTATAAAGCAATCCATAGAGAACAATTGTATATATAAAAAATTATGACAAAATGCAAACACCAACAAACGCTGACCCATTGTACATTCCACCGTAAAAAACCTTCTTAAGGAGCGCTGCAGGACTCACTGCCAAACTAGTGCGACGAACGAGAACAGGCAGTGGAATCGTACCGGGCTGCTGTACCACTCGCTGACAGGCAGCACGGCTCTCCCGGTACGAATCTCGGTCCTAATGGAGGCGCCACCGCGGTAGATGCCCTTTAGGTGAAGCGAGCGCTAAAGGCAAGGAAACAAGAGCCTCTCCGAGAGTCTGGGAGAGGAACTCCATCTTGGTTCGCCTCTCGAGTCTTGGAGATGTCAACGCGGCGAAGACAGAAAGATCTATATAAACCGCATTACCAGCCGAAAAGGAGAGCAGTTTTTTGGCCGCGTTGTTTGCGCTAGAAAGCAAGCGATCGTCACTCGTTAAAAGGAAAGAAGCTGACGAAGCGAAGCCTCTTGCTTGTTAGGAGGCGGCTGCTTCGCCTTGCATTTGTCACTGCTTTTTCAAGAAAGAATCCGGCCAAAAAAGCCAGTCTACAACGACGAGTTTTGTCTCCGGAGGCACTTTTTCTTTACCAGAGGCTTCTCTGTTGTTTTGCCCATGTTCGGCGTCTGGCTCGGGTGACCCGTACATCACTGCATGGTTGCTTTTTCCCCTGCATCCTGCACCTTCCAGGTGACTGCGCTGTTAGGTAGGTTTCGGCTTTCATTGAAACCGTCGAGGATCCGCATTTTTCAACTTTTATATTCCCGGATCGTACCTTTTGTTTGCTTGCTATTGGGCGATGTCTGCTCTGACATCAGGGAGCAAATAGCCTCCGTCGCTGGCTCTGGCATAGATTCCTTAGGAAAAAAGAAAAAACTGATCAGGACAAGACTGCTTAGGAAATTCAGACCATTCAGACCATGATTTGCCTTTTGCAGCTTGAGGGCACTGTGCAGTAGCAGAAAATACCTTACCGCGCCTTTTATTGTGTGATATTCTGATGTGAACGCCGCAAAAAGCGTGCAGCGCTGCAATGCAATCACGAAACAGACGCAAAACTAACTTCTAGCCTGGTCTACCCATTTCGCCTTTTTTATCCTCTTTTCATTAAAAGTTGTCCTAGAATGCACTGTACACTCGCCTTGCGTTGGACGTTTTGGAACTCACTGTTTTTTTCTATTGATTCGCATAACAAGAAAACAGTAGCGAATACTTTCATCCCAATCTAAATCTCCATTTTTGGACAGCAGTGCTAAAACATCACTCGCGAGAGTGTTCCTTTTTTTTAGATTTGTGCTTTGATCATTCGCTTTATAATGGCTAATAGGGAGCGTATAGAACGACAGTGGCGTCGGCGCGAGGTCTGTAGCGTAGAAACATTGCAAAACAGCCATGCCGTTTCTACAAAATTGTCTGCGTGCGTTATGATCTTTAACTGCTCGATAATCTTCCAAATATAGTCCATAAACTTCTGCACCCTTCTTTGCAGCATTCACATGTCTCCTCTGATTGAACTGTTTTTCAACTTCCCAATACAAATACATTCGCAACACTAACTACTTCACCGGGTGTCAGCTTCTGTCCTTCGAAGTACCTAGCTGTTACCGTATTTTAGCTCTCTACCTATTTATGTGAAATCTACGAGCGTTGACTACAATTTTTTTTCTCCCTTGCGGCTGCCATGTCTGAATGGGAGCCGAAGAAGTGTCTTAGGACTTGCAGTGCTCATTGTGTTTACAAGTCACTGAAAGATGCGACGGTATCATAGCATATGCTTCAGCATTCCTTCCGGCGTCGTGCCACAATAAAAACGCCAGTGCCCACATTTTTAATATTACACTCAGCTCGAAAACTCTATAAAAGGTGGGAGGCCTGAATGTCTACGAGCATCATATATCCACGGTATATATCAAAGACCGTAGCAAAAATCTTCCATAGGCTAGCTGTTTCGTAAACTGTCGGTAGTCTCTGTTGTTTGCGCATTAAACTGGTGACGCCAGACAAGGACGTATCGTAGCAACCGCGCCCTTTTCACGAAAACACGGAAACCGGTGAATCCGTGATTTGCTGCAGCATCAGGAAAATCGCGCAATCACACCGCACAAGGAAGATTTTTTAAATACCGCGTAGAGGTGTAGCTTAGCTAGCCCTTCATTCGGTAGCTTTTAGTGACAATCACTGCAGTGTTGGGACTTATAATATTTCATATTTTTCAACCCCTTTTCATTTTCCCTTAGCTACTCTGTAGTAGTCAGCTACTGTTTATTAAATTAGAGTAAATTGTTTAGCTATATTCTGAGATGTAGTCAGCATGTTTGCTTTTTCACAAGTTGGCCCCTTTATGCTCGCCTTGAATGCCGAATCTCTAGTGCTGTTACCGCGTCAAGACCTTGCAACGGTGTTTGCATTTGCGCGCCCGTATGCTTATGAAAAATAAACGATAGCGCTATGCGCACAAACCTCAGAGCGAACACGGACTCCGCCGTTGGAGCAATTTTAACGTAAAGCAGCGAACATGATTTCAGTACTACAGCCAAGAAGAAGTGGTACAGATAAGTGGAGAGACGACACATAGAGTCCTTCTAGTGCGAAAGCATTGCTTCACTAGCAATCTCGAGAAGGCGATGTATGTCTCAAGCCTCGCAGATGCCTGCAGAAATGAAAACAACATTTTAGCGACTGGGTTTCAAACCCGCGGCGGCACAAACAGATCAGCTTGGCTTGCCACTGCACGAGACCACTGTATTATCGCTGCAGCCGAACATGCCTCCAGTTAAAATGGAACACACTCGCGCGCTGTGCATTGCACATCGTCATCTTCATGACTTTCCATCGCTTCGTAGAAGTCAAAAAAGAAAAGCAAAAGCACGTAACTGGTTCCCTGCGCCAGTGGACACCTCAACAGTGCTTTAAGCTACATGTCGCCAGTGACAGAGAGATGTGCGCTGCTCGCGCTTGCATCGACAGCGTTTTGGTAGAAACAGGGCACTGGAGCATTAGGCTTCAGGCGTTCTATCAGTTCATTGGCGTTTGCACTGAGAACGTTGTAGGATCCGTTGATTTTGAGGAATGGAATGGCGAGTTTCTAGCTACGTGCGCCGGTGAGCACCTCAATCGCTCTTTCAGGTACTTGCCTGAGGTATTCAGCCAGCAAAATACTGCTTTCCCAGAATATTTCATGCTTACGAATGCTAAACCATCAGTAACTTTTAACCAACCTGTGGTGAATATATTTTGAAAACATGCCTGTGAAATTCGGAGCATCTGCGCTTCCGTGTCTCTCAAAGTTATCCTAAACTACTATATTTCATTGTTTTATTCTCTTACATCTATGAGCATATAGCACGTTTAAAGCCCTCAGACTCGGCTGCCAAACTATCAGGTCACTCTTCTTGCTATTCTGAGTATTTTTGAGGTTTAAAAACTACGAAGCACGCTCCTAAACCAATAGGTCCGCCATTGACGCGCATTTGCTTAAGGGAGCATAGATAACTCTTTGTTTAAGGCAGGAAAACCGAGTATAAATGATTACAAATTTCAGAAGGACTGCAAGTTATTTTTCCGGGGCATTTTATTCACGCGTGTATTGATTAACACATCACGAATTATATCAGTTTATTTGTCCTAATTATACATTTAAAAAGGCGTACGCGTGGAAGCGCTAAAAAGAGTGGTTGTGCGTAGGAAACAGCAAGCAATAATCCGAAGTTTGGTCTCATGAGATAGAAAGCAAAATAGCTTGGCAATATGATGGAGAGATAAAAATTATACAAAATACAGATTATGATATTTGGTTGAAGTAAAGAATGAATAAATAGAGACCCTGGAAGTATGAGTATCGTTTATCAAGAGCAGTTGTGGTGCCTTATTATTACTCGTCCAGTTATGCAAAATTTGCTACCTTATTATTCTGCACAAGCTTAATCACGAGCCCGAAAACTCGAAACTGCGCCCTCTTACAGTCAGCTACAAATAAATGCATAAATTAACATAATTTCCTCCTCTCTTCACCTCTAAATGTCGGTCAGTGCGTTGTGACGAGTGGCACAAACTATAATTCGATTAGAGCACAAAGAATGCCGCCCATGTTCGTAAATCAAGACGTAAATCAAGACTGAAGTCGTCCGAATCCATCTCGAACACATTACCCCTGCGCGCTTCCCGCTCATTTTTTGGGAGTAAAAGCAAGATGGAACAGCACTTAGGCTGGTCACGTCTTCGACGTCGCCGACGCTGACGCCGTCACACTATGGATTGTTTAATAGCCTTATGTTGGTAATGAATGAACGCGGAAGTAGCAAAGTCAGTTACCATTAGTGCGCGCAAAAGCAAGATGGAACAGCACATAGATTGGTCACGCCTTCGACTTCACCGACGCTGTCGCCGTCACACTATGGATTCTTTAGTAGCTTCATGTTAGTAATGAATGAAGGCGGAAGTAGCAAAGCCGGTTACCATAAGCACGCATCTAGAACAGATAAGGTGTGACAGTGCTTTTCTAGCTGGGTCTTCCGGCATTGTCTGCAATGTGTCTATCGTGTATTCACCTACGTCGGAGCTGCGAAGCATCTTTTGCCTGCCAAAGACGTTGACGGGAGCTCCATTACCGGCCTCCGGCAGAAAACCTGCCAGGTTTCTTTTACGTCTGTTACCAGCCAAGGCTGCCCGCTGCTTGCATCTGGTCCCTGTCGCCCGCACCCCTCTTTGTGTATGTGCTAGACTCGTCCGAAGAAATTATTCACGAGCGCTCAGAGCGGACAGCGCAATTCCGGGTTTGAATGGCTGTTTCTACCACATTGTTTGCAGGTGAGTGGACCGCACGAAGTGTAGTGCGGTGTGTCCCAAGTGTTTTCATTGTACATTCGCGCAGAGCGCTTGCTTGCGGCTTGCTAGCCGTGGAGAATGATGCCTACGCTGTACACACTCATACCAACTAAATCCGACATGCGATGATTCCATCGCACTGCCTCGACAACATTTACATAGAACCAAGCTGTATGCGAAAAAAATGGGACAAAGACAGAGCTGTGCATATCACGCTCGGCTGCTGCAGAAGGCTGTACACCCATATTCGGTCCATAAATTGCCTGATATTTTTCGAGTAATGGACCCCCTATTTCATGATGAAGTTTAGCGCCAAAAACGAGGACAAAGAAGGAGTGAAGACACAACACGAGCGCTTACCCCTATTTCAGTTTACCTAGAATTTACCGCTCGAAAGACCCTCGGATGGGGACAGTTACAGGGCTTTAAAAGACTGGTGCAATTCAAAACGTTTCCAACTCATCAGCTATGCACTATTTACGTTTCTATGGTATTTGCGAAAGTTTCATAGGTTTTTAGTGGAAGACGCGAGAAGGCAAACGTTACATAGGCAATGTTTAGGAAGTTCAACTGGCGTAAAAAATATCAGGACAAATGTTGTAATATCCTTTTCTCCACGTGCGAAAAAAAGGAGGAGCATTCAGTTACTTCCTTGCCGTATTACTATTTTTTATATTTTACTTTTAAAATAAGCACACAAAGGTTCCTTCTACAAAGCTCTTTTTCCAGCTTTATAATGAAAACACTTCCCTGTATAGTATCATTCTGTTTCTGAAGCTCAGTTTCTGAGCTCGCTTTCATTATTTCCCGTACCACGTAGCCAACGAATTGGGGAATAGTAGATGAATACGCACTCTCCGATTTTTTTTTTGTGTAAACTTCGCTTTATGCGAGATATAGGTATATGCCCATAAGCGCTCCGTGCTTGGTAAATTTACGCAGGCCATTATAAATGAAACTGCCGAAAGAGAACATTTGATGGAAAAAGTACCGGCTGGTGAGCATTATTAGCCTACCAGCAGCGGTGCCGGCTACACTCCATGCAACTCTTAGGCCATGGCAGAGGGGTTAGAAGTAATGCGTCCTGAACAACGTGGAAAGCGTAAACTGTCACGCGAGCACCAAAAAAGGTAAGCACAGAAATTAGACGGCGCCGAAAAAATTGCTCGCGCTATGCGCAAATCCTGCGAGGTCTGTCTGCACCTCCTTAGCCAACGACGGCACAAACAACGTGATAGCGACGTCCCCGAGTAAAAATGCGGAAGACAGCGACTCCACTGGAGCTGGCGCGCTAACATTAGGGCTTTCGTTCCCTCCGTGTTATGCATGTTGAATAAGCTCTAACGTCACGCCAGAACTGCAGCGCCTAGCAACAACAGGTGTTGCTCTCCGTTCTGCATCTCGTATTTCTGCTCGTAAATGACAGCGCGAAAAAGGCTGCCTGCCGCTAGGGCCTCTTGAAAAAGAAGGACTACACGACTTTCAGCAACACTTTATTTGAAGGTGTTGTTAGTGAAACGGTCTATAATAAATTCGTCGTTTATGCGATCGGTGGGTCTGCGACGATCTAAATTACCTGTTTCCGCTCTCTCCAGCCGTCTAATCCTAGCCTTTATAAAATCCTGGAATTGTTTCCGAAGAACCGTTATATTTATCTGAATAAGAGCAAGCTTAAGAGCAACTGTTTACTTCCTGAAAGTGAAGTGAGGAGATTTCCAGTTTAAAATATTAACTGGTTATATGGTCGCTCCTGGTCTCCTCATTACTATAGATTTATTCAGCCAAAGAAAGTAGCGATAACATAAATAATGCTCGCGTTTGTTACAGCGTTATGCAATCAGCAAGCCAAGATTTTCTACAAACTACGAGATTATTCATTGTGCTCTCTAAAGACAACGTGAAGGAAACTTTTGCAAAGTGATAATAGATAGCGCCATGGCACGCAGACTAGCCAGCGAAAGAATCATTTTTGAAGGGCGAGTAAATATGTTTGCATACATAGTGAGAAAAAGTGTTCACGTGGATGATCACATGTCAGCGCTGGATTGCATATTTAAAGTGGCGATCTTACGAATACCTCAATGACCTATTGTAGTACAGACAGCTTAATGACCAAGGCTGATAACTAAGCAAGTTGTCTGAGCAAGTTGCATTATGTTAATGCAAGTAGCATCAGCATAATGATGCTGCTTTTCTGCCGCTTGTTCTAAACCGATTTCATTGCCTACAATGAGTCGAGGCGTCTACAGAGGGGTTTGTATATCAAATTTTCTTATACCTGAAGAATATGCTACCTAACATGTGAAGTTTGGAAATCATCAACGCCTCAATGGTGTTATTTTCGGGGCGGAGAGGCGATAGGTTTAAGTGTCGCAAAGCAAGAAAAGACCCCGTTTAGCTCTCTGGCATAAAAGGTCGTCGTATCAGAACAAAAGTATCCAAGACGTGCTAATGGTAACCAAATCATATAACTTTGTTATCGACGGATGTTTCGAGACCACACATGGGCAGATGAAAATTAGTCTTGTATTCTTCATTGCACGCTAGCGAAACTAAGGGATTGTTGGAAGAAATGAAAAGAATACGCCTGAATTGCTGTTTCCCTGTCCTCAAGACGTCGACCACTAATAGTATACCGCAAAAAGGTTTGAAGAGTGTCTAGCAAAAAACTTATTAATAGCCTGCAATGCCTAAGCGCGTTTTCTTCCGCAGGTCTGCCCCCCAATTTTGGTACAGTTGTGAGAAAAATAGTGGTGTTTCGCGTCTACGAGGCGGAAAAAAAGAGATAGACAGATTCCCGCTAATCTCCCTGAAATTTTATAGGGCCGCTGCAGGAAAGTCTTCCTCTTGGAATGCAAGCCGTTCTGCGTCTTTTCATCTGCTACGTTGGCATTTAAACAGTGTGTGACAAACTGTTCACGTTTTCTATCCTGTCGTAAAGTGTCCATTAGAAATACATCAGTTCGCTTGGCGCAACGAAAAAGGTTACATAACAAGATGGAAATAGTGAACCAGCTGAGCTTGCGCCGACGAACTGCATGAAACGAATTTTACATTTGCAACGAATGTGGCGGATAACGGGCGTTGCACAATGTGAATCTCAGGAGTGATAAAGTCTACATTATAAATAATTTTCCTAAATTTCGGGTGTCGCCCCCTCTCATACCAATCCATACGAACAATATTTTAGGTACTCTTTATTTAGTCATTGTCCGGTGACTAGCTCTTCTCCTCTGTCAGTATCCAACACTGATGGCATGTTTGCTGGTTGTGAAATTGTTACCTTTTGTAATCAAAGGCCAAGAGAGCACGTATTAACTGCAGAAAAAAGAACAGCAAAATGTTCAGGAAACGAGCCCTTTCGCTATCCGGACGCCAAAAATTCCTCCCTACGAGGAAGTGAGCACAGATTGTTAAAAAATACGCGATTATGAGAAGTTATCGTCCCTGTGTGTGTGCGTTTTTTGCCATGTAAGGAATGCGCATGTGTTCACCTTCTTCGGGCTATATGTATACTACATGTCGCTTTCAATAAACTTAGTTGGAGTCAGTGCCCGTCCTGTCCGTCTTTCTGTGTGTTTTGTGTAGAATTTAGCGCTGTTTCTACTTTTCTGAACACAATGTCACACCAACTAGCCCAGCAAAAGGTACTGTTAGACGCCAATGATATTGGGCGCAATCAAACGCATATTGGCATGGGAGCTATAGGCAGCTTGCAGTGTGGCGATATGTATTTGATGGCATTATAAACATGGCGATAGTTGTGTGAGTGCGCCTTAAGGGTGTGCGCAGTTTGGTTTCGCTCCAGCAAACGTGCGAGCTCATACTGTCTATCAGCAAAGAAATGCAGTGGCCTACACCGGCCAACACTTGTTGTTGGGCTAGTTGGTAATACATACTTCTGAAGGAACCAGCGCACAAAACACAACGGACAAGAAAAAGGTGGTACACGGATTGGTCAGCGCTCCTGTCCGTCGTGTACCACCTTTTTCTTGTCCGTTGTGTTTTGTGCGCTGGTTCCTTCAGAAGTATCTATACCGGCCGCTTCTTAACAGCGAAACAAAGAAAAGGTCAAACGCAGTTTCTATTGGTTGTATTTAGGACGCAGCATGAAAACTAGTCGTTTAGACATAATAGCCTCTGGTTGGGAATAACTGATGGTAGATTGGGAAGCATTGTTTGCAACACAAGGTTTCTAATTTTTAGAAATCTCCACTTTCTGCAGCCACCTCGATACTGCTTCAGTTATGTCGGCGCAGTTCGCTTTGCAACGTTAAGTTGAATTGCATGGCGGGGAGCATGCTGAAGCTTGGGGGAGCAGTGCGGCGGTGTGAAGTTTGCGGAGAGGGTGCAGGAGTTGTGAACGAGTTGTACTACGGCAGTTAGTCATAGTGCTACTTTCCAAGCACTGTATGAGGATGGCTGGTGCTATATCTTCTTCTTTTGTCTTTTGTTTCTGTGCACAGCGGAGAAAAGTCCTGCATCATAAACGAAGGGGAGAATACCCTGTGGATGGTTTAGGTTTCAGTTGCTAATATGGTGCCTTTTTTAATGTAGATTCTGTGGCCTACGTATTCCGAATGCTCAGCTGTCGCGTCTCGTCCTTTTGCGATGTTACCGACGTCGTTCTTTAGTTGCGTGCTTTCTTTCAGGCTCTAAATTTCACGAGCTCAGCTTGCGTGGCAGTCAGCAAAAGTAATCTGGTATACATTGACTTAGGATCTTTTTTTTATGGTTTTTTTAGTCATCCGCCGACACTGGGGATCGAACCCAGCACCTCTTGCATCCGAGGTGGTTACTCAAATGACTAGACAACAGCTGCGGTCTTGCGTTCCCTCTACTTATATAGATCGTACAAGCGCTCAAAAAGACAAGGACACAGAGAGAGGTGAACGCAGTGTCCTTGTCTTTATGAGGGGTTTCACGGTCTAAACATGGTTAACCAACTAGCCCAAACATGGCCGCTGTTTGTAAACTCTAGTATAGATCGCCTCTTGTACGAAGAAATGTAGGAGAGCCGTAGCAATGTGCAAAACAGTAAGAACAGAGAAGTTGAAAAATATAGGACATAAGTATAAAAAACTGGGAGCAGAAGAGAAACGAGACGACAAGGGCTGTTGGCTGCATGGCGTGATTTATCGATGATACTCGGGGATGAAAGAAGGGCGTGACTCCTGCTGCTAAGGTCCTCTGTTTCGCTTGGCTGCACACAGATGTGTTGGCGGCAAACCGGTTGGCCTGACACGGACCACCCTATGGTGAATTTGAAGCCAACCCAAAACCTAGCTGGTGCGAATCTAATGGGAGCACTGTTCTTTGTGTCAGCAACCCATCCGGTCCTTTTCCTTTCTCGCTGTTCTTACGTGCGATAAGTTGTTTGGCAGTTTCTGAGAAAAACAGAACATACAGCAACGCCTATAAAACGTGTCAAAGAATTTCATCGCTGTTGACCAGAAAAAAACGAAGGAAGACTACACGAATATGGCTTTCGTATTGAGGCTTGCCCGTGGCTATTTTTGATTGTTTGCACAACCAGAAGGCCTATTTCAGAAAGCGACTTGAAGAAAGACAGTAATCGGAAACAGCTTACCATACGATATTAGACTGCTGCATTACTGTTAAGCAAAGAAGGAGCAAAGTAAATGGTGCGGCAACTCTAAATGATCAGCTCATTTTCTGCTACTCCAGCATGAAATTGCGTCAATTGACATTGGGCTATAAAGACGCAGTTAAGCTGTACCGCCATTAGAATGCAAAAAAAGATGACAACTTAGCAGAAAATTTATTACGAGGGTATTAACATGTCGAAGCGGGCTTCTAGAAACACAGCAGAAATGAGCTCTATATTAACTTCTACCTTGTGACTTTAGTTTCTATTTCTGACGTGAGAATCTATGCGGAGTGTTTGCGTTCCACTTTCATCAGAATTGGGTCCCAGCAACCCAGATGCATTCTTTCTACAGAGGGATTAGTTGCAGAAGGTCAAAGCCAATGACCCAGAGTAGCGCGTGCCTGCAGAAATATTCTTGCCAAACATTGCATACATAGTTTTTGCGGGGTTCATGAAGGCAGCAGAGCTGCACGTCAGGGATTCGCATTCATTGGATAAAAGCTAGTTTTCAGTTCCTCAACGGTGCTTGCTCTGAACGCCTCTCTTCACGCTTTTACTATGGTTCTCAGGTATCTTAACTGCGCCCACATCACATATTATGATGATGATGATGTTGGATTTTTATACTGGAAGGGCATCTGTAGCCAAAGTGCGCCATCAGACATGGTTTTTTCTTATCCTCAGGGTGGGATCAAAGGCCCATCTCCTAAGCACTTCAACCTAAAGAAGCCGAGCACCAGGCAGGGGAAAGATTGTACCCATTGTATCACCGGTGGGTACCCGACGGCACACCAGACCAAACATCATACCTCCCGCATGGGAGGCTGATGCTCGAACGACTAGGCCACCGCTGCTGTCTACTATCAACTACTGTCTCGACTTGTAATGCTTTTAGCAAAGTGCTGCACGGCACCGGTGTAACGAGCGGGAAGATCAGTAACTTTCCTTGATTTTTAACTAGACAATAAGGCAATGAGAGCCAATCGTAAATAATGACTAGCAGGGATCTGTGAAGACTCGATTCCGAGCAGAATATCCCCATCTTCGAAAAGCTTAACGATTCAAATAGTTCAGACTGAAAAATATACGCATCCATTCGAATATTTTTTTTTGCCTTCGAATAAATGTTGTGTGCAAACAGTGATTGCTTGTGAAATTGCTTGTGAAAGTGAAGTTTGGACACGCTATGGGATTGCTCGAGAAAGCGGAATCATGGCCGCGAAGCGGTCTATTTGCATATTGACCTTCATAATCCACCTATGTTGCCTCCAAAACGGGCGACGCCGTAGGGCTAAGCCAGGAGGGACACCGGAGTTCTGGGCCCTGGGTCCTAGCTCATTCATCTATCATCTACAGACTGCAGAAGAATAGTCGTATAAAACTCAATTGTCGCATAGAAGTCAGGAAGGCAAGCGAAAATTTCCCTCAAAGACCTTCCAGCGATTGGCGTCGACCAGTGTTTACGACGTTGGGGTTGCAATGCAACAGGGGTTAGAGAGAAAAGTTGAGCAGATGATTGCTCTTCCACGTGCTGTGGCAAGTCGGTTCGTTGTTCGGGCATGCAGTGTCGAGTGGAAAAGGGGTCAGCTAAAGACAAGGAACAAGGTCACCAGCGTTGAGAAGCCCACTCCTCCACGCCATTGGGACCAAGGACAGCCTGCGTCCCTTTCCTGCCTATCCTTTGCCGCATTCAAATTAAAAGTTGTTAGCAAGTTTTTCGTGGACGGTCAGTCACTGGCAACTGCCTTCGTGAAATAGTATTTATCGGTAAGTTATGACAATCGGAAGAGGGCATTGGCTGGAGGACTTTGTTTCAGCGTTACTTCCCGCGTCCTTCTTGACTTTCTTACATACCAGGAAGCAGCAAATGTCCTTCAAAGGAGGACCTCCAAACAATGTCTTTGACCTATTTTCAGAATGTCACGCTTAATTCTATTGCTTCGTGGTCAATGAATTTTCGCGTGCTGGACCCCGGTGATTACACGCTAGCAAGTATAAGGAAATATGGACTATCCCGATGTCATGAAAATAGCCCTATGGCATTGACCGGAAAGCTTTACTTGAGAGGCATTTGTGGCTTCGTTTTTTATTTTTATCTGACAGTACAATACTCGCTGCCATCTCCAGTTGCACAAATCAAAGCCAAGTTTCTAAATATTCGGTAGTGAGGTGCCACGTGACGAAGCCTTGCTACGCAGCCGTTTGCAGGGCAGCCGCCTGCAGCTTGAGCGTGCTCGGCCATCGTTCTGAAGCTGCAGGCGTCTGCGTTGGTCACCGGATGTGAATTTGAAGAGAATAGAATAAATAGGCAGTTTACACATTGCTACATTCGGATGATACTTGTGCGACTCATTCAGAACGTCAGACACGGGCGCGTTAACGTGCATTTGAAGAAAATAGAATAAATAGGCAGTTCACACATTGCTACATTCAAATGATACTTGTACGACTCATTGAAAATGTCAGACACAAGGACGTTTTTTTTTGTGCAAGTCGTCATAGACACAGAGACGCTGCGGCTTCTTTCCAGGGCAAAAAAGGGGACAAATGCACGAGCTCAGGCTAATCGCTCTAGAGCTTTACTAAAGAAAATGAATGGTAATGCATTGCAAATTACCAGCTACAAAACATATTTCCCTCGAAGGTGATTGTATTTTTGACATCGGCCCAGCAACTTTTATAGGTGCCTGAGGAAGAAGGACTGTGGTGCATAAAACCATTATTTTTCAGGAGCTATGATATTTTCGTGGGCAGAGAAATGCAAGCCCTTGGAGTATTTCTTGAGATTCCGAAGCTGATTACAGTCGCTGGGAGCTAGATCTTATCAGAAGATGGGCGCTGTGCCTTTTTGAAGTGCGATCATTGCTCAGTTTCTGAGCAAGTGTGTAAGTTGTACGCGCTGACACATGCTCACTCAAAAAGAGCACTCCTTTGGATAGATTTTTTTGCCGGCAGTTTTTGACAAGTTCCTATCTGACTTTGTACAAAAATGAAGTAGCATCGAAGGAACTTCTAGATAATCCACAAATGCCATGTAAAGGGGGCTCGAACGTAATCAAGTATACTTGCTTCACTTTTTGTTCGAGCCCCCTCCGTTGTTTCGAACGGAAATAAACTCAATTCAATTTAATTCAACGTAACTCCATCTGTCTGAAAGCTATGTTTAATTCTCTTGCGGGCTGTCCTTCGGCGTCAGACGTTGTTTAATCGGGGTGATCCAGGCGACTACTTCCATTTCTTTTTATTGTTGATAATCAATAAATAACCATGTCTCATTCATTCTTGCAAGATGTAAAAAAGAATTGCTCCATGTGCTCAAAATGCAGAAGAATGACCGAAAAATTCGCCATACGTTCATGCTTCTGGTCAGCATAAAAGTATTCGAGGACATGGCTTGTCATGCCTTTGTCACGCGTGGTACATAAATTAAAAAATTAACCCATGCGCTCTCGACGAATGTCTAGTGCCTCTGCAATGTATTCAGCTGATATTCTTCTGTTACCACTTCGTGAACACTGCCCATGATTTCCCAAAAGGTAGATTCCACAGGCCTCCAAGGGCGTACTTCATCTTCTGTGCGGAAAAGGCTTGTTTCGAAGGGAGTCGCCCACCGAATAACTGTGCGGGTATAGAGCGCCGCTGTTTCCTACATTTGCTAGCAGAGTGTAAAATTTTATTTTTAGATATTTCTGTGTAGATTTGTAGAACTATTTTCTTTGTTGATTGCAGGGGGAACATTTGTGAGAGCGCGAGAGCCTCTAGACGTGAAGCCCACAGCGATCAACTGCTACTTTGTTTCAGCACAAAAAAGTAAGAAAAAGCTTCTTCAGTAGGTTGAAATTTTTGCTGTCTGTATGCTTTCTTTGACCATGCCAGACGTTATTACTGTAGATTTGGATCAGGATAAAGGTGAAGACTTATCGCCACCGTGGTGCAAAAATATTATAGCATAGGCTATGTGAAGAGTGGATGCGAGGCGACATGGTTCAAGGTAGCTTTCTGGGAGGGACAGTTATATTGCAGTGTGATTTCAGTTCTCGCCAATGTAGCGAGGGTAGCAGTGCTGATCGAGCTGACGACTCAGTCGATCACTCAACTCAGTTTTATTTTGCAGAAAAACCTGAAAATTAAGAACCCAGCATGTGGAATGTGGAGGAACCATTGTTTTGCTTTAACACACTTAGAAAGATGCAAGCTGTGTATTATATAATTCAGTCGGAAGTGACATGTTGCCTCAGCCGCACACAAAAATCTATTCTGCTTGCTGCATACCTGAAAAACGTTCTATTGAATGGAGAGCTAATAAAAATGGGAGGCATTCGACGCTGCACAGGAAAAGTAACCAATATAAGGAACGAGGAAAAGTTGTTTTCATAGTTTTTAACGCTGAAACGAGTTCACTTTTTCACTCGCTGCCATTGTGTTGCGTTGGCTGGCTCTGGAACTAGCCCAACATGTTCTGCAAACAAGAACCGTGAGCCCGAAGTGCAACTCAAGATTTGAAGTACGGCACAGCCGAGGACGCGAGGAGCAGCGGTAGGCAGGAAAGGGAGGTTAAAGTTTGGGCCCCTGATCACCTACCCGCGCTCGCGTCCTGGCCTGGTGAATGGTATTCAGCTACTTCCTCCGGTGTAGGAGGCCAATAAAATAAAAAAACAGGCTCTAGATGGATGCCTGAGTGAGCATCCGCTTACCGGGAATCCTCTAGATGGTTTGTTTTTGTCTACTTTGTTCCTCGTACCCGGTCACTCTCGTGAACCTCCAAATTCATTGTCGATAGCAATGCTTGGGCATTTCCTGCTCTTCTCAATTACCTTCACACGTCACACTTTGAACGAGGCCACCGTACAGCGCCAGAACATCACATGGAATCATTCAATTTCCCCTCGTGCTTGTTTCTAGACCACTAAGCAGATAGAAAATCTGGAGGAATTACTGGTGGCAAAGGAAACGTTGCCCACGGGTCGCCGTTCGAGGTGCACGTAGAAACGACGTATTCTCTTCTGTCTTTCCGGTTGCATTAATCTCCTTGAATATCTTTGTTCCCTCCATTTAGTCACACAAGGGAATGCTATTGGGTGGCGCATAACGCGTTCACTGCCGTTCTCTGGAGCCTAAGGGAATTTACTAAATATCCACCATAGTTGTTATTAGCAAATAATAAAAAAGGCACATTCTGAGAACATGGTTGTTGCTGCTACTGATCCACTATTGCCCTTGCTTACTGTTCTTGAAGAAAGGGCTGGCGATGCTAACGAACACTAATGAAGAATAAAATGATAAAAACATCCCCTGGCGTCCCACTCTTTACGTATCGATCCACTTTCGCAGGAATCGTTCATCCCCATAAGTGCGACCTTTCATGCCTTAACGAGTGATGCCGGCAATCGGCGCCATAGCAATGGAGAGCGGAGCCATAGTGCGCGCGAGAACGCACTGGAGCTAGGTGAAGGAAGGCGCCAAAAACAACAAAAAAGACACTGGAGGTTTGTTTTCCATGCTTTCGGGGCGAAACAATAATCAGTCAAACGGTTTCGGTTTGCCTTCTGCCATTTTTAATCCAGCACTCTGCGATTAATTTTTCTTCCATAAATAGAAGTAACCCGCTGCCCGTTGTTTGCACCTCACGAAGGACTGTTTATGAGGAAGATTGTTGCTTGCGGGGCTTTCCATCAAGTCAGTCAATGCAGAATCCGGTGATTGTGACCACTTTGTCGGCTCCCGCAGAGACAACAAAACAATAGGTGTTGAGAAAAAGAAGCGGGCAGCAACTTTGTCCATCTGTTTCGAAGCTACTCCATGTAACTTCCTGACCACCATTGCGCCGAGCCGGAAATGATGAAGGCGGTTGTGAAAAAAGGAAGAGAAAAAGAGGCGGCGGAGTGTAGGGCTCCGAAATAATTTCGACCATCTCGGGTTCTTTATTCCACAGCCACCGAGCGATTAAAATCTGTGAAGAGAGGCAGCAAGTTTTGATGACGGCGGCGTTGACTTTGGTTGTTAGCCGTTCAAAATATGGCACATACCCACACGGGGGTATCGGCAAAGAATTGGGAAATTATCCGGAGAAATCACCAGGCAGCGCAAGCTTTGTAGTTTTTGTCATCTCCGCTGTTGTGCGTGAATGCCCTCACTCGAGGCCTGAGGCTGAACATACGTTAAGATGTTCTCAAAGCTGGGAAAGAAAGCAGCGAGCCTCTCGAGAGACTGCCCTCCGTGCAGCGCAGAACACCAGGCCGATAGGAGTCGGTGTCAGGACCCGACAGGGCTTTTTTAAATAAGGCGTTGCAAGATGGTGGATCATTGCAATACATTTAGAGCAGGAGCTGTTGCCAACAAGGACGGATGCAGAGCGCGGCATTTGGTAAGGTTAACAGTAAATTTCTGGTTTCCAACACTAACGGATCTATTTGAAGCATGTGGCACTTAGAAATTTAGGAAATGATGAAAAGCCGATACAAATCTGATTCCTGCAAAACCTGCAGCAAAATTCTACATATTGCGGTCGATAGTACACTATTATGTTAGCGTTTGACGGAACATCGAATCTTACGCCTTTTAAAATAATATTCTCAGTGTCCACTACATTACGATTTTATGGGAGGCAGCTAACACACATCACTGACTTCGGTTCCTTAAGTCCAACAGTGAAACAATTTTCTGGCGCGCTCGGTGAAAAGCTTTTAGTGGAAAAACATCCCGATTACACACGATTCTTACAAAGATGAATTACGGCCAAGAACATCTGAGAGTCTTTTGACAAGGACGGCATCTGCATCGCACCTCGATAGCAACGGCAACGGCAACGGCATCTAAAGAGCCTCCACATCGGCCCGTCTGGGTAACACTCCTGTAGCCCAGAAGTAAACGAGTGATTTTTCACTTCCGGTATGCTTCACAGCCAAAAGCGCGTATGGGGGACAAAGTCCCAATTGCAAATATGTCTTTAGAAAGAAAAGTTCTAGAATTATTGATAGAAATAACTTTATTTTCCCTCAGAGAAGCATCGGGCGACCTATCCGCTCAGACGACGGTTCGGAGCTCAAGGTTCCGGCCGACGGCTTCAGCCAGTTGGATGACAGAAAGTTGAGTAGGTCAGACCCAGCTGAGCATCAGAGTCTCTCAGGAGGCCTCTGTTCTTTCTCGATTATGCGTTTAGTTTATGTTTGGTGTGTCCAGACCATGTAGAGTATTCTTAGTTAACTGACCCTTCAGGAATGAGTGTAATATCTGTGCCGGCCCCGCACAACAAAATTTGTTTTCTTAACTGACCCGCAGAAATGACTGTAGTATCTGTACCGGCCCCATACAACAAAATTCTCATCATCATCAACACAGCTCCTTCTACTACAGAGCAGAGACCTCTCGAAGTCAACTACAAATAAAACAACCCTGCGAAGGCTGCGGCCAGCCTGTCCTGGCAAACAGTCATTCTCCTGCGCCCACATGACTCATTACTGCAGAATCCGCTTCGTTGCTTAAAGGGACCATCGGCTATCTTCGCTGCTGATTACATGTCTTTCGATGCCAGTTTTTTCTTCGCCCTCTCAACGATAGGATATTATTAAGCCACGTTTGTTCCCTTGATTTTCTTAAAAAAACCTTAACTCCGAGAACCACATAATCGCGGCCACTCACACTGAAAATACCGCTCTCTTTCCTGCATGGACGGCATTCTAAACAGCGCCAGGTGACATTTGCCGTCTAGAGCTTCCGGCTGTGATTTATGAGAGTGCTTCCGCTAAAGCCATTGAATCTCCCCAAAAAACATCATAGATCTCTAGCTCTAATATAGAACGGTCATTTTCTGGGAGCAGGTTCACAAGCTTACCGGATGTCTCGCATTTGTACGTTGAGCCGACGGCAATAACGCCATTGCTTGGACAAAAAGTACTGCGACTGCGAAGTTTCAGACATCGGCACTGAAGCGTTGCACAACGCCGCTACAGCGACAGCTACGTATTGCTTCGACCGAGCGCCTGGCCAGCTCTGTTTTTTCATGTTGGCTTAGCGTTTCCTGCCATTCCAGCACCGTGTTCTTATATAGCCGACATGTTCTTCGCTCGATCACAGAAGCGCCCGATCACTGCGGTCGTCAAACCATGGATCCATAGAATGGAACCCTACATCTGGTGACAAAACGCAGAAGACATTCCGTGACAGTTCACTGGGCGACAATCAACGGTAGGGCTATCACTTTTTTCTGTTGATAAATCTTCGTTTTTACCTTGACATTTTCCACTTTTTCACTGACCGCTGAGGACAATACTGCGGTTGCGGTTGGCACGAAAGCTTTCTTGCAGCCAACCGTTGTGCAGTCATGCGTCGCGGCACCTAAGCAATTTCGCAACAGTATTAAGTCCGCGACCGAAAAATTTTTGACTGAGGGGAAGAAGAATATGCAATGTAACATTATAAGTGCTTTCGAACGGTATTGCTGCAGTGTTCTTGGTGGATAATGTGCGGCAGGACAATTCAAACGCATTAACAGTTTTCTCATTTCGATTCATTTGGTATGAAAAAGATGCTAGCGCGTTTTTTTTTAATTTACTGTCCTTTTACTCTCTGTCGTTACACACTAAGAAATAATCTCCTTCACACCTGGCCATCGGACGCCTTGAAGCGAAATCTGCTTGATTTCGAGGAAACGTATTTAACTTACATGCTTGAGTTCATTTTGCCGAAACAAGCAATGATAACATTGATTGCCGCCCTGGTAAATGGCAGTTACTATAAAACATCCCAAATACATATGATTCACACACAGAAGTACTGCGATCAAGCGTATTTGAGAAACTTCTGAATGACCGCAAACCTATAAAACAAACTTTGCTGTCCCCTGCATGTCTCCATGGTCGTACTTCGCAAACTGTGTGTAATTAGCCTTTCAGAGTAATATGACAAGTGTCCTCCTCTTGAAAGCTCATTCAGTTACCACCAGGTAAAAACTTTAATTTGCACTGTTAGATCTAATGATTTGAGACTGTGCAGAAAGTGCTCTGTGGCTTCTTTGGCTTACATTCAAACTTAAGAAGGAGACCTTCGAGGCAATATATGTGTGGGCCTGCCAGCTATGGTGTTTTCAGTCATTAAACTCGGAATGAAGCACAATGAATTCTTTACATTTAATACAGATTAAGTTTCTCGAATGCTAACCAGAGCCCATAACCTTTTACTTGAGATCCCCGAAAAGCTCAACGATTTCATTCATGAAGCGATCACTGCGAGGCCCTTACAGCAACAACTCGTATAGTGGAACTCATTTAGTTGAGCCTTTAGGGGTTCAAGAAAGATCAAAAGTGCTGTGCGGTGAGGACAGCGGTTCTCCTTATGTTTCAACAATTTAGAGCAAGAGCTGCGGCATAAGGGCTCTACTATGCAACTTATAATGAGCCCACGCGGAGTAGTTACTTTTGGAAAAGCCAGTACCTACATCAAATACGGCAGAGGTGGTTTGGTTTGGTTTGGTTTATGGGGTTTAACGTCCCAAAGCGACTAAGGCTATGAGAGACGCCGTAGTGGAGGGCTCCGGAAATTTCGACCACCTGGGGTTCTTTAACGTGCACTGACATCGCACAGTACACGGGCCTCTAGAATTTCTCCTCCAAAGAAATTCCAGCCGCCGCGGTCGGGATCGAACCCGCGTCTTTCGGGTCAGCAGCCGAGCACCATAACCGCTGAGCCACCGCGGCGGCACGGCAGA
This sequence comes from Amblyomma mixtum, assembly GCF_055824585.1. Lineage (NCBI taxonomy): Eukaryota > Metazoa > Arthropoda > Arachnida > Ixodida > Ixodidae > Amblyomma > Amblyomma mixtum. The sequence continues at coordinate 96,503,429 of NC_143013.1, read as the reverse complement.
GATGGCATTGTCTAAATCGCCTCCACATGAAGAAACCTGGAAACACTTCTCAGGCGCGGAAGTGAATGCAGAATTTGTCTATTGCGGCATGCTACACTACAAGACGCACTTGTGCGGGACAAAGTTGTATGCGCAGGTGAGTTCGTAAAAAAGAAAGCTAAAAAAACTCGTCTCTTTGTGGACCCGAGAGGTGACAGTAATATCTATACCACTCTCACACCCTCAGTTTTGTCGTCAGCCTACGTATTGTACACTACAGGACAGAGCCTCCTGCTAGTGACCTCTAATTAACATTGCTCCGCGTCCTCTGTGGCCGCTTTGCCCCGACAAACATCCAGTCTCGTGCGTCCACATGAAGGGACCATAGCTTATATTCTTTGCTGATAAGATGCCTTCTCATGCCCATTTGTGGTTTTTCGTCTCAGCTAGGATATCATTAAGCCGCGTGTGTTCCTGTTTCCTGAAACGGCTAATCTCCGGGAAACACATGCATCACAGCAACTCCCACTCGAAAGCGAGGGGTTTCTTGAGTACGTGAACCGCATTCTGATCAGCTCCAGGTGGCATTAGAAAGATGGTTAAACCAGGATCTTTCGGCTGTATTATGAAAGAGTGCTCGCGCTGAAATCGCTGGGCTGCAGCAAATGACATCGTAGGTCTCTTGCTCCGTCATGGAGCGGTCATGTTCTCAGAACAGGCTCAAAAGCTTACCGGGTATCTCACGTTTCTGTTTTGTGTCGACAGCAATGACGGCGCTGCTCAGATGAAAAATATTGCGCATGCTTTGCTCTCAGGCGCCTGTAATAAAGCATAGTGCAACGGTGTTCTAATGTACATTACATATTGCTACGATCGACGACTTGTCTGGGTATATGACTCGGTTCATGTTGGCTTCGTCTTTATGTTTACATTAACGCGTGCTGTACCTTTATAACCAAGTTGATCTTCGCTTGATCCCACAAGAGCCCGACTACTGGCGGCCGTGAAACGGCAAGCGAAGCGGTGATTTATACCTTCCACAGGGAACAAAACCACGAATCCGGTGCCAAAACTCAGAAGACGTCCTGCGAGCAAGTTCTTTATAGTATTTACAGTTTTTATCGATGAATCTACGTTTTTATGAACACAATTTTTCCTTTTGGTTCAGTGACCGCGAAGGAAAATATTGCGGTTCCGACTGAGAGTTCTATCCGTCTTGCAGCCAAACTGGCGTGGTGATGCGTCCCGTCACCGAAGAAATTTCGCAATAGTATTGAGACTGCAGTGCCAGAGACATTGCCATGAGGATAATGCTCTCCAGTCCCGGAGTGAAAAGCGTCATAGGGCGAAAAAAATAGATCAGGCAGCACAAAACAATTTTTCATCTTCCTTTAAATCTGGCCATTTTCGTGCGCCGTTTCACAGCGACAGCTGCTTAGGGTTCTTTCGACGAAATTATGTCGCCGTCGTCATCAGTGTTTTCCGCGAACCCGCCCATGGTGCAGGACCTAATTGTAATAAAGTGGCGCCTACGGTGAACATCGAAGCCATATGCGACTGAGCCTGACCGTGCCCTTGTGCGTAACCCGGCGCCACGACTGTAACACCCCTACCCCCGTATCCCCACCCCTACACACACACTGCTCACATAACACCTCCCACACACCTCTACATCAGCATCTTGCGCCACGCCAGGGCTCGAATAAATGCGCTTTACAATAAGAATATTTCTCCGAATATTTTGTTTTCTAATATTCTCTTTGCTTGCAACGTTACATATTTCCTTTTTCATTTTCGAGAGTAGTAGCCAGCTACTGCACCGTTCGTGCATTTTCAAGATTAGTTCTTATCTTATGACTAAACAAAAGATATAAACGAGGAAGAGAAGACGGCTAGATGGTGTAGGCTTTAATCCCTTTGAGTGCTCAACCCAAAGGCAGACATAAGTGACGCTGTATGGTTATATTGCAGCATACTAACGACAATCGCGCGTATCGCAATCAGACCGCTGCTTTTGTAAGTTTTGAAGGTTGGAAAAATGACATAGTGGTGTCACCACTATCAGCCGATTTCCTCAGTACACTGCGCTTTATCGACCCTGTTCTCGGCGCGGATTTCAGGCCAGGCTAAACCGCCAGTGAGTTCAAAATGGTATCAACAGGTCATTTTTATTGTATATGTTGCATAATTGAATAAAGCCGCCGCGGTGGCTCAGCGGTTACGGCACTCGGCTGTTGACCCGAAAGACGCGGGTTCGATCCCGGCCGCGGCGGTCGAATTTCGATGGAGGCGAAACTCTAGAGGCCCGTGTACTGTGCGATGTCAGTGCACGTTAAAGAACCCCAGGTGGTCAAAATTTCCGGAGCCATAAACCAAAATCAACCATAAACCACACCATACCGCCAACCATAAACCAAACCAAACATAACTGAATAGAGAGGAAGGATTTAAAAAAAAATATATATGAGCAGAATGCTTGCCTTTTGCTGTCGAAAAATATCAACGTACTCTCAATAAGCGGCCCAATAGAGTTCTGTTCAGAGCAATAAGATTGGAGGGGACATTTAAGCTCCGCCTCAGGTGCACGACGCAACAGGTAATGGGTAATGCCCATTATATGCAGTCTTGGTCATTCTCTAATAAAGATTCATACATCCCTCATACTACTCCTGGCGCAGCGTTTCAGCGGTTAACCGATTCGCCACTGGCCTGCGATGACAGGTGCTGCTACCGGTGGGACCTGTGCGCCTCAGGTTGTGCATTCCGAGCGATCTCTTGCGACCAGTCATTCATTTAACTGCCACCTTTCACGATGCGCAGTTTGCTCACAAAAATGCGCCTATTAAGTTAACGGTACTGTCAGTTTTTCGCTAACTGTCAACGACGCCGATGGCGACACCGGATTTCTTGAGACACGAGCTCCTTAATGATAGTACCGTTAATTCGAGTGAAGTTTTCCTGTGTTGTTCCCGTAAGGTCGCCCAGACGGCGAAGTGTGCAACGTCGTAATGATAGCACAGTAAAGGCCATGTGTTCGCTCATCTCCTGAATTTGGGAGCGGTCGCGGGAAGTACTGTCTAACCATTCGATGCCTAAATCAAATGTCCTTCTTGCACTTTGGGTACATGAGGTTCACTTTAATCATTCAGTTATTACTTTATCAGTATTGATGATTTGTAGTAATGAAGTTTTTCCTGCCAAAAGAACATGGCTCTCTATGGTGTGCACCATAGAGTAAGGCTGTCGAACTTACAGCTAAGCTACTTAATCTCTTAAGGAAGTCTTCTTGCCTATGTTTATGTAAGAAATGCGGCCGCGACGGCCGGTGTTCAACACTGATGTTCGCCGGTGTTAATCAGCGTAACGTCACAGACACAGAGTAGTCGAGTAGAGCTCTTAAGTACGCCATGATGTTGCAATGGAGGATGCTGTGTCTTCTTAGAGGTGACTGTTTTAGGCGTTTGCTTGCCGGTAAGCGTCAAGCTATGAGGAGCTCAAGTCGAAGAAAATCCAGCGTCGGCGTCTTTGACTATGACCGAAAAATCCACGAAAAATCTCTAGAGAAGCAACCTAGGAGTCAGGTTGGCCACCAAGGTCACCTAAAAGTGTGGTGTCATCAAAACTTGTACACCGGGTTGTAACTAAACAGTCCAGTGGCAGGTGGCAACTAAATTATTGATTGGTCGTTTGAGGTTGCTAGGAAGAGCAACCTGGGTCGCACAAGCCCCACAGGTATGAGCACCTGCTGTCGAAGGCCAGTAGCGCATCACTTAATCGCTGCACCACTTCGCCAGGAATGGTATGAGTATGCCACGGATCCATAATTTTTGAGTAGAGAACTACCCATTCTACATATATGGGATTTAACCCATTAGTTCTGCGCGGTTATAGTATTAAGGTGGAGCATAAGTGCCCCCTGAAATTTTATTTCTGCTCACCGGAAGAATAATTTATTTTAAATGCAAACACCTGAGATTTACTCCGCATGTTTAATTTTAGCTGCGGTAACACTTCTACGATTATCTGTTGTAAAAGCTGTAAATGCTGCTTGACCTGCGCTATAGTCAAACATTTACAGCATACAGAACAGTTGACATCATTTTCGCAACGTTCTTTTTTCGCCCCCATATGGTTTGCCCTTTTCTTTGACTTCACTAAGCGGAAAATATGGTGGACGTAGGCTTTGCGTATACATGAAACTATTGATTTAGGGACCTAAATATTCCTGCACGGCTTGGCGAACGAACCAAGTATCTAACATTCAAGAAATTTGTTTTTTTTTGCATATTTGTGTATGTTTTTCATTGGTGTTTTCATATGGCGCCTGCACTCTATTCGAGTCGAGAATTTGTTCATTTTTTTCATGGATGCTACGATTTGGTCAGAGTTCACTTGAAAGCCAGCTTATGAAGCGATGGAAATCTGCGTTCTGAGTGTGATTATCCAACCGCTTTTATATTCTTCTCAAGAAATTTCTTTTCCCTTTTATTGGACCTCTAAATTTCTGGGAAACTCCTGAATGCATCCCCATTGTCTGTTGGTGTATAAGGATTACATTTCGTAATCAAATCCATTTCATCTATGAAAGACAGGGCCAATTGCTTTTTATAAAGTGTGCCAACCCGAAGCGCACATCAAAGCACTTCTCAAAAAGCCACAGCAGATGAAACTGTGCTCAGAATGCACAAGTGGCCTCATCTACTTGCAAGATGGATTGCGCTGGTTGCTTCAGAACTTCGCTGCGTCTCAAGGTAAAAGAGGCGTTAAATTAGAGCTTGGAGTTTTCTGCTCAGGTTTTCAGAGGGAAGAATTAAATTTTCAGGCCGATTTGACATCGCATGAAAATAGAATGCTTAGATGTTGAAAGTACGATGCACAGTTCTTGATGCCACAGTGAAAAATAGCCAACTCCGGTAACTCTGAAGTGAATCTTAGGTTGCGTAGAGTGCAGTCACGATGAGCCTTTTTTTAAGTATATGCGGAGACTCTGGCAATAGTCTCTGTGTGGGTTCACTTAATAAAGCACGTTGCAGGGCTTGTTTGTGATGCATTTTCTTTTCTTGAAATTAAACAGAGCTACATATTTAGATGATTACTCCGAAAGACATTACAGGACAGGCGCTGGCTCCAAACATGTTGGAGTCAGACGCCGTCCCGCCATGTTTTTCTGTATCTTCGTCTAAATTTCAAAAAAAGACTGGGTGGGAGTCTTACTTTCTTTCTTGTTTCTGGCACTCAATTTAGGATAGAACTTTTTTTTTTGCACAGAGGGATGGCGGAGACAACTCTCGGAAAGTTATCGCAGATAATGCGAAATATGTGGCTGTGTTTGAAGCGTTTCAGGTGTTTTGATGAATGATGTCGTGCCGGATATTTTCATTTCCAGTCAGTTGGTCAGTTGGTAGTTCTTATATCAATTGATTTTCAGGGTGCGTTTGATAGCGTTTGGCACCCCCTCGTTCTTCGCTTCTTTCGCAGCCGCGGTCTCCCTTCCAACCTATATCACCTCTTGCGCTCCTTTCTTTCGCAGCGCACGGTAGTCTACCGTGCACGCACTGGTGAGGAAGTGTCTGCCAATCCCACTCTCGGCAGCCCTCAGGGATCCCCCGTGTCACCCCTTTTGTGGAATGTGATAATCGCAAGCCTTCTCGAATGTCCAATGCCTCCTGGCGTGACAATACAGGCGTATGCCGATGATACCATTGTGCTGGTTCCGGCCCGCACGCGCCACGAGCTGGAGAAGCTGTGTGCCGAGGTTCTTGACAGAATAGCCTGTTGGGCCGCTGATTCGCGGGTGACAATCTCATGGCCAAAAACATTTTGTATGCTGTTTTCCCATGGCGTGGGCAGAATGGAAAAGCGTAATCCCACCGTGCGCTTTCCGGGCCGCCCCTTAAGTTTCAAACAGGAACTCAAAATTTTAGGCGTTGTCTTCGACCGCCACCTCACTTTTCTACCTCATGCTAACTTCCTCCGCGACAAGGCAGAGATCCTCACTTCGCGCCTTGTCTCATTTCTGTCGTTCCATCGTTCCCTCCCTCCCTGTTCTCTACGTAGGCTTTATTTTCAAGCAATACAACCCGCTTTAACTTTTGCCGCGCCCGCTTGGTGGTCTCGCAGCGCACATTCCCGCCTTCGGGAGAAGGTTGTTTCTGTGCAGCGCGTCCCTCTTCTCGCTATCACAGGGGCTTTCCGCACAACGCGCACGGCTGCACTTCAGGTGCTCCTCCGGGTACCCCCTCTTCCCTTAGAATTGGATCGCCTCTGTGCGGAATACAACCTTTTAAACGGTGTAGATCCTGTCACCTTTGGAGGTCACACTTATCTACCATCTAATATCTTGCCCCGCTTTGATCCCTGGTGCGACCATCCCTCTCTGGCTTCCTCATTCTCCTTCACCCGTCTTCTCCCTTCTCACTTTCCCTCTCAGTCCTTCCTTCCCGGCCTTCATATATTCACGGATGGCTCTTATACATCCCACTCTGCGGGTGCTGCTTACGTCGCATTCTCATCTTCTGGCGCGCTGCGGAACGTGGACCGGTTTCGTCTAGAGACAGCCTCTAGTGCCTTCTGCGCAGAGGCTGTTGCATTTCATGAGGCCTGTTGTTACGCCCGGCGCGCCCCCTCTCCTTTACCCTTGCATGTCTACTCTGATTGCCTTTCTCTCCTTCAGGCTCTTTACTCTCTTTCTACGAACGACTTGCGCGTCCGAGACATCAAGCGCACTCTTGCTGCAATTTCTCTTCAGCGTCCTGTCTTCCTCTATCATGTCCCCGCCCATTGCGGTGTCTGGGGCAATGAGCTCGCTGACTGGGCCGCCTCTCTGGCGTCGGCGCGTGGCCTCTTGCGGCCGTCGTGGCTGTCACCCTTGTCAGTGCGCACCCGCATGCGTACCACCGTACTCAGGCTTTGGTCGGACACCTGGACCGCGGAACATTCGGACACCCTCCTGGCTGTTTTTGTCCCCTCTATTAACCGTCTCCCGCTCTCTTTCCCTCCACCCCGATCTCTTGTCCCTCTACTAACTGGCCACGGTCGTTTTCCCTCGTACTTCCATCGTTTTGCCCTCCTTCCTTCGCCTTCTTGTCCATGCGGGGCAGCTGGGGGGGATGTTCTCCATTACCTGCGTGCCTCCCCTCTCACCGCGGACATAGCAGCACGGCTTCCCGGCTATCCGCACTTTCTTACCCCTCATGACTTCCCCTCTTTACTAGGTTCCCCTCGGTCTCGTGCGTTGCTGTTCGCGTTTCTTCCCTTCTTTCACCCGTCTCTCGTCTTTATTCCCGCCCGGATGGCTCGTAGACCTCCCTGCCATTTCTGCGCCTCCCCATGTCTCATGTGGTCGGGGGCACCATATGGCCAATATTGGTGGGCTGTGGCCCTGCCCCTGCCTCACGGGCATGTGGATGGTATATGTACCATGATATCTGTTGGCTTTGCGTGCACACGCAGTCTTTGTTTTGTTTGCTTTTCGTTTTTTTCACTTTTATTTTATTTTTTTTGTTGCCATTCCTTTTCTTTCCTCTAGCTGTTATATTTTTCATGTTTTAATTGTTTTTTATGAATTTCGCTCGTTATATTCCTTTGTTTGTTTGTTTTTTTAACCTGCCTTTTGTTATTTACTTGATCCTCTTTTCTATTTCCCTTTTTTCATGTACCCCTTCTGCTTTCTTAAGCCCAGTATCTCCTGTTTGTTCGTTTTTTTTCTCCTCGCTTTCTTTTCCTGTCTCTTCTTCCTTCTTACAGATCCCCGCACCTTCCCTCCTCCTGGCCGCCTGCGAGCCTGTCAGAAGAAACTAGGCACGCTGGACCCATCATTGTTTCATGTTCATTTCGTCCTTCGTAATCCTTCAGGGGCGCCTTGTCTTAAAAACCACTTTTCCCCGACCATCATTTGTGCCTTTTTTTTCCTCTCTTGTAATTGGTTTTTCGTAAATTTTCTTTTGGGCGTTGGCCCCTTTTCTTTTATGTTTAATTGGATCGCCTGCGATAACCTCTGGTTGGGTGCGGGCTTCCTCTCCAATTTTTGTTTATTTTATTTTATTTCATTTCTTGAGAGTTTACAATAAAAGGGTGTCATCATGACAGTCATTTTTATTGCATTTACGTTCTGCAATTTCCCGGTAAGCTAGCCACTTCTTCGTAATTGACGATAAACGTCATTGAAACTAAATCTATTTCAACCAAAGCAAACATTTCTGTGGTGTAGAAAGTATATAGTACTTCTTATGCTCAGAGTGCCAAGGAATCAAAGGTGACTCAAAGCAAAATTTGCATTGAATCCTAATTTCAATGCAATAAAAAGTGCTCTAAAAAAGCCTTTTCCCTCTTCATGCTCTTAGTTGTATAATTCCAGGTAACTACCAATGTGCACGAATTGCGTGCATATAGATATGCAACACAACTCAAGATTTTTTAGTAGCTGATCTTAAAGCTCCTTTGTTCCAGTATGTATGAGGAGCAATCCTGAGCGCTGAAAATATGTATATCACAATTTTTAGGACACTAAGGAAATTAACAGCTTTTGTACTCAGTAGTGCCATTGTAGGCTTTTGATTGGCTAGAGTACAGAGCAGAGGGGAGGTGGCAGCGGGGCGCAAGAGAAGGTAATTGCTCATGCGCGTTCAATTTCTCCGCAATCGTTGCAATAGAGTTACTTGTAGGAATGTTCTTTTTAAAGACAACACTGAGGAAGAGCGGCCGAGTTAGTGCGTTATAGGCACCAATACACACAAAATCAGGAATGCGTCACATCTCGACAGCCGGGACAGCACTCTACGAGGTGGTACGAAAAGAGCGTGAGCGGCCATGCCCTGTGATACCTCGGTGCGATCAATACTTCCGGGACATGTGGGGCTCACTCTTGCCGTTACTTCGAGTAGCCTGGCGGCGTTCGCAGACATGCCTTACTGGGGTGGTACGGCGTGGCCATGGCGCACCAAAAGGAAATGAGGAGGCAATGCTGCGAGTTCATATTTCGTCCGGCGAAAGCGTGTGACGCTGGAGAGGCTCACAACGAAGAAAGCCTTCCAACCCTCACCCAGTAGTGATGTAGTATGTTCCTGTGGAAAGGGTTGATCCGCTGCACTTCTTATTCCCCGTAGTGCCGCGGCAATACTACAGCCTGGAGACGTACCGAAATACTGAAAGATTTTCAAAACTGACAGTGATTTATGGCTCCCCCCTTTATTTGATGTGTTTCGTAGCTGCGCTAAAGGTTGCGCCAGCGATTTTTCCGTACGATGATCAGTATTTGATCAGCACTCTTGAAAGTAGGACAACCTCGTAGCTAATCTATGAGCGACGAAGTCCGGCATGGGCTGGGATGCCATTCCTGAAAGCTCTATTTTAGGTATTTTCGTTTTTCCAAAAGTTTTACTGCATTTTCGCGGTTGCAAGCAACCATGAACTATTCTCGTAAGAATCGTTTTTGGTAAGCAGCGACATCTAGTCCAAGCCAGTTCCCTTCCTACTGTACCAGAAAAAAGGTCTTAGAAATTCAAGGGCAGCAAGCTTTTCACTGTCTGAGTGGAGCTGTTCTTTTCGAGGATTTAATAAAGCTATCAAGGATTTCAATAAGTGAGTCATATAGCTTTAATCTTTGCACAGTGCTTATTCAATATTCTGAATAATACTTCTTTAGCATTAACTAGATCTCATGCCTATTAGGAACCACAATAGCGGAACATTGCAATCCAATCTCTAGACACGAATTATGCAGTGCAGAGCGACAGGCGACAAAAAAAGGAACTGACATCTTTTATTCGATAGCAAAAAAGATATCATTCCATTTGGAGCAGACATCTACATGTCCAAGACAAGACTAGACTAAGGAACTGCCCAAATTATTTTGCGCGCGTTAGGGAGAAAATAGCTTCCGATATTCCTGAATCAGCTCAGTTGTTTAGATATTCCACAATTATTTGGTTTTTGGTTTTTAATAATTCTGTTTTGACATCACTGATAATGCAAACATTACCCTGTGGAACAGACACACGACGTAGTTCGCCAAGAATTGTAGTTTAATGACGAAGAATGCTGAATACCTTTTTTATCCTGTATTTAATGCAAACGCTACATGGGAGTGTTACGAAACCTACCGATATAAGCGAAATGGCCACAGCAAAACAGGACAATCCTGGCGACACACGCTCAAAGGTAAAGCACAACTTTGCATCCAGTATTCTTTGTAAACGTTATCAACAGTGCAAAGGGAAGAGTTGGAGTTAAGCCAACAATAGGGAAACCGTTATCAAATCTGTAGATTAAAGTGGAGGCCTAGATAGTTGTAGAGGCTAGGCAGAAGAAAGTACAGCTATTGTAAAAAAAGACACGGGGACTGCAGGAAAGGAAGAAAAGGAGGAGGAAAGGCAGGGAGAGTTATACCACTATACCTTGGCCAATCCCCCCACGTGGGTATGTGCCATTATAAAGAGGATGAAGAAGAAGAAGTAACCAGTAGCTGGAACCAGTTTGCTACCCTGCAGGGGGGAAGGGATGAGGGAAGTTGCAGAAATGAAAACACGGAACAAAAGAAAAGCGCTCAGAAAAAATCACACCAAAAACACGCGCAGCACGTAGTGTGAAAACAGCACCTGAAGAACCGGAAGAGAGTTAGGGAGCGAAGTTTTTGGCTGGAGGGAATTCTATCCAATCCAAATATATATATATATATATATATATATATATATATATATATATATATATATATAGTAAGAACGTAGACCAACGTTTGAAACGCTTGAAACAATTTATTGACGTTTTGACCGTGGAACGGCCTTCGTCAGAATGTCTGGATCGAGAGGGATGGTACAATATATGTAGGGAAGAACAACGCACAGGATAACAGAGCCAAAAAATTCTATAAAGAAAGCATCAGGCACATGTCTACAGAACGGTAAATGAATCACAGTGTCAATGACAAGACGATAAATGAACCACAATGCACAACAGTTACTTTGCGAAATTTAGTCTATCTGCTGTGTTAGCTACATATAATAAACATGGCAATGTACTTTGCTTATAATCAGTCCTAATATGACAAGTGACCATCTTGAACAGCGAGAATGAAGAAGGAAGAAGGGACACATGATCAATGAAACACATGGAGGCGATGAACAGCATAAGCTGTATAAAGATTCTCTATTACTAAATCTAGAAAAGAAACTGATGACGAACCAGAATACACTGCCCGAAAAGCGAAATATTTGGGCATTAAGAGGGTATGGAACTCAATTTTCCTGTGCTTTCATTTAAACCGGAAGACACTGTATTGAACTTATAGTTAAGGTAAGACTCCCTAATTTCCCGGTCATGGTTAGTTTTAAAGCCTGATTCCAGAATGGTAGCAGAAATCTGATCAAATGAGTGGCCGGTGAGGTGGACATGCCTTGATAGCGGTAAGTTCGGTAGGGCTTGGACGTGGGCTTCGTGGTTGTTGAAGCGTAATCTAAACGGGGTTTCAGTCTGACCTATATATTGTAAATTACATACGGTACACTGCAGCCGGTAGATGACATTTGCAGTATCGCAGTTGAAATCACCGCGAATGCTTAAACGAAAGAGTGAACCGGTGCTATTGACGCTACAAGATGTGGTCATGTGCAGACATACTTTACAGCGACTCTTGTTACATGGATGGCAGCCTACGGGTTCGGGGGAATTAGTCTTTGACGATGTTAGTATATCGCGTAGGTTTTTTGACCTTCTGTAAACTACTTTGGGTGGCTCTAAAGATATATTCTTCAGGCGATCACTTTGCATAAGAATATTATAGTGCTTAGGATTCACTAAATTTCGCAAAGTAACTGTTGTGTATTGTGGCTCATTTATCGTCTTGTGATTGACACTGTGATTCATTTATCGTTGTGTAGACATGTGCCTGATGCTTTTTTTATCGAATTTTTTGGCTCTGTTATCCTGTACGTTGTTCTTCCCTACATATATTGTACCATCCCTCTCGATCCAGACATTCTGACGAAGGCCGTTCCACGGTCGAAACGTCAATAAATTGTTTCAAGCGTTTCAAACGTTGGTCTACGTTCTTACTACTACATACCGTGCCAAGATTTTCCCTTTTTTGCTGCATTATGTATATATATATATATATATATATATATATATATATATATATATATATATATATATATATATATATATGATTATTATTATTATTTTTTCATCCCCTCTCTGCCCTTCTTGTGGTAGACTCCCCCAGTGTGGGTATGTGCCATTCTGTCAAAGGCTGCAACAACAACAACATTTATCGTCAGCAGATGGTTCGCTAACACGAGTCCGAAAGATTACTGCCTTGTAGGAGTTCTCATAACTTTACAGGTTTGTGTTATTGCACCCCATAAAATGTGGCTGAGAACTATGTAATATTAACAGATAAAAAATAGCGAGGGTAAGAGAAAAATGATGCGCTTTCTTGTTGGTATATAACGCGAGCGAACGCCCGGTTCCATGCGGCTTGTTCACCATGCCGTGTCGAATGCAGCAGCCGAGATTCTCGACGTTCTGCGTCGGTAGCAAATGCTGGCTGGTACGGACTGAGTCGAACGAGCAAAAATCATAAGAGTGGAAGGCACGGTTTGCAGAGTGCTATCTTCGCTGCTATCCTATTGTGATTTTCATGTATAAGATGCCTGTGGCCTTTTTCTTTTAGATAACCGTATCACCAATAACATGTTAGTGATGGTTTGGTTTGGTTTATGGGGTTTAACGTCCCAAAGCGACTAAGGCTATGAGAGACGCCGTAGTGGAGGGCTCCGGAAATTTCGACCACGTGGGGTTCTTTAACGTGCACTGACATCGCACAGTACACGGCCCTCTAGAATTTGCGGCCGGGATCGAACCCGCGTCTTTCGGCTCAGCAGCCAAGCACCATAACCACTGAGCCACCACGGTGGCTAACATGCTAGTGAGACAGTGAGTGCACTGCGCAGCGAAGTTTGCGCCTTGCACTCACTCGGTCTACCGTGCTGTTCTTGTTGCGTATTACTACAGCCTGTCCAGAATGCTGGGCAAAGCTTTCGCAAGGCGTCGCAACTCCTCCTCTTTATGGTCCTGTTCTCTAGCGCTGTTTGAATTTTCTTGTCACCATGGAACACCAACTCGCCCAATCTGCCGTCGTTCTCACAATCAGAGATGATACCAGAACGCTACGAGCTCGTGAGTGTCAGAAAAATTTAGCCTGATACTGATAACGCGACGACATTCATGAGGTGACTCCTCTTAATTTGGCCGCATAAAAACTACGAACTCAACAAAAATTCTCATATCCTAACCACATAATCCGAAGACCCCGTGGGGAAATCGCTAGTCTCTTATCATTCGCAATCTGTACCGGCATACGGTAATGGCGCTGCATCGCTCACTCCTCGGTCACCGCTGGCTGGTTTTCTTCTTTGGTTTGTAATGTGAATGCCACAACGATCGATTGCCGATAAGACGTTTTGGAAGTTTCAGGTATCTCCAAGAAAATTTACTAGACTGTTGAGCACATACCTTCTTATTTTTGTTGGTCCTGTCGGCGTGTGTGCTGCACATAAACGATTTTTAATTCGCATTTTTAGGCACTTTAGCTTGATGCGATATTACAGCTACACAATACATGCTCACAAAACATGTCGTGTCGAGACGTTTTGGCCTTCAATGATTGAATAGGTTTCCTAACAAAAGGTGCACTCTGTGGGGACAAGCCTTGAGGAATGAGAACAACGTTATACTACGCGCGGTTCTTGGGTGATTCTTTAAGCGGGGCGATCAGTTTTTCGTTTAGTTCGCGAGGTGTAAAGAGAGCAGAAAAATGCACACACGTGAGTTCGATGCTGTTTTCCAATTCGCACTTCGGAAGGAGCGGCTCTTGGCAAATAGTGCCGGGAGCTGAACACGCTCGCCAACGCTGCTTCGTAGTGAAAACAATACCACCCGAGCGGTATTGAATTCTTGCGGAAAGGACAAGGGTAGCAAAATCGAAATCGCCCGAGGCCTGTCCGCCCCCAAGCTTTCATTTGGAATTGGAGAATCTGGGCCAACGTGGGGGCGGGGAAGAAATCATAAAGACGCCTATTCAGAAACCAATGAATACCTGTTTATTTCTATCGTTGTTTCTGTACTTTCGCACTTCTTTCTCTTGTGTTTGGTTCCGTAATTCTTGCATTACTTTTTTTGTCTTTTATTTTTCCCGTGCGGGATTTAAAGAGGCGCTTAAAGCACGCGTTTTACCGCGCCTTCTGCAGTTGCAGTCGTCATTACCATCCTTGCGATCAAAAGCCTATCGCAAAAAAGAATTTCAACAGTGTGGAATTATTTGAACAAGTAGAAAGTATCCGCCACCTGTTGTTGATGTCACTTGTGAAATTTTTGTTCTCTGTACATCTGGTGTTGTGGTTTTCTTTGTTTGTATATTTCCTTTGCTGGCCTATTCGATATGTTCTTTCTTGCTAAGTTAAAATGGAAATATCGTAAATTTAAATTTTTTTCAATTTTAATTACAGAAGAGTAATTGTGTACATCCGCGATATTTAAATTTGTCTATACAAATGTATATATGACTTTAAGCTTCATTTTGCCGAAAAAAGGCAAAAATTGATGGAGGAAGATTTTAAGGGTATCTTCTGTGTATCGTAGTCAGGTATAAAATTTTATTTATTTATTTGTTTATTTATTTATACAAAGTACCCCTAAAGGCCCTCGATAGGGTATTACATAGGGGAGGGGGGTACAGGGAATTAATTAAAATAAAACAAAACCACAAATATAAAACAACAAAAGCGCAAATAAAACACTTAGCATGATATAAAAAAGCAAAAGAATCAGAAGTATGCAGCGCGACAAAGAGTGAAGATTACTACAGTATAAAAGTATACAAACAGAACACTAATGCTAGAATCATTTTAGTAACATACCCTGCAAAAAAGGAAGCCATGAACAAATGAAATTACACTGTGCAATAAGAGTTAAGCAGTAGTTATTGAAGATAGAAGATTAAAATATTTATCAGGATCAGTGGTGTTTGCGAAATGGGAAGGCAGACAAAAGTAGCCTCTTTCGAATGTCACCGCTTCGCCCTGTGGCGCTCTCGTAGCATGATAAAAAGCCGACAGATGGCAGTCCATTACCCCATCAGCAAGATAAAGGGATACCTCGCTCCTACTTCATGGCTGTTAACACAAAAAGTGAATTTCGCCTACGAAAAAGAAAAACAATAACAGCTGATTGCTATGGCCACTGGGAGAACCTATCGTAAGTGCGAAGGAAGCAGTTTGACTGACGATGCTTTTACTCACTGTGAAAGTCTAATTGGATAGCAAATTCTTAACTCGAACCACGAAGAAGAGGAGTCATAAACCACGCACGGTCGTCCTACTCGTGGTCAAAACGACTTGCTGGGCTAGTTGATATTTCATGCTTACATTCTCATAGGGCGACAACGAATGTAGGAACTAACTGCGGGACAAGAGAAAGCGCTGGCTTTAAATAAGTTTATTCCGACGTGTTTCCTATGCATGTATGCAGTTGAGCGCGCTACCGATGCAAAGGTGTCACATTATCTGCAGTGACCTGAACACGAACACTCCCTTCATAGATATATGAAAAAAAAAAAACACTAAAGGCAAAGTGATAGGCGATAGGATGCAGTTACAATAAAAAGCTCCTCTTGCACGCTTCTCTTGCTCTATTGCACGCGCACACGACCATGAGCGTTAATGAAAGCTAATGGACGCAGCGAATAATTATTATTCCCGCTTTCAAGGCAGTAAAGTTCTTTCGTCGGCAAAAGCGTTCCTTCTGAGATCCCTGCAAGGGACTAAATGCGAAGATGGTGTGAAGAAATTTTGAAACTGAATTTTAAAACAGGAGGCAGATGAATTGAGGATAGCCTTCTTCCCTTCGGCATGCTTTCAACCTAACCTCGGTGGTAAGAGGATCACTCCATCTCAGCCGTCATTTATAGTCCCGCTTTGCACGTCGCTCTTCTCACACGCTGGGTCGCGTCACGCAGCTTCTTTTTACAACCTTAGCTTCTTACCCTCAGTGTTGGATGTCGCATCCGTACATCATAGGGAAGGCGCCAAACGAGCCCGCAAAGCCATCTCGTTGTGATAATGTGCACATCGAATTTCAAACCGAACCATAGTGGCTAGTAAATAAGGTAAATGAACAAAATCATCACCATGACAAGGGTGTTACGCGCGTAGTTCTTTACGAAGCACAAAAAAAGAACACGGAAAGTGCGCTTGCCCCTAGGATACGCCGCACTGTCTTGTAGGCGAATGTACCTTTCGTGTGCGGGCAAATTTATACAGGTGTGCTTAATAACTCGCGTAACCTTGCAATTTGAAATAACAAAAAAGGCTCATCCCTCTAAGTGTCCGCCGCGCTGGCTCAGTGGTTATGACACTCGGCTGCGGACCTGAACGACGCTGGTTAGATCCCCGCCGATGCTGTCGAATTTCTTTGGAGGCCAAATTATAGAGGCTCGTGTGCTGTGCGATGTCAGTGCACGTTGCAGAACCACAGCTGGTCAATGTTTCTGAAGCCCTTCACTACGGTGTACCTCATAGCCTGAGTTGCTTTGGGACGTTAAACCCCAATAAACTAATCATGCCTCAAAGAAGTGAGCTTCTTTTTTAGAGTCTCATTATTAGAATATTAGGAATTGTTTTATTCTAGCATCTGCGATCAATCAGGTGATAGAGAAATGCGCAGAATATAGCCTACCCCTATATATAGCCTTCATTGATTGCGAGAAACCATTTGATTAAGTGGAAACCTTAGCTGTCATGCTGGCATTGCGAAATCAGGATGTAGAAGGGTGTTATACGAAAATATTCGAAGATATCTATAACGATTGCACAGATATCATAGTCCTTCATAAAGTCAGCAATAAAATGCCACTAAGGAAAGGTGTCAGGCAGGGAGGCATGAACTCGCCAATGCTCTTCACCGCCTGTTTACAGGAGGTATTCCGCGGTCTTAAATGGGAATAGTTGGGGATAAGACTTAATGGAGAATACCTAAGTAATCTGCTATTCGCTGATGACATTGCGTTGTTAAGTCACTCAAGACATGAACTGCAAAGCATGATGAATGAGTTTGACAGGAAGAACACGACGGTGGGGATAAAAATTAACATGCAAAAAAGCAAAGTAATGCTCAACAGCACAGCAAGAGAACAGAAGTTCGCATTTGGTAGTGAGGTGCTGGAAGTAGATAGAGAATATGTCTACTTAGGGCAGGTAGTGACCGCTGATCCGGATCATGAGAGGGGAATAACTAGAAGAATAAGTGCTGGGTGGAGCGCATATGGCAGGTTCTCTCAGATCATGAATGGCAGTTTGCCAATATCCCTGTAGAGAAAAGTCTACAACAGCTGTATCTCACCGGTACTCACCTATGGGCAGAAACGTAGAGGCTCACAAAGAAGGTTCATCTTAAGTTAAGGAAAACGCAGCGACCTATGGAAAGAAAAATGATAGATGCGACGTTAAGAGATCGGAAGCGGGCACACTGGGTGAGAGAACAAACGCGGGTTAATGCATCCTAATCGAAATAAGAGGAAGAAATAGGCTTTGGCAGGGCATGTAATACGAAGGCAAGACAACCGCTGGTCTTTAACGTTAAAACGGAGTGGGTTCCTAAAGAAGACAAGCGTAGCAGGGGGCGGCAGAATGTTAGGTGGGCGGATGAGATTAAGAAGTTTGAGGGGATACGGGGGCCGCAACTGGCAAAGGACAGGGTTAATTGGAGAGACATGAGAGAGGCCTTTGCCATGGAGTGTGCGCAGTCAGGCTGATGATATTGATGATGATGATAAGCACGCGCGATTTTACTATAAAAAATTGAGGCTTGCTCAATGGAAAGAAATGTTCGGGGAAACACTAAACATCTATTTGGTCACAAGCTCCGAACTTTGCAATACGTTGTGCTGTGAAGTTACAGCGGGTTGCCATTTTTGCCGCTACGTTAGGCCCACTTACGAGAATGCATGAAAAGCCTTACTAAATGACACTGCACTTGGGTTTATGCGGGCAGTGTCTTGTAGTGACATCCATAAAACGGTTTACAAAATGGTGGTGCATTTTCATTTATGAGCAGTGCCACGTAGTACCATACATAAGACTCCTTACAGGCAAAATTGCGTTCGCGTTTATACGTGCAGTGCCATCCAGGGGTTTGCACGAATTTCCTCACTACTGCTTTTGGATCTATGCGGCCAGTGGCACGCATGCGAGTGACATGCAATCGCCATATTAATCGATAATGCTTTTAAGTTTATGCGATCAGGGCCATATAGTAGCATGCATGAAATGCCTTAGTTATTGCTTTTAGACTTATGCGGGCAGTGAAAAGTAGCGGATGTGTAAAACGTCTTACCTAACGATATTTGATTTGGATTTATGCTGCCAGGGCCATATAATAGCCTTCATGAACTGCCTTACTAAGCGATCTTGTATATCCAGGAACACCATCGGTGAAACGCGCTCCGTTATATGGATGGTGTTTCACCGAGTGTGCGCTCAGTCAACTTCCTTCTCCCGCTACCTTCCTTTCACTCTCTTGACAACTTGACTTTGCGGTCTTACTCAACGATACTGGTTGGAACTAAAAAAGAAGTGTAAGTATGAGTTATTGGTTGCAGATGTTCTGAACCGCTCATATTATGGCCACACGCACTACCAACCCAGTCTCCAGTTCTGCCTCGAAGAAAGTTGGAACACAAGAAGGGGATAGTGGAATGAGGGAAGGAAGAAAACTTAAGACAGTGCCGAAAAAGCAACGCTTTGCAATAGGCGACAACAGCGCTGAGCTGCATCGGCTATTTCATTCGTTCTTATGTGCCTCGTTTTGCTTCAACGACATTTTGCGTATTAACACACTTTTACTGCTGTTACATACGCGCAAGTTTCTCAATGTATGCAGTATATCTAAGTAATGCATTGTGATATACGAGTTCAGAAACATGTGCACATGTGGCTTTGATATGGCGCACATTGTCTGCCTCTCACTTTACTATTTGTTCCAAAATAGCTTGCTGCAGAGAAATTAAATCAACTGTAGGGCTAAACATGAGCAAAAAATTTGATAACGGGGCCATTAGCAACACCTAGGTTGAAAATATGAACGAAGAGTCTCCGGGAAGTAACTGCACATAAGCAACGTATTTAAATTAAGGAACATTTTATGTTGTCTATATGATACCTCAAAACTCTGCCTAAAATAAGCCGGTAGTGCACGTCAGCCTACGAAACCTTACTTCAGTGCACGAGTTTCAAATTACAAATGAACCTGAAATTTCTTCAATAACCGCTAGATAACATGTGTACATGCTACAAATCAGCCATACTTTAGGTACATGTGAAGAAAAAGGCGAAAAAAGACTGGTCAAAATATCCTTTTGAACAAAGATATTTATTTTTATGGTGTGGAGCTTGGCCGGAAGCTACACCGAAGAGGGTCAAGTCTGTTGCTTCTCCTCAGTAGTGAAGTACGAGTGCAGGTACAAGTTATTGACGACTCTCTTAGTAAAAGGAACCGGTTCGTGTTCGGCAACCAAGGCTTCTGTTAGGTCGAGCTTCAGATTCTTCGGAAGGAAGGCATACTTCTAAAAGCATAAAATGTTCTCTTCTCTTCTAAAACGAAAGTTTAGGATAGTTGACGAGTGATGGTAGTAACTGCACCTGCACTACAAAATTGAAATGCATCGAAAAAGTTAACTCGTGAAGGCTATAATAGGAAACCAAGGACTCTAGCTGAAAGAGGAAAATTAGGACAGCGAAAGTTTGCTGACGAACTGA
This sequence comes from Amblyomma mixtum, assembly GCF_055824585.1. Taxonomy (NCBI): domain Eukaryota; kingdom Metazoa; phylum Arthropoda; class Arachnida; order Ixodida; family Ixodidae; genus Amblyomma; species Amblyomma mixtum. The sequence goes on along the minus strand of NC_143013.1, from coordinate 96,483,645 downwards.
AGCGTTGCTTTACATTTATCTTGTTTTTTTAGTTACTTGCCTGCCTCGGCACCATCACCCTCTGGAGAAGAGATATCTAATTTTTCAGAATTACACCCAACTAGTTTCCGTTTACTCAACTTTCCCCGTGCTCTGGGACGATAACAAACGTATAGCTTTACCTTCTTTGCGCTGGTGACATTCTTATCCCGTGAAGTGTAAGGCACGGGCCCCATTATTATTGAGGGGCGTCAGGATCACAAAAAGAAAATAAGATCCCAGAAGTTTGAAAAGGAACGAAGAACATGACAGCCGTTTGTTGTTCGTTTACAGACCCAGGTGTGCCTTAGCATGTTGCCCTCAACAGCATACAAATAAGCTCAGGCATGGAGAACCCTAGTAAGGCTGCTTTAGCTAAGATGTCTCTTGGATTCCACACAAGAGAAGAGGTATTATTGCTGTTCATTTTAAAGGAAGTCTCGATTACTCCTCAGCAAAAGTTTCTTCAGACACCCTTCTTTCGTCTCCAACGTCTTCGTTTTCGCACTGAGTTTACGTTTTCATCGTTCTACCTTCTGTAAAGCCAGTCTATGTCGACGATCTTCAGATAGCGAGCACATCTTCCAATATATCTACATGTGAAAGACAAGTACAACTTACAATCAACAAACTGGCAACATGGGCAGACAAGAATGGTTTCCAGTTCTCACCACAGAAAACAGTAGCCTTACTTTTTTCACTCAAACGAGGCTTGCACACAGATCCCACATTACACCTAAACCAAACCACACTGCCTTTAAAAAAAGAACACAAATTTCTAGGCATCACCTTCGATAAAAAGCTTACCTTCCTGCCTCACATAAACGCACTAAAGAAGAAAGCGTCGCTATCCCTGAACATAAAGTCCTTTCACGCAAACACTGGGGTTCTGATCGGGTATGCCTTCTAGAGATTTATCGCTCTGTAGTACGTTCCGTTTTAGATTATGGCTGCATAGTGTATGGATCAGCACGGCCATCGTACTTGAAGCGACTGGATCCTGTGCACAATATGGGTTTGCGTCTTTCAACTGGTGCTTACAGGACATCACCCATAAAAAGCCTTTACGTGGAAACCAATGAACCACCACTTGCAGACAGACGAACAATGCTTACATGCTCTTACATTTTAAAGATCCGTTCCCAGCCTAAACACATCTGTTACCCACTCGTTACAAAGTGCCCATCCCGAACACTATTTACCAACAAACCTCTAGCAATCAGACCACTTCTTCTCCGCTTTGAAGAGAAATGCCAAGAACTAGACATAATGAACATATTACCTAATATTGCCCGCAAACCTGATCCATTCCCGCCTTGGTACTGCCTACCATCTGTGTGCGACTTCACATTAACACAATTTCGGAAAAAACATACACCACATGACCACATGAACAGATATTACAAGAATATTTAGCACTCGAGGAAAAATACAGAGAATACGAAGCATTTTATACCGATGGATCAAAATCGGCGCACTACGTGGGAAGTGCTGTAGTTCAGAATAATTGGGAAAAAATAGTACGGCTACCTGAGTGTACATCCATTTTCACCGCCGAGGGTTACGCAGTCTTGGTGGCTGTAGAAAAAATAATAAATGAGAACATTCAGAACAGTATCATTTACACTGATTCTCTGAGCATACTAACCTCACTTCACCATAGAAATGCAGTGACACCACTAATTGGTAATATCATACACAACATAACGAGCGCCACAATACAGGGACAAGACATAAAATTTTGCTGGGTTCCCAGCCACATTGGAATCACTGGCAATGAGAAGGCGGATGAATGTGCTGCGAAAGCTCGCAACAAAGAAATAAAGAAAGTGAACATCCCCTACAATGACTGTATGAAGTTGGTACAGTGCAAGCTAAGAAATAAATGGCAGTCGCAATGGAATATTGAACGAAATAATAAGCTCCACTTAGTAAAACCATTTATAGAAGAATGGAAGTCATGCGCCCACCAAAAACGTTTCATCGAAGTTATTTTATGCCGTCTCCGTATTGGACACACACATCTCACACACAACTTCCTGCTAACAAAGAAAGACAAACCTGTTTGTGAAAAGTGCGGAGACGAACTAACAGTAAACCACATATTATTCTCATGTACAGAACTCGAATCACTAAGAAAAAAACATTTTACTACCTTTTACAAAGAACACATTCCTTTTCATCCAGCATTGATATTAGGCAAAGATGCACTTGTCAGTATACCCTGTGTTTTTAGCTTTTTAAGGGAAGCCAGTATTCTTCATCAACTCTAATCTACTCACCCTGTGCTTCGCTACATACAATTATACACCTAAGCCACTTTCTCAATCACGAGAAGGAGGCTGAGGTCTTTATCTGAGTTGTTGGGAGCCTCGAAATCCTTGCCGAGCCAAGGATGTCTGCGGAGGTAACCCAACCTTCAAAAGTTTCTGCTATCAGACATTTTTTAAAATTCTTGTCTTTCTTCAGCTAGTTAGTAAAAATAACTCTTAGGCCCTTTACACCACCGTTTTTATCCACTTTGTTTTCAAACTCTGCTCAAGCATATTTTTTCCATACCTTGTTCTTGGCGCATGATAGCCTTAGCTGCTTATGCGCCAATAAACCCAACACAACACAACACAACACAAACACAAACACTTCTGTAAAGCTTCCGCTCAAGCTTCGAAATCATACTAAAGCTTATTTCTAACAAACAACATTTTCTTCCTTGCATCTTAGAGGAGTGTTGAAAGTTCTCATTTTGTTCATCTAACACGGCCCTTACCTTTAGAGCCATTCATGCGAGCACCACGGCGTAGCAACGCTTTCTTTTTAGGCACTCGGTTAGCTTGAAGGGCTCCTAATAACCCATGTCCAGTTCTCTGTCATGAATATAGGAATTCCCGGCACCTACTGCTCACCTTGTACTTTCTACTTCAGTGGAGGTGGCGGTAGTGGAGCTTCTGTAGCTTCTTGACTTTGTTTAGTGGCTACTTCGTGAATAGTTAACTGTACGTTATCCATGTCTTACCGCAGCCATTGTCCACGTCATCATCACGCTTTAATTTGTTCCGCGACTTTGAAAAACGGCGCAAAAGAAGCTCCGTTGCCTTTGATTGAAAATACCGAGCGAATGGACGCTAGGCTCCCACGCTTTAATGCTGGAAGCAGTGAACAGCAACCTCAAGTCATATGCATTCCTGCCTTCTGAATTTGCGGCGGTGTTGAAAACTGCGACGTTGTTAGGGCAGCGTTTATGCTGCAGGCTGAGAATAGAAGCCTCTGCACCCGATAGCCACAAGCAAAAGCTATCTAAAAAGGATCATTCTTGCCTCCTAACGTTCGGCGAATGCAAACTGAAGTGCATGCGGGTGTATGTGCATTTGTGTGTGTGTTTTTGAACTATTAACTACTGGATGCATGCTTCCTGCAAGGTAATATATTTTTTAGCTGGTCTTCAAGCCATGCACAAGTTCAGTCTGTTTTGGATTTTATACCTCCTCTTAAACCATTCGTGCCCCCTTCGCAAATGTTCAAAGCATTTTGTAATCTCTAAAGCCCAGTCTACTTTAAATAGCTGAATGCTTTTGCAATACAAGCTTTAGCGTTGGTTCCTTGAAGACCAGTGTTTTCTTAATGGCCGAGGCCTGATTGCTCATTCCGCTTCTCTAAGTATTACAAATAGTCTTAATCGTTGACCATTTAAGACTGCTACGTAGGAGTGGATCATAGACATGCCACCTCATGAAGGCATGTCTCTTTTCATGACCCCACTAATCTAGCTGGCGAAATATACAGAGCGTCGAATTTTATGACAATACGCACACTGGCTGGCCGCTCATGGGTACCACCCCTAACCCGTGGGCAGCACTGCATCATTTCTTGTTGATTGCATGATTCATACTGCGCACATTGTTGCCGGAACGCTGGATTTGCGTAGTGTTTGATATTATTTTTGCTTTTTGAATGTTGCCCCCCTGCTTGGTCTCTATGACTGCAGTATGTGTAAATAAATAAATAAAAATAAATAAGCCTGTTTTATTGAAGCAAGCTAAAATTCTGAAGGAAAGCACGGTTATGATAAAAATATGAACCTCAAAACAAGGGTAGCGCTCAGGAAGAAGGCATTTCAAATCGATTTTCAACGCACCAGATTTTAAATCACGTTACTTTCCAGGTATCTAAAGGGTCCGACATGTTAATATGAGAAGCCTACTAAGCCTTTTATTTTAAATGAAGCGCATAGAATGATAGGCTGTGGCAATATTTCCTTCTTCCTAAGTAGAGCATTGCATTTCCATTGAGTCCTTTAATTTTTCCCCTTTGACTGTCAAGTTACGCTGAAAAGAGTGGTGCTCCTGGGCGCATGACTGATGTGGAAAATGTGACGTGCATTGATGAATTAGCCGCATTCAAAATCAACATTTACACTAAACAGATACCCCTTCAGTGACGCTAAATGCTGATAACAGCAGGTAACTTGCGGCAATCTCGCCAGTAGAATGGTTTGTTTGAGAAAATTCTGAAATCCGCGTTTCTACGCTGCCTCTTGCTAAATTTCCAGCGCCAAGTTAGAAAGCAAAACTACAGGTGTAGCCCGCTTTTTTTTTTCAGGATGCTGCTGAAAAAACTCTCTGCGTTTTTTGCGCTTGCGTATCGCGAAGAATTTTTTTTTTTGAATACCTCACAGGAATCTACTTTTTCGGCACTGATTGCATCCAGTATTTCAAGTCCTTCTAAGTGTTTTGTCTCTTTTGGACGTAATAAAAAGCGTCATTTATCACTAGCACCATTGTCACTACTAGAATGGCATGTATTGAGTAGGGTATTGCGGTTTATTCCCGAATATATTTTTCAAATATGACCTATAGTGCAGAAACTGCGCATATATCTTTTCTTCATGCCTCACAGTAATTGCTTATTGCCGTTTGCCATCTTTTGCTTTCTACAAAGTTCGACGAACATCTATTAAGCATAAGGCGACGGAATGCTGATGGTATTTTTGTGAGCCATGACATTTATCTTTGTGCATGGATTAAGCGAAACAGGGTTTGCTTAGCAACCTACAACGATCTTCAAGTTCTCTTCGCCCAATTCCCAGTGAAGATAACATTTTTCTACTCAATGAAAAAGTGTGCAGTGCTCTCTTTCTTGCTGTTCGGGCAAGGGTGCCAACAATTCAGAAGAAATGTAAACAAGCAATGGAAGGTTCTGTGCGTAGGTACGCTTTAAATATGACATTAACTCTTCTGCGTGATGTTCTCGCCTTTTGAGTACTCTTAACGACAATAAATTACAGATATTAGCAAGACGTTCTTTGTTTGGGTATGACACCTACTGTGGCCATAAACTAGTTGAAAATATTTAGGTGAAATACATCAAAGATTTCTCGCAGTGTCGCAGTGTCGCAGGAACACAGACATGATATTGGCATCTACCCGTTGAATGTAGATGCCTAGTGCAGCCACCGTTTCATTACTCTCAGCGAAGAAAATGAAGGCACACACTAAAAGAGGCACAGGGCACCCCCGCCTGGCTATGTACTATATTTACTGAGGTCAACAGCAAAAACAACAATAACTGCCGTGACAGAAATTTAACTACTCCCAGACGCTGCACCTACATCTATACAGTGTGTTTTCACCTTAGACTTTACACAACTTCTAAAAATAGGCTTTTTGCGTTAGAAGAGCGTTTTTTTGGCATAGCATAGCGTTTTTGTCATAGCGTTTTTTTGGCATAAGAATACAGCTAGGATGTGCTAACTAGTATGCTCGTTAACTAATATTGAGTGGTTAAGTTTACAACTATGACTTTTAGGACCCATAATTATTAAGAGGCCTGCGGCCCATTGTAAGTAACATACAGTGTATGGTCACAGGAAAAGATAATCTACCTTCTTTCTCCCCATTCCATCTTTCCCTTCGTCTTCCTTCCCAAGTGTCCGATAGCATACTGCGAGTCAGCGAGTTAACTTCCCTGCCCTTCCGTTCATCGTTTTCTGTCGCTCGAAAACGTGCTTACCTTCGGCGCTGTGGCCCAACAAACTTTGGCTGTTTGTACCAAATTAAGTGGACTGAAGAGGTTGCTTTGCCTGCAAGTTTCTCGAAAGGGCATATATTCTGATGCGATGTCACCAAAATTTGTTGCGTCACAGCGTCCACTGTAACCGCGTTTTCGAAATACTAAAAAGGATATGGGTTTTACTCAAAGTGAGAAATACGCCTCTCAAAACTGCTAGGGTTGAAACCAGGTATGAAAAAAAAACAGCACGTGCTTGCTTTCATCAAGCGATAAGTGAGGAAAACCTTGCTTCTTTCAGACAGGCTGTTTCAGATGTTGCCTGGTCTGACGTGCTCTCTATGACAGACGTGGAAGCCGCTTATGATAGCTTTCTTGATAAATTTAAAGCACTTTACACCAAACAATTTCCGTACAAGGCGCACGTAGCACCTCGGAAAGGGCGAAAGGAGTGGATGACGTCACAGTTGCTCAAGGAGATACAATGTAAAGAAAAAATGTACCAAGACTTCATTAATACAAGCGCCCAGCAAGATATACAGATACAAAGCAAGATACAAAGTCCTCAGAAATAAGCTAAACAAAAAGTTAAGCCGTGCTAGGGATTTGTATTACTATGGCAAATTCGAATCATGCCACGGTGATTCTCGAAAGTTATGGAATCAGATTAACAACGTTGTTTTACGCCCACCCCAGACTAGCTCTCCTCAAGAAGTACTTATTCAAGGACGAAGTGTAAATGGGAGGAGCTAGCAGAGGTGTTTAATCAATATTTCGTCCCCCGAGAATACCAAAGTTCGTCAAACATGTCATTTGATGTCTGCATAAGGCAAAGTAGCGATTCTATGCATCTAAGTCCAGCTACATCTTCTGAAGTATTCTTTGCATTCATGATTATGAAGAACAGCAGATTCCACGATGCGGATGATTTGCAGATACTGCCTGTGAAGCGTGTGTTTGATAATCTAGCCCCAATTTCAATTTTAGCACATATATTTAACTTAAGTTTGGAATAAGGAGTGTTCCCACGGCGCATGCAGATTGCTAAAGTGACAGCTTTCTATAAAAAAAGTGATAAGCTTTGCGTTTCAAATTATAGGCCAGTGTCTGTGCGGCCAATCTTTTCTAAAGGACTGGAAAAAATTATCCACACGCGAATACCATGCTTTTGTGACAACCACCCAATAATAACAGATTCGCAGTTTGGCTTTATCAAACATAAATCTACCGAGACAACATTACTAAGCAAAAAAGAGTATATCTTACAGTGTTTCGAGGAAAAGAAACTTGCGCTTGGTGTTTTTATAGATTTTTCGGAGGCTTTCGACTACATCAGTCACAACATACGTTAGACAAAACTGTTCGACTACGGCTTCAGGGCTGATGTTCTCACGCTTCTTGCATCAGATCTTGCACACAGCTTTTAGTTATTTGGTATTAATAGGTGTCAATCCTCATTAAAAAAAAGTAACAGCTGGCGTACCTCAGAGAAGTATCCTGGGACCGCTTCTCTTTAACTTGTATATAAATGATATCGTTAATCAATGCCTGCATGCAAAGTGTGTTATGTATGCAAATGACGTCTCACTCTCTTTTCATCAAGCGCATGTGAAGATGTGATAAACTAGGCAAATAGGACACTAAGTGCACTCCATCAATGGGCCATTAAAAATTTGTTGGAAATTAATGTAACTAAAACTAAGGCTATTACATTCAAACCAAAAAATAAAAACATTATTCTATCATGCGATCTTAAGGTAGATTTGGAGACGATAGAGGTTGCAGACAATATTAAGATATTAGAGGTTCATTTCAACAGCCAGCTAAGCTGGGACAATCATGTTAACGCTGTCACCAGTAAGCTTTCTCGTGTCACAGGTATCATTAACCGGCATCGTCACTTACTTCCATGCAAAGTTAAACTTCGCTCTTTATGTCCAAACGTGAACAATGCGCACTTAGTTAGGGGGGAGAGAGAGAGAGAAAACTTTATTTACAGAACAACTACAGGTACCAACAAAAATAAGATTTCCGTTTTGCAAAAGAAATTTGCTCTGCATGCAGTACTAAACGTCGCTTCTGATATAAACACATGCGATTTGTTCCACCAGTTCAATGCCATAAAACTGTCTGAAATATATAATGTTAGGCTGGCTGAAAGATATAAGCAGGACATAAAACAAAATATGAATTACTTTCGTGACACGGCACACCTTTCACTAAATGTACAAGTTTTCCTGCAGACGCAGCGAACTGTGGCATATTCCAAAATGCCGCACAATATATGGCACACATTGTCTAGCAAACACGTTGCCCCGTCTTTTAAATAAGTTTCATGCTGCAAAAGTTGATCTATCACGAGCATGCCGCAAAGATATACAGGATGTATGCGGTACTTTTTAGATTTCACCGTGCTTTCACTGCTTCTTTATCTCTTTCGCTTCCGTAAAGTGTGGACCTGATTTGAATAACCGAATTCCTGTTTTTCTATGACTTTTTTTTCGTTTACTTTTTTGTTACCATTTTTTGTGTGCACTTCAGTCCTTGTTATTTTTATAATAATGCGCCAAACCATTTTTGACAACTATTGTTTGCATTTTAAGATGCTACTTGTGTAGAACATTTGCACGTTACCTGCTGCCCTGCAATGTAGGCGCCGAGGGGCATGTAAAGTCACAATTTTTGGCTTTTTTCCCTCGACCTTCACCATGTGTACATGGGAAATAAATTGAAATTGAAATAATTAAGAAGTCTGACGGTAATATTTAAAAGGTTTACTATTCAATATTAGTTAACCAGCCTGTTAGTTAGCTTGCTTTAGCTCTATGCTTGCGCAATACAGCGCTGACAATGCTGTGCCATAAAAAGCGTTCTTTAACTCAAAAAGAATATTTAAAAATTGTGTAATTTGTTAGGTGTAACGCTCTGTAGATTCAAATATGTGTATGAGCAAATGCAGTGAAATAAACACGAAGAACGAAACAAAGTGTCCTGTCTTAGGTGGCGGGGACGCTCAGCGCATGTGATCAGCGCCCGTAAGGACAAAAACAACACTTCGCCACAACGAAAATCTACCGACCATAACATCATGTTCAGAGCCCTGATGTGGTTGTTATCAGGTATGCCGTGCGTACGAAATGGCAGCCTTTATAGCTCAATAAATGACTGAAAGTCAACGCAGAATCTTTTCCTTTCTGCAAGTCAACGTCTTCGTTTAGTGTGCGCTGCGGTACATTTCAGCATATGCGACAATTGCTTTTAAAAGAGGCAGTCCATCGCACTTGCTTACTTGGGCATATTTTTATTTCGATGATTTCATCTCTTGGGCACTGCTAACTAGATACGCAGTTATTCCTGTTACTGCAATGCATGCTATGGGAAGCTCAGTTTAAACATTTAGCTAACAATTAAGCTTAAACACGCACGTTTAGTAGGAGGTGAGAAAATCCAATTAGTAGATACGCAGCCGAGTAAGCTGGGTCCAAGCTCATCCTTCGTGTAATTAGTCTCTTCCCTGTCCCCAAGCCTCTTTTACGGATGCTTTCCTGGCTCTGATTTTTTTCCCGAATGCCCCAGCCTTTCCAACACCAAGGGAACAAAAAAAGGGGAGACAATAAGTCCTTGCTGCCGTACCTTCGCAAGCAATGGCTCCCACACTGACAAGAGGAGCACTCGGGGGGAGGGGGGGGGGGTAGGGGGGCGGTGAAGCTTGTTTAATGCGCTTTTGACATAACGCAGAAATTTTTTATGGACACGAGACAGAGACGCCGAGATATTCCGCGTAGTACATTATAGTCAAGCATAGCCCTGCCCAGGTTATACAACAAGGTAGGCTCGGTGTGCGAGGAATATCAGCCAAAAAAAAAAATACCAGTGTGTGGAATTGCACACTAGGCCACGGCGAGAGTAATGCTACTGGAAGCAGACCTGCCTGCAAAAGAAACAAAAAAGGCAGCAAATACTTTTTTTTTCTTCTAAGCGCAGAATACACGATGGAGAATGGGACGAGAGTCCGCCGCAGGCGGCCAATTTTGTTATCCAGTAAGATTAGTGCCTCCAGGCCACTCTCAATTTTTTCGTTTTTTTTACTTCTCGTTTATAGCTTCGCTCCCACTCTTAAATTGGTTGTGATGCGTTGTTTAGCATAGAACATTCTTGCTGCTTTACCTGTCTTCACTGCAGCAATCATTTCCCTGTATTTCTGAAACGAGAAAATAGCATGAAGCACGACATCGCACCGAACTCACTCAATAACTGAATGAAAACTTACTTATGCGGGCATTTCGCTTTCCTCACCCATTGGTGTAACTTATGGGCATTCTTTCGTGTAAAATGCCTTGGTACCTACCTCTTGTTTTGGATTGCAATAATCTTATTTTCCTTGGCTTAACGCTCGGCTTTGCACAGCTGCTACTTCAATCGTATCAAAACTCAAACGAGACGTTCCAGGGTGAGTCCGTGTCATGTTGCTCGGACAAGGTATTCCCTTGCAACGAAATGTAGGACCAAACTCATTTTGTTTAGCAATGCTATATTTGTTTGTTTTATTGCTTAGGGTGCCATCTTACCATAAAATATGAATTGTTTAGGATAGGTGAAGGCATTCGTCCACCCTTAAAGGTCGGAGAGCAGCAAGTAATACAAAATCGAGCCCTCGGTGACTTCAGCGCCCCTGAAAACCTTTTCCTGCTGAAGTTTAGCGGGAAGCCTGAAATTACTTTAGCAAAGAAATAAAATCGAGCATTTGGCCTCATACTACGCATTTAATTACAATGCTTTGTTTCCACTGCAGATTGCGCCCTCTCGTTTGGCTTTTAGCCATTCATGCACTTTTTTCGCTCGTGCAAGTGTGGCCCTTAAAAAGACGGCACTCTTAGAAAAAACGAACCTTGCTGCTACTTAAACAGTATCTAAACAATTCCGTCCTGGCGTTGAATGATTGCGCACATTGCTTTTGCTCTGCAAGTGTTTTATGTTGTGCCGCTGACTTCCTCCTTACTCCAATAGTAACGGTAAAGGCTTCCAACGGCTGCTGCGGTTGTGCTTCTCAATAATGGACACAACCCTTTGCAGTACCTCCTCACTTCTGGCTCTCAGTCATGTGGATGGAGAGGACAACAGTTAAAAACGCAAAAAGAGCAGTCGAAGCAGCGGCCCCAGGAACCACTCCTTGGGATTTGTTCTAAGGTCAAGAGAAAAGTTGGCCATCTCATCTATCGCTGCATATGTGACCTAATCTACCCTCAACCGCTGTTACGTTAATTTGCCTTCCTTTGTTACATAAACCAATCAACAGCTGTGGTTTTAGATTTGAGAACGTGATTTGTTCTACAGTTTGTTAAACATGCCTCTTAATAATGCGCATGGAATAGTGGGAAGACCTGTAACCTCAAATCTAATGAAAGGCTAGCCTTGCCCCGAATATTTACTAAATGCGGAAGAGGGACACAAAGATTTTATGCAATGTTTTATTTCGAACAGCTTGTGCACCATAGCTTTGTCCCGAGTTTCAGTAGATTAAAAGGCATCTGGGGTTGTGGCTAGTGCATGTGAAATAATTTGTCTGTTTGAACAGTCACTGATTGGAATCTTCACCTTTTGTTTTTGAAGCGACGGTGTCTTTCTATTTTAAGCATTATCTTTTCAAATGTCTTGCTCTCTTGCCTGATTAATCCTTTTTTTTTCAGAAAATCATTGCCTCCTGATGCTTTTTTCCTTTTTGCTGATAAGCTTTTCGCCTTCTACATGTACCTACACGAGTGCACTTTTGCATCATTATCTTTCTTTGTCATAGTGGTCAGTTGTCAAAGTTGTATTTCAACGCCGCTGGTCTGCCCAGCTACAAACGAACCAACACTAATGCGAGCTGGGCTCACACTGTACATTTACATGAATAAAACGGTAGTTTTATTATTGTTTAATACAAAACACCCCAGAAAGAACTCTAGTAGGTGGCTGTAACATGAGAGACGGAGATTTTCTCTTCCCTCAGCTTTCATTAGGTGCTGCTGACAGCGCCTAATCGTCGTTTTGATTCATAAAAAGCGAGCTCTAGAAATCTGTAGGTGGCGTTTAAGTGGCGTCCAGTTCTTGCATCTTGTTTATGTTGTCCTTAATCCTTAAGATATTGGAGAATAAATCAAGCGTTCTAAAATGGTTTGTTACGCCTGGGAGAAACCCTCTGGAGGAAATACAAAAACTCGGTGGCACCGATGACAGGTGTATATGGAGAGATCACATTTGTCCAGGCCGTTCCCTAAATTGAATTTAGATAAGGCTCACAGCCTACTGAATAAAGGGTGTGCACCCTCGAGAACAATCCCAAAAGTACCATAATCACCTTCCCTTGAACATGATGCCTCGCGAGTGACGTCACAACATCAACTCGGCGTATTAAAAAATAATATATACAGCAAGGAAAATGCCTAATACCTTGTATAAAGAATATTGATGGAGGATAAAAACACGAATGCACCGCGGCAATCTCAAGGGCACTAACGACTTGAACAACTTGGGGCTAATCGCAGTCCACTTATTTCCACTTAATTCTTGGCGCATAATTTTATTACCTTGCGTGTCTTCATCCTGAATCTTTTGGCTGAAAAAGCGTTAGTTTCTTCTATCTAAAACAGTACCGACCAAAACTTATTTTTTTTTGCGTGCCAAATAAAGCGCCAGTTCTCTGGAGGAACCGTTAACTTGGTGAGACGATCACATGACTGGGAATCGCAATTTTTTGTTCTTACGATAGCAGAGTTTAGTTTTTTCAATGAACTTGGAAAAAGTATCACTCCTAAAATATCGATTTGTCTAATTCAGCTATGTTCATTTTCTTATTATGACAAAACCCATGTCTGTTGAATGTTGTGATCTCTCAGCCTGCCGCCTCGAATCGCCTCTTTTACGAGATCTCAAGAGAGAACCACATTTCTCCGCCCACGCTAATATAGTGCCAGATTCCAAAAGCGCGCTTCTTCATGGCACGCTTCAACTCAGCCAAGTACTACGTTTATTTTTCTTTTTGCTCATTGCTAGATGATCCCTCGTCTACGCGACTACACTGAAGACGTTGCGGTGAGAATAAGCTTCCAAGCGTGATCCGATTCTCGCTGAAGCGTCTCGTCACGCATTTCCGCTAGGCGCGCCATCTTTTCCGCTGGCTCAGTTCGCGTCTTCGAGTCTAGTGTTTGCCCAGCCAAGCAGTAAAGCAAAATTTTCAAAAGCGCCTACTTTGTGAGCATGCACGGCCGATATCACTGCCGTGTCCTTTGGACTCTTCGTCGTTTTTTCATTCATCCAAGGGCGAGAACTTCTCTCCTTGGGGATGACACATTTGAGAACCGAGGATTCAATGTAGACGCACAGCAACACGAGCGTATTTATCATCATCGATTAAATAAATAAAAGAGATTAAAAGGTCCGGAAGCCTTCCTATTTTTCTTCTTTGCTACCACTTTCAAAGTTTGCAGATCTCTCACATAGTTACTGAAGAAAGTTTTAGCCCTAATTCATTGTCTTCAAGATTGAAAAGAGGAAAGTTTGCCTGCACAAATTCGGTGCCTTGAGCAGCAACGCCTTCGAGACGTGCCATCTACGATATTGTTTTGGACTTGATCTTTGTATTTCAAAATTCAGAATGTACCAAGGGTGTTTTGTTTTATGCGCTTTGTTTTCGGTAGCAACCTAGCGTCGCGTTCACTTGATTTGAAAGGCGACACATTTCACTCTAGCCCCGATGTAAGACAAACTTAAAAAAGAGTGCTTTTCGAGAAGTCATTGTTTTATTAGGCACCGGCAGTGCAAAATTTCGCTGTTTATTCCTTCCGAAAAATACGATACTATTAAGCACAAAATACGACAAAATGGTTGGCGGTTCTGCCGTAATGACAATCTGTTCGTTAAAGACTGCGACATTGCAACTAGCGTGGAAAGCACAAGGACAGCGACACAAGAAACCGACGGGACAGCACGATAGACTTCAACTGACGTTTTAATGCACACATAACAGATTTTTACACTTCTATTCGGCGCATGCTCAGGAGACTGTACCCCCGCCCCCTTCTCTTTATCACGAAGCAGGTTGTCAAGCAAACAGTAAACATTTAAACCAAATTGACGCGCAAGTTTTTTGACAGATATATTAACTCTTTTCTCTTGAGGGCTACTGAGGGTGTGCTCACGCACTTGTCCCCTGCCTTATCAATGCAAAATGCTTCAAATATCTCCCTATCACCCTGCCTATGAAGCCGCCTCAGCACTCTCGTGTGGCTAAAGAGTGGAACGCATTTTTCTTCATTACCTCCTGTTGTTCTGAATTTGTTAAAGACTGCGACATTGCAACTAGCGTGGAAAGCACAAGGACAGAGACACAAGAAACCGACGGGACAAAACGCTAGACTTCAACTGACGTTTTAATGCACACATAACAGATTTTTACACTTCTATTCGGCGCATGCTCAGGAGACTGTACCCCCGCCCCCTTCTCTTTATCACGAAGCAGGTTGTCAAGCAAACAGTAAACATTTAAACCAAATTGACGCGCAAGTTTTTTGACAGATATATTAACTCTTTTCTCTTGAAGGCTACTGAGGGTGTGCTCACGCACTTGTCCCCTGCCTTATCAATGCAAAATGCTTCAAATATCTCCCTATCACCCTGCCTATGAAGCCGCCTCAGCACTCTCGTGTGGCTAAAGAGTGGAACGCATTTTTCTTCATTACCTCCTGTTGTTCTGAATTTGTTAAAGACTGCGACATTGCAACTAGCGTGGAAAGCACAAGGACAGAGACACAAGAAACCGACGGGACAAAACGCTAGACTTCAACTGACGTTTTAATGCACACATAACAGATTTTTACAATTCTATTCGGCGCATGCTCAGGAGACTGTACCCCCGCCCCCTTCTCTTTATCACGAAGCAGGTTGTCAAGCAAATAGTAAACATTTAAACCAAATTGACGCGCAAGTTTTTTGACAGATAGATTAGCTCTTTTTTCGTGAGGGCTACTGAGGGTGTGCTCACGCACTTGTCCCCTGCCTTATCAATGCAAAATGCTTCAAATATCTCCCTATCACCCAGCCAATGAAGCCGCCTCAGCACTCTCGTGTGGCTAAAGAGTCGAACGCATTTTTCTGTAGGTAATGAAGAAAAATGCGTTCCAGTTCCACTCTTTAGCCACACGAGAGTGCTGAGGCGGCTTCATAGGCAGGGTGATAGGGAGATATTTGAAGGATTTTGCATTGATAAGGCAGGGGACAAGTGCGTGAGCACACCCTCAGTAGCCCTCAAGAGAAAAGAGTTAATCTATCTGTCAAAAAACTTGCGCGTCAATTTGGTTTAAATGTTTACTGTTTGCTTGACAACCTGCTTCGTGATAAAGAGAAGGGGGCGGGGGTACAGTCTCCTGAGCATGCGCCGAATAGAAGTGTAAAAATCTGTTATGTGTGCATTAAAACGTCAGTTGAAGTCTAGCGTGCTGTCCCGTCGGTTTCTTGTGTCGCTGTCCTTGTGCTTTCCACGCTAGTTGCAATGTCGCAGTCTTTAACGAATTCACACGAACTAGCCCAACTGTCTTCCATGACAATCTGTTCTTACTATTGTGACATTTTTCTCCAGTATTGTAGAATGTTTACAAGCATTTTTGTGGTATTTCAGTCAGTATAATCCGATAGACGACTATACTGCAGAGAACTCTGTTACTACAGAAATTTCTTCGGTGATAACAAGTTAACGGTGGAAAATTCAAGAAAACTGTCATGACAACAGAAAGCTCTTTGTTGTGTTTTTTCATAGGGATGTTCCTTATTTAAAGCGTTTAATTTTGCTTTCTTTAATCAGGTCGTGACGTTAATCTTGACGGAATTCACAGGAAGGGAGAAGAAAGAACCAATCACAGGCACTTGCACTCTGTGTGCTATGCCGGCACTAGCGACCCTGCAGCCTGGGGCAGCCATGTTGACCGCAACACAAGAACCGTGCTGCACAAATTCGCGCAACAACCAACACAGAGATTCTTTCCAGAGATGAAAAGATAATGCTGGTGAGGCAAATAAAACCCGCTGTAACGCTCTGCCATTAGTGGGCATCGTCGCTGGGGTGACATCGGTGCGACATGGGGCAGAGCCAACGCTATCTAGAAACAGAGGGTGCATTTGCACTCCTCCGGTCATGTTACCGCGCTTTGACGTTTTGACAAAGTCATGGAGTGAATTAAGCCGACGCTGTACAGACAGCCTCCTTCATTTTAGCTAGTTTGCGACAAAACGCCGAATCCGCTCCCAGCGGCTGTTGCTTCTGTAGTGTTGAGGCCTACATTCATGGCACTTTTAAAACCGTAGAGTTTGCCATAGGTAACAGGAGCAATGAACAGCTTTTTTTTCTCTAGATGGTGTTGTGACAGCACATTTATGCAAGCAGGTTCCAACATGGGGCTGTTTATGCCACGACAATTTTGACGTCATCTTCTTCCGACATTCATCACAGTGAAGTAGCTACCATTGGCAGATGGTCTGATGAACTTTACTAATTACGGTCTAGGTTCACGTCTTTGGATGTCGTCGAAAGAGGCCCAATAGTTGACGATTCTGGTCGCCTGCTTAATTTTTTACATCTTCGTCCAGCGCGAAGGTCGTTTGTGTAAGTTGTTTCCTTAATGTGAAGAAAGGGGCAGTTTTTTATTGTAGGCGGTAGAGACTCTAACGATGGTGAAAGAGAACACCCACCTTTCTGTTCTTTTTTTATGACAGCAGGCATACACCAGCGTTCTGGTTCCCGACATGTGTCATCGCTACGGTGTACACTACATCGAAAAGCCGGTTGCTCCTTAGAAAGGCCAACGTTACAGTCCCTCATGCTGATGCAGTAGTATTTAATTCTATCTCCTAATAAAGACCAGATTCCTGAAGGGAAAACTTAGATAACGCTACTTGTGGTCTTTAATCCACCAGCCAGACTTTCAACACAACACTGATGAACAAGGGTTGAGGGGGAGCCTCATTCTGTCAACCAATGTTTCGACAAAAGGACTTACCATCGTCTGAGCGGAAGACTTTCGTAATTTATAAAGCACTGCTTTATTGCTAAGAAGACCTCTGTTTCTTAAACGCCTAATTTTCTCGCAGGAAACTTTTCTTCCGTAGAGCAAGATATAACTGTGTTTTCAGCACCACGGAATAGCCTCACATCTGCAGTGCATATGAAATTTATCGCCCACTGACACTTTTATTGGCCATGAAGTGATCGGGATTTGTATCTTATTGTAAGGGTACCGTGTACCATGAGCTACAACACGCTATTTGGCTGTTATTTTAATCAGTTGAATATTTCTGTCAGACCCTGGGTGGTTATAGCGCAAAAACTTGATGGTATTACTAGTTACAAAAGCTATGCTGTGTAAACAGTTTCTGGGCTTGGCAGCAGAGTTGCTGGGCCCAAGTCGTCTTATATTTACAAAGAAATGAGCTCTAGCGCACTAATACAGGTAGGTAAGGCTGACTAATGCTCACTTTTCAAAAGATTTGAAAATCTTTTGATAAACGATCTTTGAAATCTTTCAGATCCTGTAAAGAATAGCTGAAGATTTATTCTCGAGAAAGTAAGCAATGAGACAGTGGGGCTATCTACCTTTAGAGCTTAGTGAAGAACAGGAGTTCCATTTTGTGCGACATGGGAATATTGTAGAAACCTGCCATCTGCTGCCGTATGGATACCAGACGCAGTGGTGACTACACTTTCTCTAGACAAGAAGTCTATACTGATGTAGAGATAACAGTGAATTAAAGTAGCTGTGCCTCGGGCAGAAAAAGGAAGGCAAAGTCAATCTAACTTTCTTGACATGAACCCGACAGCAGCGGGTCGAGTCAGGGGGTCCAGTTCAGCAAGGTCAACCCAACTCGATGACTGTTTACAAGAACTCTATGCTAGCGAGTCAACTCTCGCAACGCGCCCTGCGAGGTGTGACCGCACGGCACCCGCTTCTCACGTGTCCTTAACGGAGTGCTTTACGGAGGTGGCCGCCAGTCAAGTTCAGGGCTCGAGTCGAGTTGACTCCCCGACCCAGCTCGGCGGCGTTTGCATGAACCCAGTAACCGGTTTTCGACCCGATAACTCGACTCTACCCAGTCTTGCCGGGTTCATGTAAACGCCTCTTCTGTTGCTTTCATCTGGTCCCCGATATCGCATAAGAAAATATTTTCGGGACGTGCATCGTTAAATCGCATTCATCTATGTCCCTCACAAAAAAATTATAAATGAAAGATATGTCACCTTTAATGTTACTTGCCGAATAAGATGCTGAAGTCTCCTCTCGGGCAGTCATTGGCACCACAATTCTAGCTCTGGACGGAACGGAGAGCCTCAGCTCAATGATTCCTGACTTTGATGGCCTATTACGTCAAAAAGGCGCGTGACTAGTATTGTGGAAAGCGGCTTGACAGTTACTTCTGAGCATTACTGCAAGAAGTTTAACAAAGAACTGTCGAGGAATACTTGCTACAACGAATTGTAAAGGGCAAAAACTTTTCTTTCTGTGTTTTAATTCTAAGATTCAATGAATTTGTCGAAATAATCGTGGAAAGTTTGGTAAAACTTAATATTCCCCTAAAATAATTATGCCCAACGGAAAGAAATGTTCAACTTTGGTGTTAAAAACTTACTTGCCTAGCCAGTGAGCCAAAAAATTCGCTGTGAAGGGACGCCTAGTTAGTTCGAATCTATATAATAACAAAATTCTGTTCACGCATCATGACCGAAAAAAAATAAACTGTGGTAATGGCGCTGGAGAAATAATGGATCAGGTTCCCAGAATAATGGCCCATTGAAGGAAGGAGTTTATTTTTATTTTTATTTATTTATGTACATACGGCAGACCATGGTTAGGTCCAAGCAGGAAGGACAGGTTCCCAAAAAGCAAGGTTATAGCAACAGAAATACACCAATAAAGCAACAATAACGTAGTAATACAACAATACAGCAGTGCAAGACAAAGCAGAGAAAAAATACATAATGCGCTATATGAAACATGGCTAAGGAACGCAAGCCTGATTTTTCAGGGTTGATTAGGTTCGGTTAATGAGTTCCAGTCGGATATGGTGCGTGGGAAAAAGGAAAACTTGTACGAATTGGTACGGAGAAATGTGGTTTTAAAAGGGCTTTGTGATGTCGTGTACTCCGTGTTGGCATTTGGGAAAGATAAGCAGAAGGGTCAAGTCTGAGTTTACTGTTAAGTAATGAAAGAAAACCTAAAGGAAAATTTCTTATCTGTGCTTGTTCAAACCATTAGCATGCTTCAAATCTGAGGGGGAGTCAGTGGGTAGAAATTTTGAAAATATAAATTTAATTGCTTTCCTTTGAATGCTCTCGAGTTTTCTTATGTTAAACTTTGTATACGGATCCCAAATTATGCAAGCATATTCGAGCTTGGGTCTAATTAGACTATTATAACCTAAGAGCTTAACGTTAACGGGCGTTTCGAACCGTATGCATCCGATAACAGAGCTTACGGAATGCGAGTGAACAGATGTCATCTATATGAGAGTTCCAAGAAAAGTACTTTATGTACTTTATGGCCGCCACTTGTTGCAATGGTGATGATTCAAGTTTATATACATATTGTAGAGCGTTTATCTTGTTAGTTATGCGAAGAGAAACGCTTTTATCTGCATTCAGTGACATGTCCAGCGCTTGCACCACTGTACAATATTAGTAACCGTATTTTGTAGGTCACTCTGATCGTTTTCATTGCTAACATCATGAGATAAGACACAGTCGTCAGCATACAATCCAATATGTACACCAGGACAAACCTCACTGATGATGTCGTTAATGTATACCAGAAAGAGGAGTGGCCCCAGTACGCTCCCTTGTGACGCACCTGATGTGACTGGGAGACAACCAGACTGGTGCCGACCGACAGCAACATGTTGACTCCGGTTAGTTAGATAATCATTTATCCAGGAAATTAAAATAGGTGGAAGTCCAATAGTTTTTAGTTTTAGAATTAGGCTGTGATGTGGAACTTTGTCAAACGTTTTACTGAAATCTAGAAAGATCGCGTCAGCCTGGCTGTTATTGTCAAGTGATGACGCAAATGAATGGATAAATGACAGTAGTTGAGTTATTGTGGAAAACCCTTCGCGAAAACCGTGCTGATAATGCAAGTTCTGGGATACAACACATTAACGTTCAGAAAGTATAGCAACGCAAAGAAACTCTAATACGTTTCGTCTCCTAAGGGGCAGTCAAGTGTCAGAGACGGCATATTGAGTTTACATACTTTCACAAGATTTAACAAAGTGCGTTTATTTCTCTCACGTTTCTGCTTCGAGGGGGCATACGGGAGATTCTATTAAGAGTAACGCATACACAACTGCCCCAACACAGCGAAAAACTGATGCAATTTAAACCACACATGAATGCTCGAAAAGAATGGCTTCAGATAAAAACACTCTTCAAAGCGTCGGCGCGAAATTTGGCCTATAAGCTCCAAAAAATGTGATGCTCGCTGTTAAGCAGGTAATACTTCTTCATACCGGTCGTACGTGTTACACCAGGCAACCCTCGGTCTTTCAGCATCGAACACAATAAGCGCTACGGGCATATTCCAGTTTATGTGAAACGTGAAGATGCTGCGCATAGTGCTATTTCGAACCACCAAGCTTTGGTTCGGATATATCTCCTGTCAACTTCATACATGCCGCCAACAAATAAAGGCGTGTTGGTGAAGTGGGTACGCGTGGAGGCTAAGCTTAATCCGCCCACTGATTGTACACCACGCTCTTTCACATCGCAGAGGCCGAGATGCTGAGTAAACGCTCTATGAACGGAACGCCTTTCACCGACCATTCCATCTGAGTAATTCCCAAGAACCGCTCTTAAAAGCTGCCTTCGGGGAACGGTTATACGATGTTGGGGCCGCCAATGGCACGTGTGTGTGAGTCGTGATTATCTTGAGACGTTTGATCGGCGATGCTCATTGCCTGTCATTAGAACAGCTCATTTGAACCGAATCCCGCCCTCCCGACGGCCCGTATCCGCCTTCGCTTCAAAATGAGGCCGCCGCGTTCCGCTGAATGCTTTCCCTCTCGCCTGCACCTCGCCTCTCTCAGCATCATTTGGAGCATAGGGCAGCAATCATTAGGCGCTGCGGCGTCAACCTTTGTGTAGCCATGGTGCTGGTAGAAATATTCTAAAGGCCTTTAACTGAAAAAAAAAAATGTTGATCTGTACGTTGTGCAAAAATTTCTCGATGCCTGCGGACAGTGATCAGTAGTTCCGCTTGATGCCCTCCGCATTTCTCGCTTGCTTGCAATCTGTTCCAGACCACATTCACTAAAATTCACTGACATGGCTGCTACACTTGGATTGTTTTGTATCAAAGTGTCTTCTTTCACATAATTGTAGACCAGTTCTAGCCTCACAGGTAATCTTGGAAGCTTCTATAAGATACTGGTCTTCTTTAAAAAGAGTCCGATATCGACATAATTTTTCTTGACTTCTCCAAAGCACGCGAGTAGGCTCTCCTACTGCATAACCTGTCTACCCTGAATTCAGATCCTAATCTTCTCATTTGTATTGAGTCTTTTCTTGCTAATTGCTGCCAATATGTAAGTCCTGACGGCCAGAACTCAAAGCCTAACTGAAGTAACATCTGGCGTCACCAGGGTTCTTTCTTAATGACCTCCATTGTTTGGTGACTCTTGCGAAGCAGCTTTACGCTGATGACTGTGCTATGTACCGGAAAGTTGGTAATGAAAATGACGAGATTCAGTATAGTTCGCGGGTGTAAAATGTGGTAACTAGAGAGTAACACAAACAAATGCAAGACAATGCTTGTATCACGTCTCGTCGCGTATGCACTTAAGTACCGCGTGAATAGGACTTAAATGGTGGCATATCATCGTATCGGTACTTAGGTGTCCTGATAACCTCAACATTATCATGTAAACCGCACATTGATTCAATATTATGCAACGGTAACCACATGCGCGGTTATTTGCATCGTAATTTCAGCAAGGCATCATTATCCTCTAAAAACGCTCCTTTACAGGACACTTGTTCGGTCCAAAATAGAATATGCCGCTTCCATATGGGATTCTAAGCAGGCGAACCTATGTCAGTCACTTAAACGCGTCCAGAATAACGAAGCGGTTTCATTCTGTCTAACTGTAATCACACAGCTAGCGTAACAGGCTTGTTAAACAGTCTGTCATTATCCTGTTTGTCTCTGCGCAAAAATTTTTTTCGTTGATAACTCTTCATAAAATCTACGAACATTGATCTCTAAAAAGCCTGTTCATTCTCGAATCCGCTTATCACTCGTCAAGTCTTCACGATAAAAATAATGTTGGATACATTCGCTTATACAAGCACACGTTCTTTAACTGCGCCTTACCGTGGACATGCTGGGACTGGAAGCACCTTCAGGTCAATATCGAACATGTTAATTACTATGCTTTTTTATATAATTATCCGTTTTTATTCCGTTTTATGACTCAGTGCTTTAGTACCTCTTTTGCGTAATATTTCTGAAACGAGAGCGTCTTATTTTTATTTTCCGTACTTATATTGCTGTGTCACCAGAAATTTGTGTTCTTAATTAGGCGGTCTTGTATTTTTCTTTCCATGGTGTGCCACTTCATACTTAATTACTAGTTAAAAATCGCATTTTTATGTTCTGTTTCATTACTTAACATCGTGCATTTTTTTTTCTGTTTGTCGCTTATGTATATACCGTTCTTCAAAGGTTTGTTATTATTGAACTTAACATTGGTGCACTTTGTTATTATTACTGCATTTAGATTTTGTTTGACGACTGCTTGCTAGTCTTTTAGCAAGTTATTTAGCAATTTTTCACTGTTGAACCGCATACTGCCGGTAATTCATATTCATTTTCTTTGCCTGTAATATGTTTGTTTCAACCCCACTCCCCGCTGCAATACCTGGGCGATTGAGGATACTGTAAATCAGTCAATAAATGAATGAATGTTTTATTAATAAGGAACTACGTCGAAGTGAATAACATGGGTAAAACCGACAATCTCAATCCATTTGGTTGGCTAACTTCACAGCTCCCATTTTCGTAAAGTAATGAATAATTATCATGTATTTATTATCGACTATATATTGAGGCCGTTTTTCTTCTGTGACTGAGGGCTATTGGAAAAGTCTTAAGCAGTTTTAAAGGTGTGCTGGCTTTTTTAATTGAAATATTTGAGCCATAATATTAGACCATATGGCGGCTCCGGTATCGGCGCCGGGCCAGTAATATACTCTGTCCCAAACAAGTTAGCAGAATATTTCAATGTGCAGATGACACCTAGAAATCAAGGCCAAATATTTTAACGTCATTCTTATTTGCAGCTGTTCATAATTGACAGGCACTAGCCCGCCTATTGACAACGTGTGAAATTCAGTGTATATAATAGTGTGGACGCGAAGTTCATGGCAGCAAAAACCGCCCTATTCATGAAATGGATTTCAACCAGGCGTTATTAGGCGCTTAAGTAGTGCTGAAATTCTCAAGATGGTTCATCGACAAATTAGTTGGACCGACGGTGCTCACAGGTATAGAGTAGTACCTGTATGGCTCCAAGTATATCGAGCTCTAATCTCCCGATTTCGAACCGCCATCTCGTCTTCTGTCGACATGATGGACCTCGTGTCATCCGTTACACACCAAAACATTTCAAGCGCTTCGCCAAGGCGAATACGACAACGTAACTGGCCAAGCTTTTTGCGACACTCTGGATGTTCAGTAAATCGGTGGCCTTGTGTTGTACTGCGTTATTTACGCCATATATCTCTTTTTGTAGGGATTGAAATTGGGCCAGTGCCTTCTCATTTCACTTCCCCTGGGGCGCCGCAAGGTGGAGTAAAGAGCGTAACACTTTTCAGTCTTCCGCTAGTCCGCCCTGTCGACTTAATACCACAGCTGGCCCAACATTCCTCGATGGAGACGACATCATTACCTGCGCATCAGGAGTTATGGGCCCAGAAGTTAGATAAGGGTGTCAAAAGACGACAATTATTCTTACACCCTACCTGCGCCAGCAAGGCTTCGAGGACTCTTCCGAAAATTGTTCCCTTGTTGCCATTACACGTAAGAACAAGTCACATTACATCTTGTGTGTGTAAACTCTACATCTATACCCTACGAAAAAAACCCTTGCTTTCTTAGAGTAATCATAGATTCAAATCTATCTCGGAGCCCCGCATATCTCTTGCATGACAGCGACATTGACAGCGAGTGCGCACATTTCCTCCTTTCTTGAGGAAAGATATGGGGAGTTTCAGTGCACTCGAATACAAGCTGTACAGCACATTATTCATGATATTTCTCTGGTACAGCGTTCCTGTACAGGAAAACATTACAAAACATACACCGGAACTCTGTAAATTGTTCAAATCAAACCCTCCGGCTGTGTTTAGCATATTCGGAATGTACCGCCGTGGTCTCCATGTGCTCCAATCACCTCCGTATAACACTGACAATAATCATAGCAAATAAACCTCACCACACTTCATCGACAGGTGCAGAACTCGGTGCTCTTTGTGCCGCCACTGAGTGCATAAGTCAGGAAAGCCTTAGCAGTGGTGTATGTTTGCTATTATTATCATAATTATTCCTCAATACCACGAATGTCCAGATGGGGGACTTTGTATGAGTGGTGGCGGGTAAACCGCAATAAATTCACACAGGCTTGTGTTATACATGGTTATGATGAGACAGCTTCTTCGATGGCGTTCTTGAAGAGTGCAGGATCACCGATGAGCGCCAGATGGTTGGGAAGGCAATTCTATAGTTGCGAGCGGTGCGCACGAAGAATAACTCATGAAACCTAGTTGGGAAAGTGCGTGGCGGAATGACGCTGTTAGGATGACCTGCGAGAGATGTTCGATGCGCTGGTTGAATGAACCGTGTGTCACGGGATGATGTATGAAAAAACTTGTGCGAGGGGCAGAGGCGTGAAATTGGGCGCCTATAAGCGAGAGAAGGCAGTTTTGGCTGATATTTCATGGCAGAGATGCTGGAGTGGTACCAGTAGTTCCAAAGAATTAAACTAGCGGCGCAGTTTTGAACGGATTAAAAAGCTTAGTAAGGTTACACTGGCGTGCACCAAAGATAGCGGTCGCATATCCAAGCTTAGGTCACAAAAGGGTTTTGTAAGCTAGAAGTTTTACAGAATAAGGTGCCAAAACTCTAACTCAAACGCTGTTGGAACCCATGAGCAACTTCTCACGGAAATCTGAGAGCAACACCGCACCGACATAAAAAAGAAGACACGGCATTGTCTAACAGTGGCTACCAGAGCATAGGGGCATCTTTGCCGATCAACGCACGGAACAGGATCTGCGATCTGCACAATACCACGGTGATTGTGTGTCGGTTCAATTTTCGTTGTGTACGCAACACGTAAGCTTCCAACACTTTGGCGGGAGATCATGATTACCTCATGGCATTCCAAATAGGTCTTTAACCCACGTCTACAATCCTCGAAAGCTCACCTGCAGCTCTGATATCCACCAGGCTTACCATAACGTGAAACAAATGTGCTGAGTAACCTTTGACATGTTTCATTTACGAAGCACTGCTGCTTTTTACCGATAGGGCCAATTGCTCTCCGTGCTCTGTCTGCAGATGCGGAGAGACCATAGAACACATTTTCTGTGCCTGTCTTGCAGTTAGTGCTAAAACGCTGTCCGCACATAGCGCTTAGGCATCTTGATCAAAGTTTAGGGAGAAGAGTCTCCGACAGGGGCCGCAGCGATCGTTGGAGGCGTAGGCCTACCAGGCGGTGCTCGGTTTCTTTAGGAATTCGGACCTGCACAGTAGGCGATGACTTCGCCGGGCGGTTACTACTCACTGACGTAAATTACATCTTAGCTTCCTTTTCTACTTCACCTTAATCCTCCTCCCTTTTCTCCCTGTAGAGTAGGAAATCAGTTTGTTGTCTTGGGTAGCCCCTCTCTTTTGTTATACTATTCACAGGGTGTTTCGGGGGCCACGTGCTAGTTTTACATCATGAGTGTGCTCCGCTTCCCTAAGGCGCCTGTACAGTTCTGAACTTCATTGGAGCCAGCAGGTAAGCGCGTACTAAGTATGCACGTGAAAGCATGCTAACATGCTGCAATAAGGCAGATGAATAACTGCCTCTTTCTGGTGCTAAACCACATGTAGCCTGGTATAAAGGTGCTGTCGGCCACAGAAGTAATTACCCTTTAGCGTGTCGGCTTTTGGAATCCTCTCCATAGACCAGCGACACGTCCGCCAAGATGCTAAGGACGAAAAAAACGAAGAGAGAGACCTGGCGCTCGTCTACCGAACCGGAGTACCAGGTTCCGAACCCGACCACGGCGGCCGCGCTTCCATGGAGGCAGAACGCAGAAGACGCACGTCGGCTGTGAGGTGTCAGTGTATGTTAAAGATCCCCAGGTGGTCGAAATTATTCCGAAGCCCACCACTACGGCACCTCTTTCCTTTCTTTCTTCTTTCACTCCTACTTTCCTGCCTTCCCTTACGGCACGGTTCAGATGTCCACAAAGTTGTGAGACAGATACTGCGCCATTTCCTTCCCTCAAAAATCAACTTCATCTTCAGCTGACCAGTGTGCCTCCACGGAATGGAAACCGTTCTATCTTTTATTCTAATAAAGCTCATAACGACATTTGACAATGGCTGCCTAGATGCCAGGAGAAAAGAAAGGAGTCAAAATATTTCAGTACATATAGACGCAAGGATGAATAGGCCTGATAAAGCTATATACAAAATAAAAGCTTGTATTCACTTTATTTCCAACATATTTTAACCGGCTGGTATCAAATTTTACCCATGTCCAATTGCGAAATTGTTCAGTTGATTTCATACGTTGTCAGCATCCACCAATAATGAATGTCCAATATGAAAGAAGTAGTGGGGACCACTACTGTAATAAAGTTGCTCCGCAAAAAAAGCAAAAAAAAGACACTGTACTCAGTTAAGTCTTTCGGGCGATCAGAAAGGGTTCTAACTTGCGCACAGTGGCACATCTAGCAGGATGAGCTGCGGAGGATTCAACTATAAGAAACATCCTCAGATAGTTTTAAGACCGACTTCAGGTATTTTGCGTTGTGTGCGCAAAAAAGAATTCTTAGAAGATCGACTTCATTCAGCTGAATAGTTATTAATGCAACTGAAATGTAGGTACCTCCACACATTACGTACGCACGCTAAGGCAGCCAAAAGCTATTAAAACCATGCTTATGCTGGAACTGGTAGTGTTAGGCAACAATGCTGTCCTTGGATTCTGCAGTTCTACATAAATACCACCTTTTGCAAGATAAGAAACAAAGGCACATGCGGCATATAGCTTTGCAAAAATTGGAAAAATTTTTATAATGATGAGGCTTCGAAAGCATGGAAAAAAAAACCGAGACTACAACGGTGTGCTCAGCGCCCTTTATCTTCTGAAACGAACCACACTGTAGCCGTAAGCACAAAGAGAACGAGATTTGCCAACATGCCGTTGACGCGTAAGTAGCTAGTGCTCGTGAGTTAAACGACCCCCTCTTAGAGGCGTCCGCCTATATGTCAGCCCTAATGAATGCATGCGTGTGAGGACCAGGCTCGCGAACGCGACAAGGACCTACTCTGTCCCATCTCGCTTTATTATTAGTGCTACGCTATGTGAAGCTCGAAATGCGCCCTTCCACTCCTCTTCTCCCCCCCCCCCCACCCCCCCCCCCCCCGTTCTCTCTTCGGCCTAGCGCAGCATTCACGCAGGAAACTGGCGGCCACTTTCATGTTTAAGTACGCGTTTAGAAAGTGGGCACTGAAAAAAGTAAACATACCGCGCAATGGAGCACACGACTTTTGTGTCGGCTTAAGTAGCGGCTGATTAGTGGGTCTCCCAGCCTATGCTCTCTAACCATAGACGAGAGGGGTCTGGAGAAGTACTTCAGCATTGCATAGAGCTAAGTGAATTGCAACGAGAGGGCGGAGAGCAGAGGATTGTTAATGTGAGTGGCGGTCATGCTTCTGCGCCCTTCTCCATACGCCTACTTTGAATTTATCCTTCCACTAGCTAGCACGTGCACACGCTCTTTGCACTTAAGCGCATTGTTAGGCCTTTTTGAAAGTTCCAACGTTTTCAGTGTATCCAGAAATTCAATTAGTGTTTATTTTCACTCGTTCTCTCCTTTTTTGGCCATGTGGAGACTGACTTGAATGTACACTCGGCGTAGGCGTTGGTCTCACGGCGTTGATTTCAACTTAGAGCGCTCGTTTAAGACTAAAGCCTGGTATATCCAAACTTCTGCATCGTCGGGAAATTTTGAACAAAACGCGTTTAGCCTGATTCCGGCCAGAGAAGCTATTCTCTCTAAAATATTGCTTGCCAGTGTGACCTCCAGAGAGCAGTGTACGCAGAATGTTGACCCATTCGTTTTTTTTTTGTTTTTGCATCGTGGAACAGCAGTCATTGTCCCGTTTCTGCTCTTCGCTTCTGTCTTTTTGAGCGCGCTGTTTCACGATGCAAAAATCCTCTTCAGGTACCTGCGGAAACCATTACACACTTAACAAAAGTTTCTCCGTGGTCGCTTAATTTCTTCGTTGGTTATAATAAAGTCAATTTTCCAATTGCAACCGACTCCTTTGTTTTAGTGCACATCCACACTAACACAGTAGCTTCTAGAGCCAAGTGTCCAGAACCAGGTGCTACCGTCCTTTGTTGTTGTCATAGTTTATGAAGCGCCTCAACATAGCAACCTGTCCTCGTGTTATAACGGCTTTTGCCTTCAAAGTAGCATGTCTGGTGTTATCAGGAATGTGTTTTCAACAAAAATTCTTCAAAAACGTGATGTAATGCCCGAAATACACTAGCAAAAACACGAGGTTCAGAAAGCGCTCAATATCCGGGAGGTAGCGGGTAACAGTAATCGCAACGGCCGTAGCTGGAGTGTTCGAGGTCTGCAGAATGCCAGATGGTCGCAAGGAGGTCACACGTTGGGAGCCTGTAGTCAAACGGAAAGGAAAGATGTCTGAAAATGGTGGATGATGATGATGAAAAGCCTTTATTTAATAATAGAGGTGAGGCTCTCTTAAAGAGCCCCGCAATGGGTGGAGTCCCTATTCCGGGAAACCCTGGCGGCAGCAGCAGAAACGAGAGCGCGAAAACAAATGATTATTCAGAGCTTACAAGCTTAGCACTTTAGTCAGCGAAAGCTGATTGGGATTAGCGACCGCGGTTTGGAGTGGCAGGCCTAGTTGTACGTTTTCACAGGCAACTTCCCCGTTGAGCGTTTCACAGATTCGTTTTGGCGCCTACACACTCACGCATACTTGTTCGCCTTCTTCCGCTATGGTCTTCGGTTTGAACGCGTTCCTGGCACTCTTCACCAGACTTCAGGGCATTCAAGCACGACACACTATAGGCCTGTTCCTAGTGTTGTCTTATTCGCCTTTGCCCTGCAGTGGGTGTAGTCAGGCTGATGATGATGATGATGATGATGATGATGATGATGATGAAGGCGCCTAACTAGCTCAGTGGATCAGTGGACACCTCAGCGGATAGGCTGGCTCGAGGCCTAGCCAACCGAGCCCACTAAACCCCTCCCCCCCCTCCGCCATAAAAAAACAACACCGAAACCTCAAACACATTTAATGAGCTAATCAAGGGCTATAATGAAGGAAGGAGGGCCTTTCATAAGCCTCATAAAGACCTGACTGCATCAGAGGCGACAACGCTCAGAAGAATCCAAACAAGATCGCTCCTTAGTCTTCTCAGATTACATGCAATCTCAGAAGGAGAATTCGATTCCAAATGCCGAAACTACGACGCATTTGAAATTGCTACAGAGGAAAAAATATTTTGGCCATGGAAGGGCAAATCCCCGCCCTAAGAACTCCTACAACCTCTAGATGCCTTCGAGCTCCTGCGATAAGCCCCTGACATTTTGAGTAAACAAAAGTTGCTCATCACCTAGATTGGTGAAATGCGCAAATGAATGTTCAGAATGTTTTATCTGGAGCTTATTTCTCGTGAATAATTATTCGAACGTGTTACTTTCTAGTGCTCAGAAAGGAATTGATGCATCTGGATCTAATTTTTTTATTTGCGTTGAGAATACACCCTACTTCAAGTTTTTTTGTGTTCACATACTGTATGATTTTCGCAACTATAATATTCATTATCGATTTAATTACTAAAGACTTTGTTTCACAAACTGTATGATGAATCTTAAGGGCAACACCTGTAATATTATAAACTTAATTAAGGACAGAATTGTCACTGGTAAACAGCCATATTTTCTGTCTTGCCACATCCGTGTGCTTGTACAGAGCTTCCACAAGAAAAAGAAAATTTTGGTTTGAACAAAACCGAACAAAAGTGATGACAAAGAGGTGCTGATATTGTGAGAGACAGAGAGAGGGAAAGAAACAGCAAGTCATGGAGGTTAACTAGGCGAGATACTGCGCCATTTTCCTTTCTTCAAAAACCTAAAACCAAAAGCCAATTATGCTACCCTACACATGGGAAGGGCAACGAGAGCAACGAAAGGGGAGAGGGGAAAGAGAGCACTTTTTCGCGTGTCCGTGGGCCCTTCTGATATAGTGTATACGCTGAGCCCTTGTCAAATAGTGTATACACCAGACAGGGATAAGTTTCCTTGAGCAAGTGAATGGACTGCTCAATACAGGTTATCCTGTATCGGTGATTACCAGCAGAGTTGACAAGCTTGTTAGATGGGTAAAAGGAATTGTTTTTAAGAAAGTTGACCTGACTGGATCTAAAAAGCTCGCAGTCCTCCCTTACGTTCATCGTTTAACACACGGGTTGCGAAATGTCGCAAAAAGATACGATGTTAAACCGCCATTTCTGCTACCCTAAAACTGTCCACTGTTCGTGCCTTAGTTCGTAAAAAGGCAGAAGTCCGTAAAAGTGGGCACCATTGTCAGGTAAATCACAAATTCAGGTTTATACCGAGCAGAACACCGATAGTCTAGAGGATCCCTCTTTCCTGCAATAAATCCTGTATTGGTCAGACCGGCTGCTTTTTGAATGTCCGCCTCTTCAGACATGGGAATTCTTTAGGCCATAATACGACTGAAAACAAGCATTGCGCGAAATGTAAATGTCAACCTCTCTTTAAAAAAACACTTGTGCTTGGGAAATCGTGAGACCAGCTCACGAGGGAGATAATAGAAGCTTTCCACGTCATAAAAAGTGGAGACGACTGAGTAAGCGACACATAAATTGCAGTAACGGAGAATGAGGTTACTTACCTGGATCCAGCCGTGACCTAATCGCATTTTCAAACGTTGGCTTCCCTTGTTTTGCGTGTGCATTTCTCTGACCTGCTTTTTCAATAGCGCTTGTCTTTTTTCATGCGTTTTTTCATTTCTTCTTTGCTATTTAAACTTTACACTTCTTATCAATAAATTCAGTTGTGAGACAGCGCTTCTCCGTGTTACCTTGTTTCCGTCCAGGCCTTCTTTCGCGCTGATTTTCTCCAAAAATGAACAGGGCTTTGGCGCAGTGTAGCAGACATCGGGACATGTATCAGTGATGACTTTTCTGGCCTAGAATGCTGCCTTCAAATATAAAAATAACAGCATTTGCACGGGCCATCATACGGGCGTCTAGAATGGTAGGTTCAAAACGGTCCAAGTTTTCCATCAGGTGCTGTGTGCGTGTCGAGGCGTGAACTACGTCAGTGACCCCCTGATGGAGTTGGTCGATGCGGTTATCAAAGTTCTAACTACTCGCGCGGATCTCCCAAGTACTAGCTTAGACATAGCCACGATTTTCTCTGCTGCTACTGAACTTTCGGTATTGATGACTGTTATATTGTTCCACGGCATGATATGCAGTGAAATATCCAGGGATTTGTGTGGTGTGAAGGGCTTATTGCCTTCGAGTTTGGCAGACGTGGTGCAGTTTGCATTAAGGGAGGAATCAGACCACGTCTGTGCGAAGCCCCATGGGATGTCTGGGGATCGTAAGGTTCTTCTTTTTGTATGGAACGAAAGACCAGCCGCCTTCAGCAGCATTCTTGTTTGCGGAGTGTCCATTACGTTGGCTTTCTTGGTTGGTGAAGTGGGTGCCGGAATGTTAGTAGCCAATGAGAGAAGGGTTCTTCGGCACCACGTGGCCGCCTATAGTGAGTGACGGGACGTAGCAGGCACCATACGTGGCGGCTCGCTGCCGCCGTAGATTGGACAAGCTTTTGAGAATTTCGTCATTGCACGTTCTGATTTTTTTTTGGCGCTAAGACTTTCCTGCGAGCTCCTTGCATCGATGCTTGCCTGAAAATGCCACAGATGGGGAGAGAGGATGTGCTTACTTTTGTGCAGGTCTGATAGTTAACTTCGAATGAGTTACATAGCGATATATACGGCTAATTATCCGGCTGTGCATAGTACATTAAAAAAAAACGGAATAAGCCTTCCTGCAGGACCACCCAGAAATTGGAAAACGCGATAAAATTCGTTGTCGCTGAAGCGCTAGACATTTTCGGAATTCACTTTGCATCACTTCTGTGGCGTCGTTCTCTGAGGTTCCGGAGACGCGTACCACGATAATCTCGCCTATTAGCCCACATGACCATTTTACGCTTAAGCCTTTGGCGTTTCACGCTTTTGCTGGATAGCCTTATGGTATTCCGCTGTGGAATTCAACAGTTGCCGCTGTCATTTATGCATGTCCGAACAGCTACACAACTCTCGTGGGCAACATATTCTGTTTGTTGACAGAATGGACATAACAAGGCTGTCCGTGCATTTCTTGACATTTTATCAGAGGCAGTCGGTAAAGCGGCCTTAGAGGAGCACAACCGCTTCCACGTATTTGCATGCCTACCTGTTTGTATGCGAACTCGCTGGCCTCGAATGAGATTAGTTCACCATAAAGAGACGTCACCGGCAAACTCTTGCTCATTCAAAGCTGCTCCAAACAGATGTGGGCACGAAGCACTTTACTTGGAATGGATTGCGACTGACAAACATGCTAACACGTGCGAGCCTGACAGCAAGCAGTCGCGTGCTGAAGGCGACGCGAATGAATTTGTTTCATGCAACAAAGAATCAAAACGAAAACGAATCTATCAAAGACGTATTTCCTGTGAAAAGAAGGCTTTAGGAGTAAAAACATCGATGTAAGGAAAAGGAGGTCAAATAGAGGTAAAACGAAAAAAGGTCCCGAAATCACTAAGGATAACTCTTCTCGGTCAACTTCCAACAAGCGCGCCCTTCTACTTAAGCCGCGTGGTCTAACACCGAACATAATGTAGGAGGAATTAACAAACAACCCCAGCAGTGGCACATTCATTGTCGCCACGCACGCATATGCTGACAGCTGATAGCCTGGACATCGTTTGCTATTGAAAAACTGGAATATTAGCGGCATGTCTATTCGTGCAGTGTTGAGGCTCAACTTAACAAGAAACCCTGTCACGGCTCTAAGCCCCATCTACCCTTCTAAAAAAAAAACAATTTATTATGAGGCACTATCCTCAAATTTGTGAATGAAAATATAGAAAATGAAACACTGTCATATCCAGAAAATAAGTGGCTGCCATGATGACCTTCTGAAATAGACCGGTATTGAAAGAACATTTTCTCAATAGCAAAGAAATTGTAAGGACACCGGTGCTGAAGTTGCTGAATTCTTTGAGGCGATTTGTAAGTAAATATGTGCATTGCGAAATCACGTCTTTTCTTTTAGAGTGCACTACAGTGACTATAATTTTCTTTTCGGGTGCGGATTTAGGAACATTCATAATCACTACGGTGAATTTTGTTACGTAGCAAGTTCAGGAAGTAATATTTAATTATATGTGATCGTAGCAACGCATACTTCAAGACTGCCAGAAAGGTTGTTTATGGCGCTACTTGCATCTCAATACTGCCATTTCTGCCATGACAGTGATAAAAAACGTGCAGTACTCTTTGATTATCAAATTTTCTGCATGTACACAAGTGGGGAAAAAGCGCCTTGTTGTACTTAATCTAGAAACTTCCTGTCAGCGAGCGTCTAGTGGCACTCTTCTGTGCGTATGTGTATTTGTTAGTAAGAAGCATTTTTGCCAAGAATATTTTGTCGGCTGATTTTTATTTTACTAAACGAAATTCAAGGTGCGAGAGGAAGTGCGCTAGGAACCCATTTTATAGGTGATCGGAAATCATACCGCACCACTGACTCCCGACAAAAACAGAAATAATTAAAGCAGTGTGATTATTACGCTTCTCGAAACTTTTATCCTCTGAGTGAAGCAGTGATGGTTTATGGTTTATGGCGTTTAACGTCCCAAAGCGACTAAGACTATGAGAGACGTCGTAGTGGAGGGCTCCGTAAATTTCGACCACCTGGGGTTCTTTAACGTGCACTGACATAACATAGTGCACGGGCCTCTAGAATTTCTCGTCCAAAGAAATTCAACCGCCGTGGCCGGGATAGAACCCGCGTCTTTCGGGTCAGCAGCCGAGCACCATAACCACTGAGTCACCGCGACGGCTAGTGAAGCAGTAAACTAAGAGGTGCATTCAAGGCGACTTTGCCAGAACAAAAAGTAAGACATTGTTAAGTGAATAGAAATCTTCGCCAGCGCAAACTTCATCGACACGGGGAAATAATCGTGCTGCAGCCTAATGGGAATAAACGTGAAAGAGCGTAGGCTACTGGCCATAGACTCTAAATCTTCCAAATGTTATTCATTCATTTCATGATTGAGGGATTAACCTGCCTGACTAAACAATTAAACATTTTTGGTACCAATTTTTTTGTTCATTCTATTTGTGGTTAGTCGCTGAGTAAAAATCTTCCATGTCATCGTTATAACTCGGGTTATCCAGTTAGAGCGAAGATGATAAGAATAAAATGGAATCCAACAACTAGAGCTGTTAAGTTTGTTGAGGATTTGCGGGGTCGCAGCGGAGCACCAGAGAAAGACGACCAGCGTGGCAGGCTTCTAGTTCCGAACTGCGTGTGCCGGGCGTGCGCTCCGAGCACGCGCTGTCGTTCTTTATTTTGTTTTATCGCGGGAACGCCGAACTCAGCGCCTGCGCTTTATAGCGTCGCCGGGCGCTACAGGGCCCCCCGCCTAGGCGGAACGTCGGAATGTACGTGCCGACGGGGCAGAGATGGAGTAGCCACGGCAGGCAAGCAGGCAGCTAGAGTAACAGTGTCCCCACGGGGTCGCCACAAGGTCCGGTAAGTTCAGGTCAGGGGCCGGGAAGAGCAGTCGGGTGGAGTGCGCCGGCTCAGGTGGACGAGCCTGGCTGCTGCGCAACGGGCGAATGATGCAGGGTGCCGAGCAGGGGGCCAGAGACGCTGGACTGGAGTGGCGGCGATGCGGCGAGGGGCTGCTGAGGCGGGCCGGATTCTGATGAAGGCCGCGTGGGTGCGAGCGAGGCCGGTGCAGGGCCAGAGGCTGGCGGCGGCGAAAACGGGTCCGCTGCGTCGTAGAGCGGCGGCGGAACGTAGCAGGCGCCGAAGTCCACCAAGATGACCGCACGCAGTTCATCGTATGGCCGGCAGCCGAAGGCAGAGTAGGTGAGCCGACGCAGGAGGTCGGGCGGGAGGATGTCGCAAAGGACTGCGTGTTTAAACGGCTGGATGGTGATGCCGTTCAGGTACATCGCAGCCTCCAGTTGGGCGAACCACCCGCCGACGCCTGCAGGCCGGAACGCCGGGAGCGGCGGGTCGAGACTTGGGTGCTGCCAGTACGCCATGCTAGGACGCCGCTGGGATAGAAGGCACGGTTCGCCGGGTCACCACTATTGAAGATTTGCGGGGTCGCAGCGGAGCACCAGAGAAAGACGACCAGCGTGGCAGGCTTCTAGTTCCGAACTGCGTGTGCCGGGCGTGCGCTCCGAGCACGCGCTGTCGTTCTTTATTTTCTTCTATCGCGGGAACGCCGAACTCAGCGCCTGCGCTTTATAGCGTCGCCGGGCGCTATTCACAGTTCACTGTTGTCTCGAATCTGCGACAGCCAAGGCGCTTTGTACACAGTTATGTAGATACCATTTTGCATTAGCCAGTGTAAGTTTTCTATTATTCAGAAGGTTAAAAAAACATGCGTTAAACCTCCGTATTCTATTAACTAGGAAAAAAATGTGGTGAAGGACATGGGAAGCGGAGCCTAAAAGGTTTAGCTCCGCATTCTATGCTCGCACAGATCGTTTTGTTTGCTAAGGTGCATTTGCTGGTAGGAATGTAACGAAAGTGTAAAATTCAAAACGCGGAACGCTGAAATGTAGTTAAGTTTAGACAATATATGTGCAAATTTCATCAGTTCTTGTTTACGGGGAAAGTTACTCTATAAAAGCATTTTCTTATGACAGCATAACAGGCTGACGGTGGCCGTTCCCTGCTTTCACTCCTTTTCCTGTTCATCTTGTAAATCAACCCAACCCCGTAAGAAGAATATAGCTGAGGACCAAGTAATCAATAAACTACCATCTAAGCTTTCTTGATAAAAACTGTCCGACAGAAATGCCTTAAATTACGTTTAAGTTGCCAGACATCGCATCTATGCAATAGAAAGATATGAAACATGCAGGCAAAAAAGCAGATGAAATCAATATCACCTCATGATTTCATGTTAAAGATTTCAGCACCTTAGCCAAAACGCACCTTGACTGCACGTAAACTGAGTGCAGTCCAGTATGAAGCACGTGCTGCCTAAAAAATTACATATTACGTTTTGCAATAATAAGCATTGCTACATTTATGCACCCGGGAACTAAATATAGTATATATCTCCGTAAGACATTCTGCCGGGCTAGTTGGTTTAGCATCTTGAAACTTAGAATAAAACAACCTTGGCGCAAATAATTTCACACATACAAAAAGAGACGAGAAAACGAGGCGCCTGTCCGCTGTCTCCTCGTCTCTTTTGTCTAAGTGAAGCTATTTTCACCACGGAAGTTTGATTCCAAGTTTCAAGGTAAGTATAGTGAATATATTGAAGAAAAAAGCGCTTGAGATGCACTGCTATACCGAAGGTTTCTGCAAGGCGAACTTCTGGTCGGATATGAAGATTCTAGGGGAATTTTGTCATGACGAGATAGAACCACTTCTTATCACTATTTTCCTATCGATAGAAGCCTTCGAGAAAACAGCGTGTACAGGTTGTCACTACTGAGACATACGATGCGACTTCTCAGCTGCAGTGAGGTCTCTGACTCATATTTCGTTTTCGTTTTCTCTTATAGTAGAATAGCAGATTTTTGTTGTAATATTCTTGAACATCTTTTCTAAAATCCTGAAAACGAATACGACCTTAGGCAAAGACAGGACGCAGCATCTGCGTGTAGCATGAGGGAACTTTGTTTGGCGACTCCTCTTTGCGCTCATTGCGCGTAAATTACGTCACTGTGTGCAAATATTCTGGCAACAACCTTGAGGACGCCTTTCATCACAAGTGACATTTCTTTAGCGCGCGTATTTTTAGCAAGCTGAATAATAAAATCCATCATTCATCTCAGTTGTTTTGTACCAAAGCTCAGTGTCCTTGCGTGCACGAGCAAAGAAACTTCTTTCAGCCATTAAAAAAAATATGAACACGTGTCCAGTTCTTTAACAGATAATCCGAGTATTCAGCAAACAGCCTGCACAGCGCTATGGGACAACGCAGAGCCATAAACTGGCGGAAAACAGCAAGAAAATCCCGTGACTGGGCATATTCTCGACCGTTTAACGTCTGAGTTCGTCACACTGCGATGTACTGCCGTTTTTTCGACGCCACGGGAGTGTGTAGAAGATTTGTTCAGTTGCACTGCCTGGTACGTGCATTATCTGATTTTCACAATCGCATTTCCTCGTATCTACAAGAAAGCCGCAATAGCCCGCTTAGATAACTTTTATTTCATGCATAAAGGACAGGAAGGAAAAGTAGAAGCCGTTCGAGGCGGGATTGAAGAATTTTTGAGCCCTAAATACAGTGGCTGCGAGCGCACCAGGAAGTGTTGATTAGCTGAAGGCGTCTTAGGTGCAAAGTTAATATACTGATGCTACTCAAGCATTTCAGTTTCAGTGAGGTGTTAGTATGTACAGGTGCAGTAACAAGAATTTGTAGAGGAATGTTTCCAAAAATGTCTGCAAAATGATTGTCCAGGAGATTTTCAAACATTTCTTTAAGTTCAATGAGGGTTAAGTTAGAATAATGAAATCCTTAACTGCTTTAGAGTGGTTCCACCTGAAATCGAAGAAAGGGTGGCTGGTCAACTTCTTCAATTTATTTGAAATTTTTATATATTGTTGACTAATCACTGTAAATCAGCGAGTTGTAACCGGTTTTTCCCAAAAAGTTTTCGAAATACGCAAAATTATTAATGACGGAGAAGTGGAGTCCCGCACTTTAGTGCCCTGCTGTTTTGGCCAACTTTGATTACGAATTACATAAAATATATTAAAGTTAGGCATCTAAAAGTTATTTGAGTAACTAAATAAATGTTTTCATGTTGGTGCGAAAGCTATAGACGTTTTTACAAAATTTTTACAAAATCCGCCCAAACAAGGTTTTTTATCTAATTTGCGGGGCTTTATATAAACAACGCCTTGCAGCAGACTAGAAATAATTGCGCGTTATCATCAATGCAAACCAACATAAGAAACAGCTGAAGTTGATAATTACGTCTTTGTGACAAAGAGATATAATCGTGCTAACTTCAAGAACAGAGTGAAAACTTCTTACGACAGTTGAAAAAAAGTCATTTTTAATGTTTTTTAAGCTTTGTCCCCATGTTCTCCTTTACATAAAATTTGGGAATCATTAAGAACGTTGCATAATTTTCTTGTGTAGTAGTTGCGACTCTTCCAATAAGAACCTTGCGCAACGTTCAGTACACCGTGCACGTCTGCAGAGTCTGTCATTTCTGAATCACGTACGGGTTTTCAATTTTGGTAGGATATTGCAAGTGGTCCTTTATGTCGCGATGCGTAAGACTAGCTATCAGAGCCACTGTAGTGGAGGACGCGGATTATTTTTCACCGCCGGGGGTTTTTTGATGCGCTACGGCATCGTACAGAACACGCATGTTTTTGGCATTTCGCTTCCAGCAAAACGCAGTCAGGATTCGATGCGCAGCTTAGTATACACACAAAAAGGTTAAAGTCAAATAGGCAAGCAGCATATTTCAAATAATTTTCAATGAAATGAACAAATTGAAAAGGTCGTGGGGACCTGCTTCATTAAAAAACAATTTATTTCTGGGCTGCAATCGTTTATTCGACTGATTCGACAACGCACAATGTCTTCACTGCTGTACACTTAGTTTCTTCCATGCAGACTCGGCTGTGTCTGCCACGTACAATTCAGAGTTTGCTTCTGTTGGCGACTTGGGGGAGAGAGAGAGAGACTCTTTAATGAAGAGCAGAGAAATTAGCCGGCGTTGAAAAATCGCTGGCATGCTACTCTGCGTAGGGAGGGGAATTTGGGAGATAAAGACAGAAGGAGAGCAGTGTGGAAGAGGTAAAAAAAAACGAAGATAAAATGCGGCCATGAAATGGGTACTAAGGATGCAATGGCGAGTATTGATGTAACCTATGGAATGATGGAGTGCATAGTCCATCAAATGGGCTGACGAAATTCATTGCATGAAAAATGCGTGAAGGTGACGTGCAAGTGAATTTAAAGCTTATCGAGATGTCCAATGTCTTTTAAATATGTGAATAGAAAGTTCATTGCAAGTCTCTGTTGCTTAAGGCAGGCTAAGAGACCTAAAAATTTGTCCATTGTTAGGGGCACTGGGCAGAGCTTCTGCATGCAATGTTCATAGTACGCACGCTCGTTAGCATACGCAGGGCACTCAAGCAAGATATGTTCCACAGTTTCTATCGAGGCGCAGTTGTCACAGTGCGGACTGTTCATTTGTCTAAAACGGTATCGTAAGCCGTTTGTATATGCAGCATTCAAACGAAGTCGATGATAAAGTGTTTTCAGATGTCGAGGAATTCTGGGTGAGAGTCTTGATCTAAGATGTGAAGAAATTGAGTGAAGAAATTGGTACTGATGTGTCGGTAAACTCCAAAGGCGATACGTCTCTTCGGAAGCAAAACTTTTAGCCATTTGGGACCCATCAGATTTCGTGAAAAAAGTTCGAATGTATCTCCGATGTTGATGGCCCTTACAGGCCGCTTCATCTGCTTTTTCATTAGCCTGAATGGACAGTTTCCGCGCATGCCACGACTTAATGCCATGGAAGGCACGCACAGTCATCCAATCTTCCTTTTTTTAACTCGCGGAAGGCAACTTCTTTTACTTCAAGACGCACTAGACGCAAACCTTTCAGTTTCTTCGATAAAGCCCTTACAAAGCCTCCGGCTCCACGAATTGCGTTATCAGGGTTTGTTCACAGGTTGTTGAGCATTTCTTGGTGCTTGACGAATCCTCCAACACCATCGCACGCATTATTCCTATGTCCAGTTGCTGAGAATATCCATTGGCTATTGGGACAATCGCCTTTTCCAAACTCAAATGCTAGTATCTAGTTTAGAAATGACTGGCGGCTCTATCACTGACATATGTCATCTTGGACTACACAGGCAGGATGTCGTCCACACATTTTCTCACTTTAGTGACAAGCAGGTGTCAGCGGAGATGTGGCTGAAATCGCCACTAACAGTCGCGACACTGTTCGTAGCTTTTCTCGTGGTGACCACGGATGTAAATACTGGCACTTAATTTTTTTGTCAGTGGTAAGCCGGAAGCTCATCAGAAAGCACGACACTGTTCGGCATAATCGAAGTGGAATACAATGCTCCCACGCTGTGTGCATTGCTTTTCCTCGTAGATCACTTTACGTTGAGTTTTCCTAATGTGGTTCTACACGATACATCTCGCCATTAACGCCTGAAGATGATTATGAAAAGTTTCAGCATCCAAAGGCTTTTTCACAAGGTCACCTGACTGCCGCGTCGCTAAAAATATTTCTTGCTCTTCTGGGATATGAAGTTCTTTCATTTTCAGACACCTGACTTTTAGACACTGATTGCATTCGCACAGAAGGCACTGCGTTGATTACGGAGTGCGAGTGGATGATTGGTGAATGTCATCAGCATCCACTCTATGTCCAGTGCCTGTCTCAAGAGCGACAAGACAGAGCGTATATTTGGCGCAGACACACACGCCCACATCACGCTGGGGATAAGATTTTACCGATCGAAGTCTCAGGATGTAAAATATTGATAGGCCAATGCCAGCATTAGGATTATTATCTTCGTATATGCGGAATGCCTCTCTAATTGATCTTATCATGAAGCGCTTTGTTACGAATGTTTTTTTCTCCGTCTATCAAAGAGGACATCTTTTTGTTCGGTCTTTGTCTGGAGCATTGAAACTGATACTCCGTATAGTACTCACGTGTCGCAGATATGCACTCGGGGCTCAACTTATGCCTTGTGAAAGGGTCCTGTCTCAACCACACGCCGCGATTTTCGTTCAATTCCCTGCTCTTGTTGATCAGATATATCGATGCTTCGGGAATAAGCTTTTTAATCTTATTTTTTTGCCGGGGTTGATAGCAGCAAATTGAGAAGTTGACACCGTTTCCGGGTTGTCGTAGATGTTGCATAGGCTTGCCTAAAGCTTTCAGTCTACTGCGCGCACAAGTGGCACCTTTCTTCGGCAAAACTTCCCGACGCATCACTTTGGCTGTAGGTTTGGCGTATCTTGCAGAGAACGTTTTCGGCTACCACCTCCTGCACCTGACATTGTTTCCTTTTGATGTAAGCACACCTGTTCAGACTTCTCACTGCGCATGGCAGTTTCAACGGGGACACGTCGGTGGTCAATGCTCCTGTTGATGACGTCGATTTCTCCTTCCTGGGGCATAAAAATGTAATCAGAAAACAGTGCTTTCCGTGAAGATATTTCATTGCAGAAGTGGCAAAAGCACTGGTAGCACAAGTAGTCCGCCTCACTTACATTCACAGGCCTTTCGGATATTGGAATTTGCTTCAAAACATTGATGTATAGTCAGTGACGCTATGAAAATTTCGCTTCTTCGTAATGAGCTTGTGCTTGAAAAATTTCTCCGCACAAAACAGTCGGCCAAAGCTACACTTTGTCGCCATGAGCACGTGAGCAGTGCACGGAGTAAGGGCAAAACGCAAGAACGTCTCTCGCTCATCTGCGATGGAGGTGAACTTTCGAAAACCCGTGCTCCCCTCCACCCTAAGTGAATTAAAACGCGTCCAGAGCAGCCGCTGCAGCGATGATGTCCACTCTGGAATAAGCACAGCTTGGCTAATGCACCCTCTGTGAAGTTGATGAAGATTGCTCTCAATGTTTACTGTAATGGACCACTATCGCTGCAAACATCATGCTGGGCCGTTTCACAGTGCGGCTATCGTCAAAAGGAACAAACGTCATGCGTACCTTTGGGAGGGCCTCGTTTCCGGTGGTTCCTCGGCGTGCCGAGCAACGCAGCGGTGGGTGAGAGTGCATTATCCTCTTCGGCCTCGACCATATATGGGGACAAAGGACCACTTTCTGCCGGTTTCCTCTACCCCACGTGCCTGCCCAAGGACGCGAAAACG
Source organism: Amblyomma mixtum (assembly GCF_055824585.1). Taxonomy (NCBI): domain Eukaryota; kingdom Metazoa; phylum Arthropoda; class Arachnida; order Ixodida; family Ixodidae; genus Amblyomma; species Amblyomma mixtum. The sequence continues at coordinate 96,441,108 of NC_143013.1, read as the reverse complement.
AACTCTCAAATCGTCCCCTGTAAAGTGGGGTGCGCGGCCGTATGCATAGTAGCCCCGCTCTCATTGCCACTGCGGAGCCCGAACCGTCTCGATATTGACTTCCTCTTGTCATCGATGCTTTTTCGCTACTCCAGACCTTTTCTCAGAAAATGTGGTCCAATCTCCGCTGCATTCTGTAGACATAGAAAACAAGAAATCAAATGCATCATCATTTGCCTTTGCTCAAGGGTATCATTGGAGGGGTCTTACCTACTAGAGAAACAAAATAATACCACATTTCTTTATTGATTGTTAAATGTGATATAAAGGAAAACCTATGGACAAAGTTTAAGAAATACAAAAATGTGTTTTTCTAATTGTTGTAGGAAGTTTTCATTGCTATGTGTTTTCTTGAAGTTGGCGCGATCATCTCTCGTGGTGGAAAGGACATATAGATATCAACTTGATGTTCATATCAACCATGTATTTACTCAAACAATTTTCAGTGCCTACATACTACATAATTCATAACCAAAGTTGGCCAAAGCAGCAGAGCACAGAAGCGGGAAAACCCCCTTTCTACATTAGCAATGGTGCAGATGCCCTCCTCGGTCGGACCTGCTGCATCCACGTAGTAAATGCTAGTCTTATTCCCTTAGTACTTTTGAATAAATTTTGCCCTGGTTTCACGTCTCGCCTGATTATACTCCAAATTAATATTTTTAAGGAGCGGCTTAACTCTGAGAGTATTTTTCCATGCCTCTTGGATGTCGAATTTGAGTTCGGTGGTGGGGAGCAGTGCGAGATTGAGGTCACAAAGGACTTGTCTGCCGGCTCTGGTCACCGACAGCCTGGCATTTTGGCGTGTTCTGTGAGCCTCAATCTGATCCTTCCCCCGTGTTGAGGACACCAAGTTGCAGCAGGTGCTCAGTCGACGCTTTGGCTGGGAGTCCTAGTGCCTTTTTGTCCTCCGCTGAATCATTGCGTCGAGGTTCCCGCGGTCGCTTTTCCTCAGCTTGAGGTAGGGCGCCGCATACACCACGCGACTGACGATAGACGCCTAAAGCGGGCGAACGGTTTATTTTTCGAGATCTAGTTGCGCGGTTCTCACCGCTTCGTATAGTTCCTGCCATCTGTTGTGGACCTCCATTGCTTCCAGTTTCTTCGTTGAGGTGTATATGGGGAGTCCTAATGCTTCCTAATCATGGCATTGATTCGGTCACGTTCCAACGAGGCCGGGAAGAACAATTCTAGGATGAATAGGCCTCCGACCGGACAGAGGCACGCGCGCAAAAACAGACGTCCCCCGAGACGTGAGAAGGAATCTACTAATCACACCTCTACTGAGAAACATGCACTCAGTAAACAACAAAGAACACAGAAAACGCAGGGCCAAGGTCATTGCTAAAAATATGAAAAACAAGAAAGCCGAGGATATAGCTTAAATGTATGGAACAAGCGGGAAGCATGGAGAGGCAGTATCGGCGGTGGTGGATGGAGAAGGCACACCCAAAATAACGGCCTCGTCGCGCACCCGAGACTTGCGTAATGGCGGCCTCAAAAGCTGCAGTAGCGTTAGCTTGCGTCGGTACCCGAGCGCATAAAAGTATTAGCGGAAGCAAAAAAGCCGTACGAAGATTGCAAAAGGTAAAAGTTCAGAGAAAGCCAAGCGTATTCTTGGCTAATAGAAGCATATCTATATTATGGATATTATGGGTTCATTTAATACAAGAATATCCATAATATAGACACCTGCGCAGGAATCTGCCCCTCTCCCCCCCCCCGCCCCCACCCCAAAGTGGCTGCGCACAAACTCGCTCGAGATCTCTACTATCAAGCGACCGTAGAGCAACCCGAATGCAGAAGATTAAAAGATAGCATAGCCATATATAACGAGTTTACTGAACACTATAAAATCACAGAGCCGGACATTTCTACCAACAGATCGGTCTCCCTGGAAATTACATCTGCCCAGTCTGGGTCTACTTGACACAGTCCGGGGATAAAAATGACGCCGGATTTAAGAATTGCGGAAAAAGATGTACTATTGATTATATAATTTCGGAATGCCCCGATTGCCCGGCCGCCGGCGTAAACATTAACAGTAAAGAAGCCTGGGAAGTTTTGCTGCGGAGCGAGGACCCCGCCATCCAGCAGCAAGTCACGCGCCTGGCGGCTGAGGCCGTGAAGCGTCAATGCAGCTTCACTAGTCCTTGGTCTGCGGAGCATCCCTACCCGTGTCCCAGGCCTGCTTGCTGCGACCGGAGATCTGCGGGCTCCTGCTCGGCGGGTCAATAAGTTTTATTCATTCATTGATTCTTTTTCAAGAAGTCGACCGTGCTTTCAGGATATTCTGTCAATCATCCTACAAATTTGTTCGCAGGCGGACATTATTTTTGCAAGGCCATGGCATTGTTACCCCGGTCATCAATTTGAAATCCCAATACCTGAAGCGTCTCCACCACTGGTATTTATGTGTCGTTAATGTAAATTTGCATGTTCTCGCCTTGGTTTCTATCCTTTCTAATGCGTAGGAGTTCTGACTCGATTGGAGTGCATTCCATAACGCACTCCCGAGCATAATCTTGCACTACCGAGGCGGCCTCTTGGAGGGCCCCCTCCATCTGCCCCACGCTGCCCCGGGACGACCAGATAGTAATGTTGTCTTCGCAATGTCGAGCAGGGCCGCCTCTCAGTCCTCCCGGATTGGGTTGGGGTGAGGGGGATAGCAGGGTTGGAGGGGCAGGCCCACAGCATGTGGTAGATGTCCGAAGACTTCTCCGCACAGTGCGGACAGCTGCCAGAAAAAGAAGGGTCGAAGTATTTGAGAGCTACCGGGCACAGCAAAGTATTTGTATATAGGCGAAGCAGAATTCACTTCCGCTTACTCCTTCAAAGACATTTCTTTACTTTCTCAATCTGGCCCGGAGGGGAATGTACGGAGAGAGAGCGCCGGGCGGTGGCGTCAGGTGCCTCATTTCCCTCAAGGCCCATGTGAGCAGGAGCCAAAACGATACCGGTGAGCGGGGACCCCGGTGTAGACGCTGTTTCGGAGAATGCGGTAGGCTAGATACGGTACTCAGCCCTGCTTGACGTTCCGACATGCCCATCGCGAGTCGGAAATAATTGTTTTTGAATTGGTATCAGATGCAGCCAACGCAATGGCGACCTCCTCCGCCTGTGTTATGTCACGGGCTCGGAAAGTAAGGCCGTTCACTGTTTTGCATTGGTGGACGACTGCGGCCGTGTACCATCCCCCATGGTGCAGGCTGGAGGCATCCACGTAGAATACGCCGGGTTTCGATCAATAGTGGCGGGTCAGGGCTTCCGCCCGCGCCAGGCGCCGGCCATTATGGTCCTCACGGTTCATGTTCGCGGGAAGAGGGCGCACGTGGAGGGCGCATCTCCACTGGGATGGAATACGTACGCCCTCTTCCATGAGAGTGGTGTGTTGGATGTGCAGTCGGGCAAGCAGGCGGCGACCCGACGAAGTCTTCAAGAGGCGTGTGTACTGGATGGTCCATTGGGCTTCCCGGAGCTCCCGAAATGTGTTCACAATGCCCAGCCGCAGGAGGCGCTTGTTGGTGTTCACGGAGAGGCCCAGAGCCCGCTTAATAATTTTGCGGAGGATTACTTCGAGCGAATCCTCGTCTTGCTTCCGCAGGTGGAGGTATGGAGTCGAATATAGAATTCGACTGGTCACAAATGCATGCGCCAGTCGCAAGGCGTCCTTACATCGTAACCCCCCGCGCTTGTTAGAAACCCGGCGGACTAAGCGGCCAACCTGGTCCCCCACGTGACGGAGTGTGGACAATGTTGTTTCTGACCGTCTGTCTTGATGTATAAGGAGCCCCAGTACCCGGACTTCGATTTCTTCATGGATTGGACCTGTCTCAAGAGACAATGAAATTTTGGCTGTGCACTTTGGTGAGGGGCGTATGCGCACAAACTCAGACTTTTGGGTGGAGCATTGGAGGCCGCAGCGGCCAGCATAACGGTCCACTATGGTCGCCGCCTCCTGCAGGTTGGCCTCAATGTCTCCAAGGCAACCCTGTGTGGCCCACTAAGTTTATCGGCGAGTTTTTCATCTCTGGCTTTAAAGTAGTGGTGTGCGCTCCTAAAATTTCTGCTCTGTTCGCCTTAGGCTTTATTAGGCTAAATGAGGCACCTCAGAAAGCTGCACGTACCTTTCGGGCTGAGGGTGCCCTGTAGAGAATCGCATTTAGATATCCAGTTGGTTTTGGCCTGAGATCACGCAGACCTCTTCCTCCTGTTTGGTTAGCTGGACAGTTCTAACTTTAAGCTGAAGTTGTATTTTTCTTTTTTCTATTTCTTAGAGATCTCCTGGCTTCCTACAAGTTTAAGAGGTGGTTGTTTATTCCCGGGGTGCCGTCGGTGGTCTGAAATTCACTCGTGAAGAGATTTTATTGGGAAGCAATACTACGCCCATGAACGGCCTTTGGCGTAGCGGGGGCCGGTAGCCACGTTTGACTTTTAGAATGACCTCTGACGTCATACCAGGGTGAGAGATGGGCTATCAAGTGGAGCCGTCGCGCAGCGGCGGCCGGTAGCCACGCGTAACATTTAGAATGACGTCTGACGTCATGCCATGCTTACTGGCGTCATAGCGTGACGTCATACCAGGGTGAGATACGGGCTATCAAGTGGAGCCGTCGCGCAGCGGCGGCCGGTAGCCACGCGTAACATTTAGAATGATGTCTGACGTCATGCCATGGCTAGTGGCGTCATAACGTGACGTCATACCAGGGTGAGAGATGGGCTACCAAGTCGAGTCGTCGCGCAGCGGCGGCCGGTAGCCACGCGTGACCTGTAGACGCGGCGCACTGGGTTCCTTCTTTATACGCAGCGCCGCGTTCCTTCCGTTAGAGGCGCTGCGCTCGCTTTCGCAACCTACCAGGCTTAACCAAAGATAAGCCCCGCAAATTTTATTGCGAAAGCAATACTACCCGCACTTTCAAGCCTTCGCGTGAACAGGCCGCAGTTACGTTTGCCCTTTAGCGGAGTGAATATGGGCGACAAACTCGCTCCTTCAGATAGCCCGGCTGCAGTTACGCCGCGCCACACACCTGTGGCGCTACTGCCGCTCTGACGTCATACCAGCTGCAGATTACGCACGACTAACTCGCTCCTTCAGAGAGCCCGGCTGCAGTAACGGTGTGTGTTTGCCGCGCTGCGCACCTGTGGCGCTACTGCCGCTGTGATGTCATACCAGCTGTAGATTATGTTTTCTTTCTCTCAGTCGCAACAATATAAAAAAAATATAAAAAATCTCTGTCTCTCCCGTAACCGAGAGTAGAGTAAGCACGAAATGTTTACGGGCATAACTCATTGGTTGTAGATGGTACTACACAAAATATTGAAATGGGTCGTGTTAACACACCACTCCCCACCACACATAATGTGCACTGTGCACTGGTCTATTGTGGACGCAATCGTTTCCGGTGAGTGTCTGGGGAATCTGTTTCGCCTTGCCTCGTCAGCTGTATACGGTTTCTGTTTGCCATTCATTTTTGACTGAATAACTAAATTATTATAAAATGCTAATTACTGTCGCTTAAACTTCGCCTTTAGGAGTGGAACGCGACGGCGTGTTGTAGCGCTGCCACGGAACGGAACGCCACCACCCGTTCGGCGCGATGCCTTGCCCTTTGAACGCGACGCTTTTTGAGGAAAGGAAATTACACAGTAATTCTCTGTCATCTCGGTGGACACCCGAACCGCACCGCCCAGGAAAGGAGGAACGCCACCACCCGTTCGGCGCGAAGCGAAGGTACCGGCGCTTGTAAGCCGGTCTTGTAGGAGGGCTTAGAGAGTCTCGTTAAATCTCGTACGGTGCCCGGATGTTCTCGTTTCATTGCCCGGATGAGTGGAATTCAGTGCCCGGATGTTGGCTCTCGGTCTCGGCGTGACGTCACCACACTGCCGACAACAGGAGCTGAAAGCATTTCATGCTTAAAAAAATTACCGAAGACGCTTTGAGTCGTCGCGCAGCGGCGACCGGTAGCCACGCGTGACCTGTAGACAAGGCGCACCGCGTTCCTTCAGTTGGAGGCGCTGCGCTTTTGCTTTCGCAACCTGCCAGGCTTAACCGAAGCTAAGCCCCCACCATTTTTTTTTGGTTTTAAAGTACCCTTTTGGCCCAAACCCTATAGCAGTCTAGCCACCCTACCTATAGCTTGCCACGCCAAAACCCAATGCCGGGGTCTCCACTTCCCTGAACTTAGTCCAATCGGTCACCAAAGCCTCTCCTTCCTCTTCCGTTCCGTATTTTATTTGATTTTAATAAAAATTTGCAGGATGGAGTGGTCACTGCCGAGTCTCTTAATTTTTAACGTTCCGGACTAGCTAGAGGTCTAGGCACGTGTCTCGAGAGACGCTATTTCCTATTCTAGTCGGGTACAGCGGGTCCGTGAGGGTGGTTAGTGCTGCGTCGGCTATGGCTGCGGCTTACTTCCTCCCTTTTACGTCCTCTTTATGATATTCGCCTTGGTAGCTGTGTGCGTTAAAATCCCCTACCACCACTAAAGGCGATGCACTCGCTATTCGCTTCGCATTGTGAAAGATTTCGTCGAACGTGGCTTTGCGTTGGTGCCATTTTCTATAGGTGATCAGGAAGAACGCATCATTGCTGGACCGGTTCTCTGGTAGGAGCTGGATAAAGATGTTTTCAATTTATTCTCTCAAATCTAACTCTATTGTTACAGTCGTGCACTACTGCAGGTGTACGGGTTGGTTTGGTGGGTACTGTACGACCTGAATTGGGCTCCTATACCTACGTCATGTCAAGCTATTATTTCTGGCGTTCTGTCTAACGTCGCAACGTATTGTTATAGTGGTTCAGTTTTTTTGTTGCGAAGTCAACACTACGCTACCGCTGTTATTGTTGTTGTTGTGACTGAGAGAAGGATGAAAAGGAAATTACACGGGCCTGCTACTGGCTCGAGCCAAGCCACCACCGCTGCCACGTGCAGATAGAGTAGAGTTAAAAGAGCAGAGGAAATAGAAAAAGGAAAGAAAAGACGCGCGTCGCAGCAACAACTGCGTCCGCCGGAGCGGACGCTGCTCAAAAAACAGATAAGCGGGCGAAGCCGCGCTCGCCGAAGCGAGGACAGATACTCTACGCTACCGCCGCTACAACCTCCTAAACTATTTCATTAAAGTATTTTCACCACCACCACCACCCTACCTTTCTCGCAAGTTAGCCTCAACTTCCCATCTCTATATCTCGGTGGACACCTCAACCGCACTTGAGAAAATGTGGTGTCAGAAAGCATGCAATTCAAGATGCATATGTCATTGGCCCAAACTCTTGTCGCAAGCTAGCCTCCAGCTTGACTAAAACATCCAAGCTATATGGAAAGAGAAATGCTGTGAACCATCCAGAATGCTAAACGAGGATCGGTTGTTCAAAAATTTGGTGAATATATTCGGAAGCACTGGCACCACATTAAGGTCAACCTCTCATGACATCGTTCCGATTTCGTTTGGTTTTTTGGATGGTAATAACTAACTTTCTTGTTCATACGTTTGTGGAAACGCCGTTTCTTTGTGTGCAAGTTAACAACGCCAAACGTGCCCTCGGCTACCTTCGCCGTAACTTTTTCTCTGCCCCCACTTCCTTGAAACTTCTCCTCTATAAATCTGTCGTTCGTAGTAAGTTGGAATATGCTGCGTCCATTTGGGATCCCTTCACGGAAAACCTGATCAGTTCCCTCGAAATAATTCAGAATAACTCGGCACGTTTCATCCTTCAGGACTATAACCGTACCGCTAGCGTAACCTCTATGAAGAATACATTACAGTTACCATCTCTTGCTAGCCGTCGAAAGCACGCTCGCCTTTGCTTAATTCATAAAATAATGTATCATAACGCCAGTCTGCACCGCGATCTTATACTTCCTCCGTCATATGTTTCATCACGAGTTGATCATGCGCATAAAATCGGCATTCCTTTCTTTAAAACAAAATCCGCAGCTGAGTCTTTCCTTCCACGAACAGCAAAGGACTGGAACCACCTTCCCGGAAGTACAGCCTCCATCATCGACCATCAGCGTTTTTGTTCCGCCTTAGCTATCACTGTATAATTAGAAATCAAACGCCTTGTACTAAACCCCTGTATACAACCACTCCCGTCTTCAATGCCTTCGGGCCTTGAGGGTAAAAATAAATGAAATGAAATGAAAGTGAATTCTCGTAAGCTTCGCCGCGATGCGCTGACCCGAAAGACGCGGGTTCGATCCCGGCCGCGGTGGCTGAATTTCGATGGAGGTGAAATTCTAGAGGCCTGTGTGCTGTGTGTTGTCAGTGCACGTTCAAGATCCCCAGGTGGTCGAAATTTCCGTAGCCCTTCACTACGGCGTCCCTCATAGCCTTAGTCGCGTTAGGACGTTAAACCCGAATAAACGAAACCGAAATTCTCTTAAATGGGGATACGGTGAGGGTGGGTGGAGGGGAAGGAACGGTGACGGGCCCTCGGGGCGCATCGATGACCGGGCACTGTTGGGCCGCGGCGACATTCAAGACCCAGCACACGAAGCGAAGTAAGATCAAAGGGTGGCTTGTCGGTGGAGGGGACGGTTGCTGAACAGGACGGTGACGGGCCCTCGGGCGCATAGATGACCGCGCACTGTAGGGCCGCGGCTACATAAAGGGCCAGCCGACGATGCGAAGTAAGATCGAAGGGTGGCTTGTCAACGTCATCCGTCTCAAAGTTTTCACCCCAGGTGATGAAAAAAAAAAATTGGCAGGGGCTTAGCTCTGCTATCCCTGGATATACAGAGCGCAAAGCGCTCCGGTGTTTCGGCCCCACATTTCACCTTGGCTCGATCGCTCTTCTGCTGCTCGACGGCCAACTGCCAGGCGACAACCTCGGGATCGGAACAATTTTAATTTTCCAGTCTTCTGCGCAGTTCGGCAGCGGCTCGAGAGAGAGAGAGAAGAAACTTTATTAAGCACGAAATGCTTTTAGCTCCCGTTGTCGGCATTGTGGTGACGTCACGCCGAGACCGAGGGCCATCATCTGGGCACTGAAATCCACTCAACCGGGCTCTGAAACGAGAACATCCGGGCACCGTACGAGGCTTAACGAGATTCAACGAGACTCTCTAAGCCCTCCTACGGGACCGGCATACAAGCGCCGGTTGCTCTCCAAACGAGTCAGAAAAAATAACTGCTGCCAGTGTGTTCTCAATGTTTATCAAGATATCAGTCGATCTGTGCATTTGATAATGCACAGAATTATAATTTACGATTTCTAATAACGCGTGGAAAAAGCACATACATGCCACAATACACTTCGTTGTCATACGTGATCTGTTAGGGGCTTTGAGAGAAGGCCGCTTAGAGAAAGAGGGGAGCTTCAGGGCGCGAATCGCTTTCGTCGGAAAACTTTCTGTCCCTCCCCAAGGATGGCGCTGCGGTTCCACACTCAGGCATGTAAAAGACCGGCCGCTTGGCCTTCAAGCCCTTTCCCCCTCTGGCAGGCAGATGTATACACGCTCGCGGAGTATTCGAACGCGCTGATTTGGGCCCCCGGTCACCAGGGACTCCAGGGAAACGAACAGGATGATCAGGCCGCCCGCGCACTCTCTCCACGGGCTATCTCCCTGTCCTTGGAAGGGTACTCCCAATCAGACAATCTGGCCATTACATTCAAACAAATCACCGATTACTACAAGGAGGAGCACCGGCGCTACCCGGCCCCTTGTAAGGGTCTGGATCGCGCTGACGAGCGCCTCCTCATCAAAATTCTTACTAACACTGTACTCTGCCCGGCGGTGCTTAAACATTTCAATACATCCTTTGATGGCGCGTGCCAGTTCTGTGGGGAGGTGGCTGACACCTTCCACATGGTTTGGGCGTGTCAGTCAAACCCATCTATCCCCCCCAACCCCACCAGAGAGGACTGGGAGGCGGCCCTGCTCGGCTGTCAGGACCTAAAGACCCAAAAGGCCTTGGTTCACCGGACGCGGGCGGCGTTGCTTGCCAATGGGGCCCCGGAATAGGGGCTCCACCTAGTATTGTTAGGGGAAAGGGCCAATAGGGCCTACCCCAATCACCTCTCTGTAAATATTTATTACATTATAAATGTTTTTCACCACCACCATCCTGGATTTCAATGCCGCCACCGTCACAGCTGCTTAAGCCGAGCAATGGAGCCTGTGTTAGGCCCGTAAATATTTCATGCTTACTCTACTCTCGGTTACGGCAGAGGCGCAATTTTTTGCCAACTTAGCGTGCTGTGAATTTTTATGATTCTTTGTAAAAGGAATGCGGGGCACGCCCGAGGGTCCCCGCACGACCCCACTGCACTTAAGTGTTTATGTTCATAAGGTCGATGACACAGGCAGCCCGGCCGGTAGCGATGGTCTGCACGGCCGGGTCCTCGGAGCGCTGCAGGGGCTCCCAGTCCTCCCATGTCTTGAGGTTCTCTAGGTCCCGCGGGGGAGGGTCCGCCGGGCAGGTGGTGGTGGTGAAAACATTTATTAAATCATTGGGAGAGGTGTTGGGGGTGGTGACTTGAAGGGTCACGTCCTTACAACCACTAGGTGGGATGCCTAGTCAGGTACCCCATTGGCGTTTGCCGCAGCCCGGGCGCGCTGCGTTAAGGCCCTTTGGGCCTCGAGGATGCAGCAACCGGATAGGGTCGCCTCTCAGTCCTCTCGGGTGGGGTTTGGGATAGGCGGTAGGGATGGGTTCTGCTGGCAGGCCCACACCATGTGGTAAGTGTCAGACACCTCCCCACAGTGTGAGCACCGCCCGTCAAATTGAGGATCGAAATGTCGTAGAGTTGCCGGGCACAACATCGTGTTGGTGAGCAGGCGCAGGAATACCCGCTCGTTGACCTTCCCCAGCCCTTTGCACGGGGTGGGAAGAATTTGGTGCGTGGATTTGTAATAATCGCAGATTTCCTGAAAAGTATAAATCGGATTGAAATCAAAGTCCTGGTCGGCGTCGGGTCCCGTGGGAAATGCCCGGAGAGAGAGCGCGCGGGCGGCGGCGTCGGCTGCCTCATTTCCGTGGACGCCTTGGTGACCTGGAGCCCAAACAAGAGATCGGTGCGCGGAATCCGAGTCTCGGCTACAATTTTGGTAAATTCTATAAGATAGGGGAGTAACCCACCCTTGCGTGACGCTACGGCAAGCCCCTCGCGAGTCGGTGATTATGTATTTGGAGGAGGTGTGAGAGGCTGCCAAAGCGATGGTAACCTCTTCTGCGTGAATTGCTGACTGGGCCTTGAAAGTAAGGGCGTCTACTGTTTTACCCTCGTGGACGACCGCGGCCGTGTACCATGCCCTGGGGTCCGGGCCGGACGCATCCACGTAGAAGACTCCTGGTTTGCTCCGAAAATGGCGGTACAAGGCTTCCGCCCGCGCCAGGCGCCTGCCATTATGATCCTCTTTGGACATATTGGTGGGGAGAGGCCGCACGTGGAGGGCGCGTCTCCAGTGTACGGGAAGGCGGCATCTCTCCTCTGTGAATTGAGTGTGCTGGATGTGAAGTCGGGCTAAAAGGCGGCGACCCGACCCTGTCTTTGTGAGATGAATGTATTGGTTGTTGAGGTGGGCCTCCCGAAGCTCCCTAAAAGTGTTCACCATCCCTAGTGCCAAAAGGCGGCTGGTAGAGGTAGAGACCGGGAGGTCCAGCGCTCGTTTCATGATTTTGCGGAGGATGACCTCCTGTTTCCGCAGGTGGAGGTAGGGAGTCGAATGCAAGATTCCGCTGGTCACGAATGCGTTCGCCAGCCGCAAGGCGTCTTTGCATCGTAACCACCGCGCTTGTTGGAAACGCGGCGGACCATGCGGCCCACCTGGTCCCCCACCTGCCGGAGCTTGGCGAGTGTTGGTCGCAGCGTCGCTGGTTGTGTATGAAAAATCCGAGGACTCTGATTTCCTTGGATTCGCGAATGGGACCGCTTTGCAACGAGAGATTGATTTGGGTCGAGCATGTGCGCGAGGGAGGCAAATGCACGAATTCCGATTTCTACGGGGAGCATTGCAGACCACAGTCTCGAGCATAGCGGTCCACTATGCTGGCGGCCGTTTGCAGGCTGGTCTCTATGTCCCCCAGGCTTCCTTGCGTAGCCCAGATGGTGATGTCGTCGGCGTACAGCGCGTGCTGGACCCCTTCGACCGCACCCAGTAGGGCGGGTAGGCGCATCATGGCAATGTTGAATAGCAGAGGGGACAGCACCGCGCCTTGTGGAGTCCCCCTCGTGCCGAGCAGGAAAGGTCCGTGCTCTTCGTCCTGTATTCTGATGTAGGACAGTCTGTCCGTGAGAAATTGTTTAACGTAATTAAAGGTATTGGTGCCGCAGTGAGTTTGACTCAAATGTGTGAGTATGATCTCGTGAGTTACGTTATCGAACGCTCCTTTCAGGTCGAGCGCAAGGACAATTTTATCGTTTTGGGGGTGTGTAATGGGGTTCAAGATTTCGCGGTCGAGTTGGAGGAGGACATCCTGTGCGGATCTATGTGGGCGAAACCCGAGCATTGTGTCCGCGAAGTTGTTGTGTTGTTCGAGGTACTCGGACAACCGTTCCCGCACCATCGTCTCCATCAATTTGCCCACACATGAGGTGAGAGAGATGAGGCGGAGGTTGTCCGTGTCGATCGGTTTCCCGGCCTTCGGGATGAAGGTGACAAGGGCCGTTTTCCAGTCAATAGGGAGCTATGTTTCCCCCGTCCACATCGCATTGATGTATTCTAGAAGGCACTGGTACGCTGAATCAGGAAGGTTCGCCAAAAGTTTGACGGTGACCTTCTCCCGGCCCGGCGTGGTGCCCCTCTTCATTTTGGCCGCCGGGCAGAGCGGCTCGACTCTACTTAGCTTCCATGTCGAACGCAACCGTCTTTTCTCCGCTGAGCGCATTATATGAACGCCGCGCACCCTCCTCGCGCATGCGTAGTAGCGCGCGGCGCAACTGTTTATTTATTTTATTTTATTTATTTATTTCCATGGAAAGAGGAGCTGAGGCAAAAGGCTGTCGTGAACGCGGCTCCAGCCCACAAAACATTCAACTACATAAAACAATTTCTTACAGACCGTCATGCCTACATACGCATACAAGATGCGGAACACGGGCCATACACCATCGGCTCGAGGGGAACACCTCAAGGCGCGGTCCTGTCTCCCTTCCTCTTCAATTTGGCAATGCTTCATCTTCCCTCCAAATTGTCTTCTCTGCCCGGGATACATCACGCTCTTTATGCGGATGACATTACAATCTGGGCCACGCAAGGTAACCTGGGCCACATGGAGTCCTGCCTGCAAGCAGCGGCGACCCTAGTCGACGACTACGCGGCCTACTGCGGACTCCAGTGCGCCCCAGCTAAATCAGAATTTGTGCACATACGTCCCTCCCCTCGGGACACAACTCCGCTTCGCATCAGTCTCCCCTCGGGACCGATCCGAGAGTCCAAGGAGATCCGCGTCCTTGGTCTCTTCATACACCATCAACGCAGGGTTCACACTACCCTAGCCAAACTTCGCACAGTGGGAGACCAGGTGGGCCGCATGATCCGCCGGGTCTCCAACAAGCGGGGCGCATTACGAAGCAAGGATGCACTGCGGCTTGCCCATGCTTCCGTAACGAGTAGAATCCTCTACTCAACTCCGTACTTGCACCTGCACAAACACGATGATGACCAACTGGAGGTCATCCTGCGTATGAACTTAGTCAACCAATACACGCGTCTTGCACAGACCACGTCCGGTCGCCGCCTCTTGGACCGGCTACACATCAAACACGACTGCCACATTGAGGAAAGGGAGAGAGTGCCAGAACCCTGGAGACGCGCCCTCCGGGTCCGACCCCTTCCCCGCAACATGTCCAGAGAAGACCATAGCGGTCGTCGCCAGGCGCGCGCGGAAGCGTTGGCGCGATAACCAAGAACATGTGAATTACGTAGACGTTGCCGGCCCACACCACGGGGGGTGGTACACGGCCGCAGTCGTACACAACACACAGTTAACGGGCTCACTTTCAAAGCCTACAGCGCAACACACGCGGAGGAGATTGCCATTGCTCTGGCTGTCACGAATCCCAAGTCAAAACACATCATCACCGACTCGCGAGGGGCCTGTCGGAACTACGAGTTGGGCTGGGCTCCCCCGCTTGCCTGGCGCATACTGGAATATAGCTGTCGATCTGAAGATCCAACTCCACGCAACCTGATTTGGGCCCCCGGTCACCAGGGTCTCCAGGGAAACGAACAGGCCGATCAGGCCGCCCGCGCACTCTCTCCCCGGGCTATCTCCCTGTCCTTGGAAGGGTACTCCCAGTCAGACAATCTGGCCATTAAATTCAAACAAATCACCGATTACTACAAGGAGGAACACCGGCGCTACCCGGCCCCTTGTAAGGGTCTGGATCGCGCTGACGAGCGCCTCCTCATCAAAATTCTCACTAACACTGTACTGTGCCCGGCGGTGCTTAAACATTTCAATACATCCTTTGATGGCACGTGCCAGTTCTGTTGGGAGGTGTCTGACACCTTCCACATGGTTTGGGCGTGTCAATCTAAGCAATCTATCCCCCCCAACCCCAACCCCACCAGAAAGGACTGGGAGGCGGCCCTGCTCGGCTGTCAAGATCTAAAGAGCCAAAAGGCCTTGGTTCAACGGACGCGGGCGGCGTTGCTTGCCAATGGGGCCCCGGAATAGGGGCTCCACCTAGTACTGTGAGGGGAAAGGGCCAATAGGGTCCTACCCCAATCACCTTTGTGTAAAAAATTTTAATTGTCCATAAATGTTTTTCACCACCACCTAAAGGTCACGCGTCGGAGAGGAGCGCAAGCCGGTGGCGGCGGCGGCGGCGGCGGCGAGGAGCGCGCACAGGCTGTGGCGAGGAGGCGAAGCACCTGCGTCTCTCGTGACGTCACGTGGCTCTCGCGCATGCGCATAACGGGCGGCGCGCGCACATGCGAAACTCGACCCTACCCGCGTCGGTCTCCACCATGGCGACCAGTTCCTCGTGGCGTTTCTTCATGTCAGTCAGCTTGACACAGTGGTTGTGGCCAATGACGATCTTGTGATGCTGGTTCGCCAGAGGAATCGCGAATGGGATCGTGCCCTCGATGTCTATGGTGTCGATGTCCTCGTGAGTTTACGTGTCGAGCCGGCTCATGCAGCCAATGTAGCAATCCGCCTATAGCAGTGCCTGAGCCCGCTCGTCCCAGTGCGGTCCCTCGCCGAGCTGACAGCGGCACTTCGACGCCACGTGAGCCCGCAGGCCAGGTATCGTCGAGCTCCTCTGGGTCGGCTCCGACGCTATTGCGCGCCCCTGAGAGCAGATGCGCGTTGCTCGCTCGAACCTAGCCCGGGTCAGCCTCAGTAGCGAGGGTTACCAATGACTGCTAGGGAAGGCCATGGCTGGGTCGGCGTGACCCGTCTGAAAGGCGCCTGCGCGGCGCCTGGAAGCAAAGGCCATCGCATATATGCGCAGTCGTCACAATCTGAAAGGCCTCGTTTGTCTGTCGCTAATTTAATTGAAGTTTTTGTAGAGGGCGTATCTGTGATGACGCTTGTGGACACCTGTGCTGCGGTTTCTGTCATGGATGCAGCGCTTTGCCGCTCTTTGAGGAAAGTGAAGACGCCCCTTTCTGACCTGTCGTTAAGAACCGCAAGTGCGCACATCATCCAGCCGTTAGCAGCGCGTACTGCTCGAGCAGTCATAGGAGACATTTTATATTCGCTTGAGTTCATCGTTCTGCCGTCATGTCCGCATTCGATCATCTTGGGCTGGGACTTCCTATCGCTCCACGACGCGGTCATCGACTGTGCTCGGGCCCAATAAGCGCTCTCTACGTTGCCGAACCCTGTGTCAGAGA
Source organism: Amblyomma mixtum (assembly GCF_055824585.1). Lineage (NCBI taxonomy): Eukaryota > Metazoa > Arthropoda > Arachnida > Ixodida > Ixodidae > Amblyomma > Amblyomma mixtum. Next base: position 96,425,278 of record NC_143013.1, on the reverse strand, counting down.
CTGAAATTTGCGGTTTCCCTTTTTCTGCGAATGCGTTTGTCGCCAACAGTACCGATATTCCTGCGTGCTCTTCCGTGATTGTGCCTCTCTCCTGTGACTGTGTTCGCGACGCCAGTGTCATCTTCACGCCGTCTCCTACTTTTCTACGCCGCCATTGTCAGCCGCTGCCTGGGTGGTGGTGGTGAAAACATTTATTAAGAATTAACAGGAGGTATGTTTGGATCAGCCCGTAAGGGACCGATTCTTACAAACACTAGGTGGTGGTCCCTACTATGGGACCCCAGTGGCGGTTGCCGCCGCCCGGGCGCGCCCGACTAAGGCTTGTTGGGCCTGTAAGTCGTGGCAGCCGAGCAGGGTCGCCTCCCCGTCCTCCCGGGTTGGGTTGGAGATGGGGGGAATAGCGGGGTTGGAGGGGCAGGCCCACACCATGTGATAGGTGTCAGAAGACACTGCACTACAGTGTGGGCAGCTGCCGCTAAAGGAGGGGTCAAAATGTTTTAGCGCTGCCGGGCACAGCGATGTATTGGTGAGAAGGCGGAGAAGGAGCCGCTCATCCGCCTTCTTCAGGCCTTTACATGGGCTAGGGTAAAGGTGATGACAATTTTGATAATATGTTGTAATATCTTTGAATGTATAGACCGGATTAAAATCTGGTTCCTGATCGGATGGGGAGGAGAAAACAGCCCGGTGAGAGAGCGCGCGGGCGGCTGCGTCTGCTGCCTCGTTTCCTGCCAACCCCTGATGAGCAGGGACCCATATAAGGTAACGGTGTGCGGGGTCCGTATCCCGTATGCAAATTTGGTAGATTCGATAGGCTAGGAAGGGAGTGCAGCCTTGATCGACGTTCCGACAGGCCCCTCGCAAGTCGGTGATGTATTTTGAATCGGAATGTGAGGCCGCGAGAGCAATCGCGAGCTGTTCTGCTTGTGTTGCACTGCTGGCTCGGAAGGTGAGGCCGTTAACTGTGTTGCTGTTGTGAACTACCGCGGCCGTGTACCATCCCCGTGGTGAGGGCCGGATGCGTCCACGTAGTATACACCTGTTTTGTTGCCATAATGTCGGGCTAGCGCTTCCGCTCGTGCCAGGCGCCGACCATTATTGTCTTCGTGTGACATGTTTGCTGGAAGAGGCCGCACGTGGAGGGCACGTCTCCACAGTTCTGGGATGCGAAACCTGTCTTCCATTGGAGGGGTGTGTTGGATATGGAGTCGAGCAAGAAGGCGGCGACCCGACTCCGTTAGCGACAAGCGCGTGTACTGGTTTGTAAGGTGCGCCTCCCGGAGCTCCCGGAAAGTATTCACCACCCCTAGAGCCATAAGCCGGCTGTTTGAAGTAGTGATGGGGAGGTCAAGGGCACGCTTAATAATTTTGCGAAGGATGACCTCAAGCGCATCCTCCTCTTGTTTTCGTAGGTGGAGATAAGGAGTCGAATAGAGAATTAGACTGGTTACAAAGGCGTTTGCCAGCCGCAAGGCATCCTTACTTCGTAACCCCCCGCGTTTGTTGGAAACCCGGCGGACCATGCGGCCCACCTGGTTCCCCACCTTAAGGAGTTTGGCCAATGTAGTGTCTGGCCACCTGTGTTTGTGGATGTAAAGTCCTAGTACCCGTATCTCGTCACTTTCGCGTATGGGACCACTCTCAAGAAGAAGAGAGATTTTAGTTGTGCACTTCTGCGAGGGGCCGAGGTGCACAAATTCCGATTTTTGAGGGGAACATTGGAGACCGCAGCGACGGGCGTAGCGGTCTACTATTATCGCCGCTGTTTGCAGGCTGGTTTCAATGTCCCCTGTGCTACCCTGCGTGGCCCACAGGGTGATGTCATCGGCGTACAGGGCGTGCTGCACGCCGGCAACACCTTCGAGCTGTGCCGGCAGGTGCATCATAGCCAGATTGGAGAGCAGCGGGGAAAGTACCGCCCCTTGGGGGGTTCCCCGCGTGCCGAGTAGGTAGGGACCACGCTCTGTATCTTGTATTCGGATGTATGATAGACGATCGATTAAAAATTGGCTTATGTATCGGAATGTGTTGAGACCACAGTCGGTCCAGCTTAGGTTAGTGAGTATGCCTGATGCCCTGCTCACTTTATCCGCCGACCTTACCGCACTGTGGGTCTTCAACCCGTTTTCAAGCCTCTTCGCTTTGTGCCGCGTGGAATGCGTCGCAACCATGCCGCCCTCATTCTGTTTTCAACCACCCCGACGCTGCCGCACAGTCACCGCCGGTCGCCATTGATGCCCTTAGCTCACCTACCACTGCGCCCGCGCTGTTGTAGACCGACCTATTCCTACGCTCTATTAATGCCACTCTACCTCCAACTCAGCGAACCAAGCTTCTTACGTTTCTTTAGTAATTTCCCTGCTCCTTTGATTGCCACCAACGTGTTTTGGGGCACATTTCGACTGTCGAGCACCGTACTGACACCGGGCGTCCATGCCCCTCTGCGACAGCGCCCATATTGTGTTTCCGCCACTGAACGACTAGTTACTGAAGAACAGGTAGACACCATGCTTCAGACCGGTGTTATTCAGCCTTCCACCAGCCCCTGGGCCCCACCGGTTGTCCTCGTCAAAAAGAAGGATGGGTCCGTTCGATTTTGCGTCAATTACCGCTGCATTAATACGATCACACGCAAAGACATCTACCCTCTGCCCCGTATTGATGACGCTGTGGACTGCCTACAAGGCGCGGAGCTGTGTTCTTCCATTGATTTGCGCTTTGGTTTTTGGCAGGTCCCAAAGGCAGCTGCATATCGTGCCAAAACGGCGTTTTTGACCACTGACGGCCTCTACGAGTTTACCGTAACGCATTTCGGCCTCTGTAATGCTCCTGCTACTTTCTTGTGAATGATAGATACCGTTTCGAGTGGCCTCAAGTAAACGACATGTCTGCTATCTGGACGATAAAGTTATATTCAAACGCATCTATGTCGCCTGAAGCACGTCGTGACATGCCTTACAAACGCGGGCCTGCAGCTGAACAAAAAACTAGGGGTGTGCGAATATCAAATTCTTCGAATACAAATCGAATACGAATACTTGGCTCCGAATATCGAATCGAATATCGAATAACCAAGGACAGTCGCATTTAACCACTACAAAACATTTATTTGAGCACCCAAGAACATCACAGTTCAACTATCGATGATTAAATGAACACGAAAGGTGTGTGCGGCTGCACAAAAAGTATCAGTCTCGAACATTATTCTTAGAAGAGTGGAAATATCAGAGAAGATGGCTGGTACACAGCATTGATTAAGGCTAGCTTGCCATCAGCATGAACGCGCGTTGCTGGGATTAACATAAAAGGTTGTCGTGAAGGAAAACCCGCTGTTCCACATGGTCAGGCAAAAGCAGTTACCTTCTAGCTGAAACGACTCCTCCAGCCACAAAAAATGCCCTCTCACTTGGCACTAAACTGGCACGTATTGCGAGGTACTTCGCTCACAGCTCTGACTATGCCAGCTTCGCAGGTATAGCCACAAAGGAGCTCACCAGCGCAGTAAGCTACGGAATGCCCTTGTTGAAAGGAATGTGCATTGCTCTGGGCGCCGCCTTGTTATATCTCTATCGATAGTGCTTGCGGACCGAAATGAACGCCGGTGCTCAAAATGAATATTCGGCTAGATACGAATATTCGCGTCGGGTCGAATATTCAAGACAACACGAATACTTGGATTTCGAATCGAATACGAATACTAAAAATATAATATTCGAATTATATTCGAAAATTTCGAATATTCGCACACCCCTACAAAAAAAAATTGCACCTTTGCTGCCCGTGAACTAATTTCAGGTCACGTTGTGTCGAAAGACTGTGGACGCCCTGACCCGAGAAACTTCGTGCCGCGACTGAGTTTCTCAAACTTATCACCACTAAAAAACTGCGCAGCTTCCTGGGCTCTGCTCTTATTTTAGACGTTTAATTCGCAACTTTGCCTCAGTTGCTGCCCCTTTGACTCTGCTCCTCGGCACTTGTGTTGATTTTTCGGCTTCGTCACCTGCATGCGACAACCCCTACAACACCTTGCGTCGTCTCCTCACGGCGCCACTCTTCTTGCGCCATTTCTACCCGGCGGCCCAGACTGAAGTCCACACGGTTGCCAGTGGTATCGGTCTCGGTACAGTGCTCGCCAAGCGGAAATATAGATTCGACGAATATGTCGTTGCCTATGCCAGCCGTGCACTTACAAAGGCTGAGTCCCACTACTATGTAACTGAAAAAGTGTGCCTTGCCATTGTGTGGGCCTTAGGAATGTTTCGCCCTTACGTGTACGGCCATTTTTTCAGTCGTTACGGATCAATGGGCCCTTTATTGGTTTTCTCCTTCCGGCCGCCTGGCGCGATGGGGGCTGCGTCTTCAAGAATATAACATCCGAGTAGTCTACCGGTCGGGCCGCAGGCATCAGGACGCCGACGCCTTGTCTCGCTTCCCGCTCCCAGCCGAACTTACCAACCTCTGCGAAATCGAAGCCCCTGAGCCGTCTCCAACCATCAGTGACCTGAATTCTGAGCAGCGCAAGGATCCCTGGATTCCTTCTCTCCTTGACTTCCTCTCCGACCCATCGGCGGTTTCACCATTCAGCGCCCTGCGCCGTCAAACTTCGCATTTTAAGATCAAATATAACCTGCTTTATCGCCGTAATTATCATTCTGATGGACGAAAATGGCTCCTAGTCATTCCTCGCCCACCTCCGGTGCTATATCTTCTCATGTTTTCACGTTGACTTACATTGCGGTCAATTGGGCCTTTTCGACTCACACGCGCCTGCGGCTCCGCTACCGCTGACGTGACACGTACAATTTCGTTTTGAAATACGCACGCTCGTGCCTCGACTGCCAACGCCGCAAGACATCTACCAACCGTACTGCTGGTCAGTTGGAGCCGCTAACTTTTCCACCTCGCCCTTTCGACCGCGTTGTCATTGATTTATATTGGCCCCTCCTGTGTACTGCTTCTGGTAAACGATGGGTCATTGTTGGCGTCGATCACCTTGCGAGGTATGCTGAAACCGCCGCGCTCTCTGCTGCCACGGCACATGATGTGGTATGCTTTCTTCTGCGTAGCTTCATCCTTAGGTACGGTGCCCCCCCCCCCCCCCCCCCCGTGAACCCCTTAGCGACAGAGGCCGCGTCTTCCTATCTGACGTCATCAAAGCTCTGCTCCGTGAGTGCAACGTCATCCGTCGAATTTGCATCGCTTACCAATCTCAGACAAACGGCTTCATTGAACGCTTTAACCGCACTCTGGGGGACATGCTGGCTATGTCGCGCCGTGAGGTCGCCGTTGAAACCTATGTAATCACCATTGTCATTAAGAGTAAGCGTTGTCTTTATCTTTTGACTATTTTGCAAGTGGCAAGAGAATGTAGCATGAATGGCCGAGTGATAGCTAAGACCTTCTAGATAAGGGATGGGTGAAGAGCTATCAGGTTGCAACGACAGGACAGGCCCAGAATATTAGCAGAATGGTCAGTGAATCCAGTGGGCCGGTCGATGAGCTAATCCAGCCCAAAAGTAAGGCAGGTGTGCAGAAACGCGTTGATAGGGTTAAACTTGGAAAGTACGAAAGCAAGATAAGACCGTATGATAGAGAGGAGATTTAGGTCGCCAAACAATAAAAATGGTGTGTTAGAATAGAGGGTTCTTATTATCTTGAAGGCGATGTGAAATGGAGAATTAAAGGGAAGAATCATAGCTTGAGGGAAAATAGCAGATACCAATCATAACACATTGATAGGGTGCAGCATAGCAAAGCGATACCATTTCTAACGGGCTTAGAATGTCCACACGAGAGCAGTGTAATAAGCTATCAGTAACAATAAGAACTTCTCGACCCCTTACGTCACTACGGTCCGTTCGAAATAGATCAAAATTAGGAAAAGAGGGCAACTCATTAGTGTCGTTAATTGCAGAGGTAAGCCAAGTTTCGTTTCATAAAACTACATTAGCGGAGCATGATGGTTATTTGGGTTTAACGTCCTAAACCAACTCAGGCTATGAGCGACGCCGTAGTGAAGGGCTCTGGAAACTTCTTCCACCTGGGTTTCTTTAACGTGCCCTGACATCGCACAGCACCCGGGCCTCTAGAATTTCGCCCCTATCGAAATTCGATCACCGCGGCCAGGACCGAACCCGCGTCTTTCGGGTCAGCAGCCGAGCGCCGTAACCACTGAGCCACCGCGGCGGGTATTCGCGGAGTATGATTCAACCAGGTTACATAATGCATAGCCTTTGGTGATTACGCTACGGATGTTTGTCAACAAGAACGATAACTGGAAGCGGCGAGACTGTTTTAGTGTGCGATTGTTTCGAAGTGGTTGTTGGAGCTTGACATCAATTACGGTGTTATTGGCAGCGTCGCATACATATGACTTATTCCTGATATTAGCGTGTCATATCGCATTTTAAGGGTGAGCGTATTATGCTTACCGTATTCATGGCAGCGTGTACGCGCAAGACATGTGTTCGGGGAGCAATCTTCGGAGACGCTGTAGCCAGTATCTTTAAATTTGCTGCTTAATGATAGTACATGCTGCTTGCCTTGAAAACGAGGCAGTTTACCTATAATAGCTTGTTTTTTTTTCTGAAAAATAAGCGCCAGTACGATGGGCGAGCTCGATGCCACGAGGCTCGATAGATACATTTAGGTGCTGGCTGTAATGCTCGATGAATAATTTTTCGGTTTCCTGCCATGGTTTGCTATTCGTATATTCCGCAGTATGAAACACTAGATTATTTCTTCGCGTTAGTTTTTTACCGTCATCCAGGATAGAGGCGAAATTGGCAATCCCAGGCTCGCGTTCGGCTGTTCAAGATTTGATATTTTCTACATTAGATTTTATTGAAGAGAAGGAACCGCAATCTCCTTCGATCATTAAAAGAAGGTTGTTTACTTCAATGATTGAATTGTCGTAGTCGGCCAGAGATGATTTGATAGATTTTAACCCCTTCTAGCACACTGGACGCCTTGGATGACTGAGCATATCTGATGCAGATTGCTCAGTCGGCCCAGGATTGGAGTCGATATCACCGACCACGAGGAGCAAGTCAAATATAACACGAGAACAATCATATTGAGTACTGCATGCGCAGTGTGGGCTTGGCAGCACGAATAGAAAGCGGTTACTAGAGCGTATTGTACACATGGAATGGCAATTGCTCACCTGCACTAACAAGACGGAAAAGATTCGCAGGTGAGTGTGGTCCATCGTTTCCATGTCGCGAAGCCCACTGAAGGGTGCATTGCAGTGGGAGAGCTTAATGTAGGTGTGCTGAAAGGGCGATAGCTTCGCCACGAGGTAGCTTCCAAGTGGGTGAAGCCGGAGCGGTTCATCCAGGGCACACTTGCGGGCAAAGTGATGCACAGCCTGTAGATGTGTTGGCTTTGTGGCAGCAGCGCTCATCTGATGAGTGCAGCAATTTTGTTCGAAGGAGGCGTGTCAGGGCTAGAATATCAGCATGGCTGCTGGTCACAAAGAAGGACGACGGGACCTGGGATGGCTTGCCGGGAGGAACCTGACGATCAATGTCCCGCAGACCGAGGAGCTGCACAAACAAAAGGGGAAAGATTCGCAGGTGAGTGTGGCCTATCGTTTCTCTGAAACCAAGCCCACTCATAGACCCGATAAGCGACCAGTGCGTGTATTTTGTTTGCTACTGTAGTGCAGGCGTTGCACATCCAGAACATAGACAAATTCCACGAAACTTTGGAAACCTACTTCTTATGTTGCCTTTCGTAATAGAGCATAACAGTGCATGTTTAATAGGGTTAAGATATGTTTTAAAAATTATCAGTGCCACCTCTCTGCACTGTCTAGGCAACTTGAATTTTCATTTTCTCTTAATGTTTTCGCTCTCGCGTGCACTTCAATCACCCGACCAAGCGGAACTGCCGGGGGCGTGGGCCATTCCTTGAGGCTGAGCATTTTCGGAGAAAAGAAAAAGGAAAGTTCCAGCCCACCAGTGACAAGACTAAAACACATGATGTCATTTAAGGCGCAACTTTCATTCTAGCGGAGAAGAAGGTGGCAGCAGTTATGCGTTCATCAGCAGGCATCGAATCACGTCCGTACGTTTTACTCCGTGCCTGATCCCCGTCCCCTTTGTCTCTCCGACTTAATCGAGTGAACTTTCGCTAATGAGTTCTAAAGAGTTCGGAAACGCAGCCGGGCGTAATTTAATTAACAACTAACTTTCGGTTGCACGCCGGCTCCTATTTTTATGGTGGGTTGGCCGAAACATTTGACGGCTCTTTTGGTTTTCTCCCCTGAGTGGAACTGACTGCAGTGGCCTAAAAGTTCGCGCAGAGAAACAAGCGGTTTGGTGATCAAATTTCGAAGAAGTTACAATGTCAAAACGAATTAGACAAGAATAATGACTTCGGCATACTTCCTGGAATCAGTGAAAAGAAATATATCTTTTTAGTTTTAATTTTTCAACTACAAATGTGCCTTAAAGCAAAATATATTTTTTAACTGTCATTCGTTGTTAACTAAGCGATGTAGACTAAAAGGAGATCAGGACTATAAGTCTGAAATAACCAAACTAACCACAATGAAAGTTTCCTAAATACTAAATAAATCCTGAAGTGTGCGAATTCTTCTTAAAAAGTTTCAATAATTATGCAAACTAATGAAAATAGAAAGCGTTTTCAAGGGAAGGAAAGTAAATAATTCCTTTTAATTTGAAATAGTGAACCTAGAACTGCGTACGAGGAAAAAAATCATAGCGTTATCGTAACATATATGTCATATCAGAACTGCTGCGTGACCTCTTAGGCGTCAGTATTGCCCATTAAGCTATCCTGATGAGCTTTATAAACCATAACATGTTAACTATAGCAGCATAATGTTATAAATGACTGATTTAAATTACCTGGGATTCCTAGTAAGCGAGCTTAAGCCTGAGTAAAAAAAAAGGTTTCCCGGCTTTGATACTTCGTAGAAATTCCACCTCCGCTGCCAGCAACAAATCCAGGAGCTGAATTCATGGCCACTCAGCCGCCGTAGAGGATATGAGTTTCATAGCAGAAAACCTGCCAATAATTGTATTCTTCTAGACCAGTGAGAGAGAACTATAATACACACTCCCCAACACACCACTTCCAACGCAAAAAATCAGTATTCTTAATTTAGCTGAATCTAAGCTCGGGGATTTGCTCTATGTATTAAGTTTTCCGCAGCGCTTAGCCTCCCTGACTTGCACTGCATAACTTTTTTGGTGCGGTTGTGCACATTCCGCTCCTTTCTTTTCTTCTTTATCTCAATGGAAGGCATTCACACGTTGGTAAAGGTTGAATGGTTGGGAGGACAAGGCGAAGATGAGGAACTTAACTTTTGACCTTAACTAATCTCCGGTCCTCGCTTCTGGAGTAGCATGCTAGGCTCATAACCAGGCAGACCTCTCCTTGATTCATTAAAGCTTCTCTCTCTGGTCCTACCTGCTTATTGTCGACACATCTCATTTCTACCTTTTCTGTTCTGAGTACGAAATTTGCAGAAGTTGTTAACTATGTGTGTTTTCAAAAAGGCATAAAAACTAATTATAAAATATTATAAAGCTTTCTTCCAATTTTAGACTGGTTCATTTTTTGCATTTAATTTTGCCAAAACTGCTATTGCGATTTTTCTTGTTGAATCAGACATTTCACTCGTTTTTGAGATTTGTGTACATTGACTAGCGCATGCTCTAAGGTGCGAATCTGTGTATCTACAGAGATTTCACCATCGAGGACATCTTCTAGAGCATCAAAATGCCAGTCGTTTTTCTATCTGCCAATCGCTTCTTTTCATAACTGCAGTGGTTTCAGCTTATCTCTGTTTTGTTTGCATATCTGCGTATTTTTTGTCCCTCCCTCTTTGCACCATGATTTTTGTGTGTAATAGCTTGCTTACTATGAACGTGTTAAATGTTGAGTTTCTGTTCTCGATTTCGTGCTCGCGAGGGCATGGTCCTACACCACGCATTCATACGCTTTTATTCTCTGCCTCTGTTTGTATCTCATTCACGAAGGAAATAAATAAAACAAAAAATAAACATGCTGAGGAGCAAGAAAACAGCGTCTATTGTTAAACGAAATGTACTGACTTTAACGCGATTCCTTTACACATTTCAGACTAAAAACAGCCCAGGAAAGGGTACGAGCATTGGATGATCGTAGTGGGTCTAGACTGGGTCTGCGAAACTCAGTTGAGAAAAAAAAATAGCAAGAACGAAAAAAGGAAAGCCGTGTGTCGGTATTGGTCACAAAAGAGCGCATGAATAAGTATCCACTCAGGCATCTCTTTTCTTCTGAATAGAAGTTGCACCTAAAGTTACGTTCGTACTACGGTCAGGAGAGAAGTGGGAACGAGAGGCTTTGGTGGGCCTAAATGTTGCTTAGACAATCGGCTCTCTCAATAAAACTATGCCGTATAAGCAGGGGCTTACCCACGAGGTCCGGTACAGAACAAAGCGCCCATCGCACAATACATATATTCCTTAACGCCATAACACAGCTGACAATTTATTTGACAAAAACAACCCTTAATTGTATGTCGCGGCTGTAATATCCTAGTCCCCACGAACTCATATACAGCGCCAACATATTCATTGCGTATTTTCTTCACCACACTAGCCTGGAATTACCGGAAGCTTTTGCGAAACACCTTTCAGTACCCGTAAGATCGCGATAAGAGGTTTAGCTTACTATATCTAATCTATCTCGGTCCTTTTTCCTGTTTGTTTTATTATTTGTGCTTTGACAATAAAGTGTTTGGTAACCTAATTCTATAGTGGCTAGCGGGTGGCAATCGGCATCAGCGGGACTTGCTATAGGTTGGTTAGATAAAATATCAAATCGTAAAGCATGAGCGGCCCACATTAGTAGGAAGTGAAAATAGGCAGAGCAACACATTGTCCAGAATCTTTGATCGCGTTACTCTTGCTTCTCTTCCCTTTCCATTCGCCTTCTTGCTGAATGTTTTCCTCGCCTAATACGGTTCTTAGTTTGTACGACCCCTAGAGCAGTATTTTAGGCTATTTCTGTTCGGTAACAAGTATTCCGAACTGCAGGTTTTCCGATACAAATATCTAAGTGCCATTTGGACTGGAATTAGTGGTGCTCAAGGAAAAACTCTCCTAACGCGACGTTGACCCAGCAGACACATGTTATATGAATGGGACGAAAACCTGGGATGATTCTGCTGAGAGTCGTCTACTTCAGCAATGCTGCACCGGTATAAAGACATCAGCCTGAAAGCAAGGAAATTCTCGGTGCCCCAGGAAATACAAATGCAGGAAAAAATGTACGCAGCCAGTAACCACTAGGCACTAGATTACGGGCCCCTCTGTGATTACTGAGAAACTATAGCGAAGTGCAAAGCAAAAGAAAAGCGATAAAAGTGTTCCTCTCGGAGGAGCTTTCAGAAAATGAATGAGGTGATTACTGGAAACTGCCTCTGGCAGTATTACGCAGTCATTCAGAGTAGTGTGCCGTACGTCCTTCGTTGTTTACTTACTCGTGCTCAATATTCCCACATTTTAACTGCTTTAGCGTTTTAGCTCTTAGGTTCTTGAGTCTTGGGATTCGCCCTGGGTCATTTTTACGCTCATTACCTTCGGTAACAAGCACGAAGTTTTCTACATTCCAGAAACAAGAAAAACGCTTCATCCAACAGCATGCGCTATACTTTATGACTGGAGGCCAATATTTTTTAATGATTCAACACTAGCAGAAGTGGAGGTAGATAAATTTAGGGGAGAGGCTTCGCCAGCGTTAGGCAACCTTGTCTTGCTCATTTCAAAAGATGAAGACTAAACACACATCTTGACCAGAAAAATGATACTGTAAATTAACAACTTGTTGTTTATGTGTTCTGCACGTTTCCATAGACGCGCTCATCTTGTGTTCTTCTAAAAGCATCATTTCGCAATCATGCTTTCAGCACCACAGGGCTCATTTGCATTGAAGCTCGTTGCATAATCAGTTATGTACTTTGGCGGGCAAATCAGCACGGGAATTATTATTTCAGCATAAGATAGCCATGGAAATGCTGTTACGCGAGGTCTTGAAAGAATTACGCGAGGTCATCAAATCTTCCTGCTATTACAAGCATTTGTCGAAATTGGCCGAATACCGTAAGCAGAACCACTAGAAACCTTCAGGGACAATTAGCTAGTGATCGTTGTAATTTCAACTTAGCGGATTGCTTGGTTGCGCTGCTTTTGAAATGAGTTTTTCGTTTCAAACATGTTTAAACTTTTGAAAATAAGTAGAGTGAACTGTGTACACATGCTGCAATTTCGTGTGGTCTAACCAGTTCGCAGAGAGTGCACCAAAGTGCACTGCTACGTAAACACGTTGCCTTTGTACTTGCACTCATAAAAGTGAAGTTCTTTAATTCGATAGCATTTAAGCTGTCGTCGAGGAGGAAACATGGCGTTCTCAGTCACAAAATTTAGTAAGTGGTCGAGAAAGTTATGTCGTCATCAAGGACACGTCAGAAGCCAATCATACAGAGGCGCCAAATCTCAAAATCAATCACCGCTTGAGGAGACGGGAGGTTGCGGCCACATCGACATCGCTAGCGGAGGGGGCAAGCGTAGCAAGGGGCATGAGAGCGTCAGGCGGTGACAGCATCACTGGTCACAGCGTTAGGCCACTACACCATTGCAGCAGCCAAACATCCAGCGTGTTTAACGATAGTCCGTTCTGGCGTAATTTCATGTTTTGATCTAAAACAATTATTTTCCCGCCTAAATAACATATTCAGGACAATTTAATTTTTCACCGCGAATGACTCAAGGGTAAGTTTTTGCAAAGACAGACCTATAGACAAACAGAAAATCTTTAATGACGCATGTGAGTTTGGACACACCTAGACCCCTGGACCACTGTGCGATCCCACTATAAGCCGAAACGACTTTCTCTTTTGGTCATGACGTCCGCAGTCGGATTCACAGCAGCAAGCTGCAATGTGCGGCCCGGAGAGCAGAGCACGACAAAACAGCAGTTGCAATGTTGCAACAGAAACTGCGACAAATATAAAATCTAGTAGTATCGGATTCCACCATTAAGATGACTAAAGAGCATCATAGTTTTTTTTCTGTTTTCTCCTTTTGGGTACACAAGTAAACCCAGCTGGCTGCATAATAAAAGATTACCGCCGTGCGGGCGCTGGGATAACCTGAAATGATAATTAAAAAAATCATAATGGTCCACAGCACGCTAAGTTGGCAAAAAAACAGTCTGCGTATACTCCAGTCCTAGCGCTCGTTAAAGGCAACTGCAACCGGAAGAGAAAACTTCTATCCTTTCATCCGTCTTCCTCATCTTTACAGTCGAAAAGCTACAAGAAACAGCGGCATATACGGCCAACCTGAGCTGCAGACTCGCGGTAAAGTTCTTTTTTTAATAGGGCCAGGTGTAGAGTGCGTTCTCAGAATTTGTGAATTTTCCAAGATAAAACGTCCAAAATCCCTGAAAATAGTGTCGTATGCTCCAAAAACCACGCACGGCTAATATCACCCTTTCCCGGACCAATTGCATTTGAAACAAATGCCTTGTAGTTACCACCGATGCTGCGGAGGAGAAATTAGTACACAGAAGTGAGAGAAAAAGTTTAAAGTGAAATTGATTCCAAACCTTTGGAGCTAACGACATTGATAAAAGTACAGCCATGGCGAATATAGAGAGAGGCTTCCACCAGAAGTGTTTATCCCTGCCTTAGCTTGAAAAGTCAGCGTCTGGAAGAAATTAATACAGTATCTTGAAAATATATCACTAAAAGCAAAATAAGCAAAGGGTTTAAAGGATTAGACTGGTAAAAGATCGATTGGGCCGAACGAATTTAATTCTGCGCCTTTCGCGCATGGACGACAGAAAGTCTGCGAGATTTTTTTTATTTATTGCAAGCGCAAGAAAACATGAAGAACATATTCCTGGGAAAACACAGAAAAGCATGCAATACTCTTAAAACAGTCGCGGCAAGAAGTTGTGCAACAGAACACGTTATCTCCTCCCTCCAGCTGATGTTCACGCAGGCAGTTTCTATTCCCTCAGCCGACCACATTTTATAAATATCCTATTGCAGTGTTAGGAGATTTAGTGAACCTGGAGCGTGCAAGGCAAGGCAGAGCATAATAATTCAAAGAAACATAAACAGAGAATAAATCAGGAGAGAAAAAAAAGGCAGTAACTTAACGTCCAAGGTTCGGCTACTTGCGAGATACGTAAGATATGCAGGTGAGAACATAGCCTAAAGAATGTAACACGAAATGGCGTTGATGAAATGCAGGAAACACCGGTGGGTTTCTTTGTTTGAATTGAGAGCAATGCACAATTCAGTTGTGAGAGCTGCATCGTTTTCCTTCTGCTCTGTTCGTCGTGTTTTCGCGTTTGTAAAAATGTTAATGTTCAATCTCCTTGCTTAAATATCCGCCCTTCAATAGGATGCCAGAATAAAAACGCTCGTATTCTTTGGCGCACACGTGGTATTCGCTAGTGCATTCATGCCATGGGAGCTGGTTGCAAAAATATTTGCCGATTTATTTCAGTAAATGACGCGTCTACTTTCGCGAAGAGAACTCATATTAAGTTAGAAAATACTTATAACACAGGAACGAAAACGTGGTGTACCTGGATTGTACGTATTCACTTATGTTTCTTCCAAGACGTAACCAAGTAGTGGGCTTTGTTTTTTAGCCGTGTAATGGAGTACTTATAGCACTCCTTATGCACTGAATAAGTGTAGGTAAGGAGAACTCTTGTCCTCACCTTTCGACACCTTTGCATCCTTCGTGATACAGTAAGGGTTCCAGAATGCGTCTGAGCAGCGAACCCCGTTGTCCAGTTTTTTTCTTGGCAAACACGGCATGGCTGTTAAGATCTTGCCGTAACTGAGTGCTTCAATGTGTCAGTCGTGTGGTGATGCGTCAGTCGTCTGTTGTAAGTGGCCGAAAGTATTGTTTCAAAAATCCACTTTCGTTTGGGCGGCACTTAGTTGTGATTTATTTTTTACGTACCTAACCAAATTTCTGTCTGCAAAGGGCTCTCAGTGATGTCATTGTAGTTTGCATTTTTTTGAACTTGCAATAGGTGGAAGTCAGAATTTCGACAAAGGTTGCAATATCGCAACCTGGAAGTAAGCACACGTATGGGCACCTTACAAAGGTGTGCGGTAACGATGCACTGAAGGCCCTTGTGCTTCCAATTCGACAATTTTGCGGCTGTTAGTGGTCACGTGCGTTTTTGGAACTGGCCGCTTACGCCTTGAATTTTTAAAAGTAAAGTTTAGGCAGCGATTAATACTGTAGAGTATGGGCCGAACTGCACAGCATGTCAATAATCTCCGTACTAGGTACTATTTCGTTTGGTTACTAGAGGTTATACTACATGCATGAGTAGGAGCAGAAAAGTAGTATAAACAACATCTGTGTAAGGCGAAGCTCCGTTCTCAGCCATCAGCTTTGCTTTAACTTGCATTTGTAGTTTACTTGTACTAAAATTTCCTAGCCACTACAGTTCGAAAACTAGTTTATCGCAAACAGGACAAAAGCATAATCTATCATATAGACTGAGTCTTCTTGTCTCCAGGGTTGCCCTTATAAGTTCATTTTATGAGGCCTTATATGAAAAACGAGAAAACTCGCCGCCTTTTTTGCGACTTTCTCAGTTCCTCAAATGGGCTTCGCAGCGTCGCGTTTTGTACCCAGTAAAAGAGAGCACTAACCTACGCTTCTAAAACTCCTCCCTAACCGAAGAGCCGAAATCAAATTTCTCATAATAGAACACGGCGACGTTCCTCTCTGTACAGCCTTCCAACGAATCTACGGCTTCTTTTATCGGGTTAGCGTACACCTTTTCGTCCTGCCTTTAAGCCCTCGACAACCTCAGGACATCAAAAGCTTAGCAGGCTTTGAAGCAGTATCGATTTTCTTCACTGACGTTAACAGACACAGTGAGGGTGCCATGTACGCCTTAAACTAACGCAGCACATGTGCCCGGCATAAAAGAATTTCTCATTACATATTTTATTCCGACGCATCTCAGGCTTGTCACAGGGCAGCCTCTGTTCCAAATTTGAAGCGCAGCTTCAGGGGACAGTCTCGCTGCTGCTTTCTTAACACTGTTTTTGACAGAAAGCATTAGGCGAATTAGGATGTCGTTAGCCTCTGCGCTCTTTGTTGTTGTCTCTTCATCTCGTTCTGTGAAAATTTAAGTGCGCTGAACCAGCATGAACAACCGACTAGGGCCCAACTCTCGCTATTATACCCCATTCTGCTTGCGTCTCTTCGCTCTTTTGCCGAGTCTTCCTCAGCCGCCTTGTAGTGAATATATGTGGCAAACTTCTAGCGCCTATAAACTGCTTTGACTTCATTCTGTATTCCGAGTACCTCTCCATGAAGATTCGTTAGAAACTGGCACCATTCACAATTCAGCACACGTTTGCTTGGACTTCGGCGCACTCCCTAAATTTCCCTGATTATGTATGAAATGTATGTGACTATTAGTATACACTGAGATTCTACTGAATGCCAAAAGGAGCCTTTGGGCGGGAATGTATCATCTGTGGCAAAAAACGAAGACCAAATGTTTACGGAGAAACAGAAAATGGAGTGCGGCATTACACTGAAGAAAGCCATCGCTTTTCAGCAGCTTTTTACTTTACAGAAAAAACATTCCCAAATATCTACCGTGAACGTTTAATACGTTTGCATCATACAAATGGTATCACTGAGCAACACTTAGAGTCCGAGCTGCTTTCCAACAACCAAACGTGTGCGAATGCAAGATGCAGTTGTCAGCTTCTCACGAAACTGCCGTAGTAGGCTTTTCCCTCGTGCTGCTTCTGAATGGATAGTGGACGGCTCCAAGCACAGGGAAAATATGTGTATTTAGCTAGGGCGATGCCAGACAACTAAACGCATGCAACATGGCAGCGAAGATGTTTGTTGTTTATGCTTTGCCATTGTGTGTTCTGAAATGCCTCGAATTTCGCGCCTTTGTTCTGCCAGATTTTGCTACATGAATTCCTGTATACACAATAATAACTATTTTTACAATGCGGATCTCTCCTGTACTTACATGTCAGTTGTGTGTTTGTTTTCTCTTCGTATATTTGTATTTTTGTACTCAACCCACTCCCGTCTGTAATGCTTCTACCCTGAGACCAGAAATAAATAAAATAGAAATGAACAAAAACGTGCACTTGTCAGTCGTTGAAATCGGATTGCCCAGTGCTGTCGCCAGGGCTGTATCTAAAAAGATCTCAGATCTTCTCTCCTCGTAACCCTTCAGATGCGGAAATTTATTGATACGACAGTTCGCGCGAGATTGCGTGACGCTTTACGAGACGATACACTTCGCATGAAGATTGCGTGAGGCTGCTCTGCTTAAAATATCATAAAACTATCGGCATGGTAAGGTCAACCATTTGGAGAAACTCTATCTGCGCACCATCACCACTGAAAATACCGCTAAAAAGTCACTCTGCCACTAACAAAAACATTTTCCAGGTGTTTCATTTGATACAATATCCTGTGCTTTAACAACCAGGATTTAATCTCCAGGTTTAAAAGCAGATATATACTAACTGACGTAGCCGGCATAGAGCCTAGCTCGGGGTCCATTAGGTCGCCTTGAAGCCGAAGTCTACAAATCTTCCCGATCGCGCGGTTACCGCTCGAGGCTTACTGCACTGCGTGACACTGATTATCTTCTAAGCGGAGTCGACAAGCCAACAGCATTATTCGATTAAACCGTCTTCATCCACCTCACTTGTGCCATTAACGATGAAGGCGCAATTATGCAGAAGCTTGGTGGTAAACATGCCGCCAACTGCGATACGTGTTGGATTGAATTGGCTTGGACGTTCTAATCCTGCTACTATCTGTCACGTATATCGCAAACGCTATGCAGCAAAATTTCTCTCCGATTGACAGATGGTTAGGGATCTGCGCGGAAACGAACCAATGGGTGGGCTCACAGCCTTCACACGATCTCTGAAAGCACAAGGCAGTGATGGCCAATGCTGTTCTTCTCAGTATCCTCATGAGAGTGAGCCCGCGAACCTACGCGGGTGTAGTAGGTAGTCCAGTCACCACACTGCGAGGCTTCCGCCTAAAGCTAAACCTTTACGCTATGGCCCTCTAGGTGCGTGGCCTCCTGGAACGGCAAGCAGTAAGTGGTCGCACAGAGCGAAGAGAGCAGGAGCGGACTTAAAGTCATCGGCGATGAACGCGTACATCACCTAGCGGAGTACAGACATCGCCAGACATTTTTAGCGATAGGTTTATCTACGTATACAGAGATGCAGGTTTGCAAAAGAGAAAAATACTGCCACAGGGCAAAGAGGTGATATGTCCCAAGTGTAATAGAGCAGCTGCGGCCACCAGTGTCCCTTCCTTTAAGAAATTGGCCGCCGCGGTGGATCTTTAGTTACTGTGGTCGGCTGCTGACAGGAAAGACGCGGGTGCGATCATGTTCGCGGCGGTCGCATTTCGGTGGAGGCGAAATGTTTGAGGCCCGTGCACTTTGCGATGCCAGTGCACGTCAAAGAATCTTAGGAGGCCGAAATTATCCGGAGTCCTCCACTGCGGCCTCCCTTGGAGCCTGAGTCGCTTTGGGTCGTTAAACTCTATAAACCAACCAACCTTGTAGCAGCGCTACTGTTTCTTGCAAACTTGCTGTCAATCTGCAGCAAATGCATCGAGCTGCAGGTTTTAAATATATTGGCGTTTTCTCTGTATGAAACTCAGCATTTGTGCCATATCCCAACAGTCTATCCAGCTGTCATTCACTCTCTTTGACAACGCTCCATGCGCGATTTGGGAATAATAGAGTTGGATGATGTGAAGACAACGTGCAGTTGCATTTTATTTATCGAAAACATTAATACGACACATATGCTTCTGAGTTCCCCGCATTACATTGCTACCGCGGCGGCTGTTTGATGGCGGTATGCCTGCCAAGAATAACAGAGAAACATCATGAACTCAGGCCAGGTACTAAAGGAAAAAGTTTTCTCGTAGCAGCATAGTTTGATACATTACTATAAAACCACCGGCAAACTGTACGGCAACTCTCTTGAAGAGAATGCGCCACAAGGCTAGAAATGTAATGCTCTTTGCAGGTAAATATATGAGGGAAATTTCGTGCGAGAACACGCTTTACGATCTCATTATTTTCGAAGAGAAGATAAAGTTTTCTTCGTGTTGTACCCTGCTTTTTTCAGTTTTGCTTCCGAGTGTTTTGCCTACGCATTTTTGCAGTGCATGCAAAAAAGAAAATGAATCAACGGAAGGAGAGCTATCGGGTTCAAACAGTAATCTGTAAATTATGCACGACCGAAAACCGCATATGCCAGCGTGAAGTCGGGCTCATCTTACATTCAGTACACGCACGCCGGCGCCAGGTCAGGAATTGGGCACGCCAAAGAGAGCAAACCCGGCACTCATTCTGAGAAATCTGCGGCACGTTCCCATGTGCCACAGCTAAGACGCTTAGACAAGCCGCCGTTAAAAGGAAATCTATTCTGTATCTTCTTGTCTGGTACCATTAGCAAAGATCGCTCGCAGAATATCGCCTCTGTGAGGAGCTTTGGCGCGCCCTGCAGCCGGCACTTCGGCAGCGTCATTCCCTATTTTCGTAAGACGTTTGATCTCCCACGCTCCCTGCTTGTCATTAGACCGGCACTTTGGAACCGTACTTCTCCCACCCGAAAGCCGGGATTGTCTTTCCCTCAGAAATGAGGCCGTCGAAGTGGTTTCAGTGCGCCCTCCTCGATAGACGCTCGGGATTCTCGGAAACGGCCCGCGTGTTTGGTTGTTGTCGTTAGACGCTGCCGCATGAGATGTTTGAATTGCTGTAGCTAGTTAAGACTCGGAGTGGTTCTTAATGTGCACCAAAATAGATTTAATATGATAAGCACAAAATTATGAATACATGTGTAAAGTTTCGTAGGTTGCCTTCACGATACCTTAGCCCCCTTTTAAAATCTGTCCGCCTATTCTATCTCAAGTGCATTTATGCTCTTTGTTTGTGCACCACCTTCTCACATTTTTGTTCCAATTTGTAAATGACTAAATATGTGCATTCATCCATACATAATATTTCGCAAGCTTACAGTGGCAGAAAGTAATTGTTCGCTCTTTAGTAGATGAATAGGCACTAAAAATAGAGAAGAAAAGGACAAAGTGTAAAGGATTCGGCAACTAATTACAGAATACTGAGACAGAGAAAGTGCTTTATAGTATTATAGTGATAATTAATAAGCAGTTGATAAATACCGACTGAAGATGCCTGTCGGATATCAGCTTAGTGTAGCTGTAGTGCCTTCCATAGATCTTTGCACTTTCTAACATGAAATATGCCTCATGAACCATGCTTTCAACCATCAGCGTCCCCAATATAGGGTTACGTCACGCTTTCTTTTTTGGGGACAGTAATTGGGAAAGGGGGCTAAAGACTACTCTCGCGCACCCGCCCGACTTGATGCAGTGTATGAGCAGGAGGTATAGTTCCACGTCTGTTTCCAGGCGCTGCGCCGTTTGGGCCTTATGATGCCCACTGTTGGCATCAGGTCGGCTGCGGGGCAAAATGATGGGTGCTCCACCGGGAGGTGGTCGGGAAATGGCCTAGCCACGTTGATGACACCAGTGCTCTAATTGTTTCAGTTAACGCGATTCGCATTACCAGTCATATCAAACACGTAAGAGACCCCGAAATTCCGCATTTCAGTGCTTTTTCAGTGCATGTGTTAAATAATTATTTTGATGGTAGTCAATTTGAGAACATTTCTTGAAACATATGAAGGACGCAAAAACATCATAACAAAACTTACACCTCGATGCGGGATAAAGGCTAAGGAATAACTCAGCATTTAAAGCCACGGACATACTAGTGCAAAGTTGACTAAGAGAAGCTCCTTGTCGGCATGATACTGAAAACAGTTCGTTAGGGTCGACTAGAATTTCTCAGCACACTAGCCACACACTGCACAGACGTGATTGTGCCGGGAACCTCTCGGGCAACAATTAACATTTAGAAGGACACTCTAAAGCAAGCGAATGATTCCGAAGAAGGAGACTGTGAGCTTTGTGAGCGAATGAAAAGCGGGCCCCCAATCGATGATCTTGACAGAGCTCCCTGTGGGCTGAACATCACCACCAGAATAAGCCTATTTCCTACGATGTCCTCATACAACTGGGAGTCCTGAAGGAAGTGCGAAAACAGGGACGGAAAGAACAAGAAATACCGTAGCTGCGACCGGTGTGCCGTTGTCCAGACACTTCCATGGTGTGGTGTGCAGACAACAAAGAAAATCAGGATCTCTGACCGGTGGGAACACGACGGGAACGCGCACTCGGCCGTACGTCCCTTTCCTTCGTCTTGTCTCTGGGTAAGCCGAAAAGCGTTGCTCGCGCCACTATCTGCTTTAAAGACACTATATATTAGTGCATTCTATCATTTATTCTTTAAGAACGTGCCATGACTTGTTAAAAGTCACGTAGATAGATCTTTATTTATTTCTTCAGTTAGTTCCAGAAGCAGGCGCCAAGAAATTTGTTATTTGGTGCATTACCTCTTTTTTCACCTATTATTGGAGTAGCTGAAACTGCGCAAGATTCCTGACTCTGCTAATCGAACATTATAGAAAGATAAGGGAGGTCAGAAAGACATTTCCCAAACCGCGTTAGAGGAACACATTCTTCACAAAGTACACAGCAACACAAACGACTCCACAGATGTGCTGCTCATTCCGACAGAGGCTCACACAGTATTTTTGCAACTTTCCTTTGGTCATGCCCATGTGCAGCGTATATATGCCGCAACGCTGCTGTAATATAACGTTATTCACCTTACCTACCTCCCCTAATCTTGAGTGCTTGACTTAGCGATGACCTGCTGACGTGTTCAAGATGCATTAGTTTGATCCGAACATTAAAATAGTTGTTTCTATTTTTCTTTTCGCCACCAGTGCGGAAAGGAATGAATGGAACCGTCTCATAATCTTCGCTCAGCGCTGAAGCAGTGTATTTGTGCATGCGTTATATGTACACGTGGCTTCTGGTTTGACCATGACGGTAGGGGAAATTACCCTGCGACGTCGACTGCTGATGTGCTGAGAAGGAAGAGAGGGCCAAGTGGGCTGGTGACGCATGGCACCTAAGGCTGGACATGAAAATTCAGCTGACGAACGAAAAAAGAAAGAAATGCCCATCAAGTAGAAGTAAACCGGCTCAGTCCTCAAGCGCATCTTATGTAGCTTGTCTTTACTTTCCTCAAATGCGACTTTTTGGAGAGGAACGAGAGTACAAACAAAAGCAGCGATGACTGATTCATTTCCCGTTCATTACACAGTGCTCCCAATATTTTGGCAGTAAAGCAAAAGTGCCATTTTCAAAATCCACTTTTCATTTCTTTTTCATATAATCCTTTGTGAGAAGTGGCCCGTAATAGCAGACGAATAAAATTTATTCCATTCGAACACAAAAAGCTGTGCTTCCGACAGATTGCAACAGAATAGCACATGGAACAATAGTAACGCTTTGTTTTTTGTTTCACCTCATACCAGAATGCCATTCTATCTGGTTTGAGTCGACCACTCTCATTTTTTTTTTATTAGGAAGCTCACATGAGCATTTGCAACGGTCCTGAATGAAGCAGGAGCAGAACGCGTTCAATTATTCCTGAAAGTAATCTGCGTGGCATCTGAAGCCTGGTCTGGAGCAAGTTGAGGTCAAACGCTTCCCCACTATCAGCTTCACCTTTTATTCCCCTGCAACCCTGCAACCATCAGACACAATGCACACACTGAGATAAACCCGAAAGAAGAACTATAAGTCAGCGACACTAAGCATAGCCTAAGGTTTGTTCTATCGATGATTAAAGTGACTCTCGCCGGTGCCAAATTAGGCCGCGAATAATTTTCACAGACGCACAGTCGTGGAATTATTATGTAATTATGTTAGTGTGAACGACATCTCTGAGCTTTGACACATCCTTAGCGCTTCTACGACAGTTGTAGGATTTTCGCTATTGCAGAGTTCTCTGTACACCTTACTTTTTCTTCAGCCAACAAAGCACGAGGTGCCGCCGATATTTGGGCGCTGAAGTGTTCGCTGGCTTCTCGCGCTTACCTTCGCTCGACTGCATCGTCTCCTGGAGCCGCTCATGCAGATTAGAGTTTTGGGAGTCTTCCCTACCTCCTAAAAAACACCTCTCTCCGGCAGACGCTTAGCTTTCTATATATTCCACAATACGGCGCACCTACACCGCCTGCATTTCGCAATATACCGAAATTTATATCTCTAGTGCAGAGACCTAACAACATTCACATCACCTGTAGATAATTACACACAAAAAAAAATTAATGCCCATACCGTGGCCTTGGAGCAGTACGAGCCACAGAACACCAGAGCCACCCTGGAGAGCCAAGAGCTTATCCAGATCATGACAACGTCGGCCACGTCCGCTGAGGTCTTGGACTGAAAGTCCCCGCCCATTCCACAGAAACGTCTAAGGGGAGGAGGTGGAGCGAGGGCGGCTTCGGTTGTTTATCTGTTTTTTTTTTTCAGCCAGCGTCCGCTTCGGCGGGCGCGGTTGTTGCTGCGACGCTCGTCTTTTCTTTTCTTTTCCTCTTTCTCTTTTCTCTGAACTCTCCCCTATCGGCACGTGGCAGCGGTTGTGGCTCGGCTGGAGCCAGTAGGCAGGCCCGTGCAATTTCCTTTTCATCCTTCTCTCAGTCACAACAACAACAACAACCGCCCTCCCATCTCGCTTTCACAAATGTTTTCTACCTATCTACCGCTCATGCAGGCATGAGCGGTGTTCACTACTGTAAATGTGCAAACAAGTTCTTACAACGAAGCGGGGCACCTGAAAGGAACTGAAACGGCAATTTACTGCCTATCTACCGCTCATGCAGGCATGAGCCATGTTCACTAGTGTAACTGTACAAACAAGTTCCTTCAACGAAACGGCGCACCTGAAACGAACTGAAACGGAAATTTACCGCTGCGGAAAGCAACCGGAGAGCCGCTTTACGCTCTCTTGAGTAAACACATCCCGAATTCGTGACACTCGGATTCTCGTTCCTAATGTTTTGAGCGGTTCTTTCGCTGAGTCCTCTGTGTAAGGCCTCCCAGAAACGCATACCCTCGCTTGGGAAACTGGCATCATCTCTTCAGATACGCGTGGCGGCTTATAATAAGTGAATGAAGGCTTTTTGTTCGGAGTGAGACTTTCAGGTTTTAAACTTTCGTGCCGCGGGTAATATTACTCAATGTTTCAAGCAGCGCCACTAATCTTCTGATAAAATATTTTATAGTGCTCCGGCATAACACGCGTTCTCGAGAAAAAAAGAAAATACTTTCACATTAAGCATTAGGTCACAAAGCAAGCATCTAGATGAAATAGACGGGCACTCATTAAACACCACCGTTTAGTCGTCTCGCCACAGGGCAGATGTGCTCGCACGCACACTTCGCTTC
This sequence comes from Amblyomma mixtum, assembly GCF_055824585.1. NCBI lineage: Eukaryota > Metazoa > Arthropoda > Arachnida > Ixodida > Ixodidae > Amblyomma > Amblyomma mixtum. The sequence continues at coordinate 96,400,802 of NC_143013.1, read as the reverse complement.
GTTACCTGTTCAATGAAACAAGCTCCTTACGGCAAATTCTCAGTGGAATACTTTGTATTCGCAAAAGTGCTTTGATATCCTAATGGAAGCTGCACTTACGAAAAACTTCATAGTGACTGCATTATGCAAGAGCGGTGTAGAGCTACACAGCTTCCCAAAGCAGACATGAACTAAGTTTTGGAGTAAGCTCTTGCTAGGGACATCTCTTGCCGAAAGCCATTCTGATGCTCATTGCACTCGGGGCAAAGGCTTTAAAGAGGAACGCATGTTGAGCGGAGACGTCAAAGTATTGATGAGGTCGAGTTTTGAAAGAATGAGAAACTTGCCTCACAGTTTGAATCGCTCAAATTTGCGAAAGGAAAACATTTTACTGAATCTAGTGTTATCTTTTAAGTTGAGCGCGATGTTTTTAGTCTGCGGCGCTCATGGGCAAAGCATAAAGAGCTGACTTGGTAATTTATTACACTCTAAGTCAAGATCATATTTCAGAGTTTTAGTGTTATGAAGCCTCGTGCAATGCACGCCGCCGTGCAGGGAGCCTATTGAGAATTTAAAACCCAAGCTGCATGAGTAACTATCTCTGTATGGGAAACTGCCATAGTGCGTCGTCGACACAGTTTGTTATTCACGATACGTGCCCTCGAGCTGCAGCCATATGAGCGCTGATTGAGCAGTTCAGGGGATACTGGACCTTCAGGGAGGCCTTAAAAATGATGTATGAGATGGGTAGTAACGAGTTTCAGAAGGGTATTTCATGCGCAAGCGACATTATCGCTTTATGCTGATTGAATGCTAGAACCATTTTAACAGTTGCATGTGTTATAAATCATGTTGAGCGCATGATTGCCCCCCTGCCCCCTCTTCAACTTTCCCGCTTTACGATTGGATGAAGCTTTCCTACAGTCTTGTAATTTATTCCGATTTGAAAAATCTATTTCAGCTTAAGGCAAACATGCTCTCTCCGTGTAATACCACTGCCTTCGCACGTGGTGATTCCACCCCGCTTTAAGGAACAGTGCGGAATTTTTGAAGTTGCCCTACATCAATAGACTACCGCAAAAATTAGAAAAACAAAATAAGTAAATGCAGCTGTCGCCATTACCGGCTGATTTCCCATGTAAACTTCGTGCGTCGACACCAAAACTTGCGCATGGATTCCACGATTACAGGCCCATTCAGTTCAAAACAGCGACAACCAGTCCTCTGAGCAGGCGTCAAAGTTCTCAATCAAGTGGAGAGGAATTTTATCAAATTCAAAATTTTTAAAGAATAAATGCCCTTTTTTCTGCCGAACCAGCCTCAACATACGCAAAAAGATCCAGAGAATTATCTCTGATCCTAACAACATTTTAGAGCAGTTTTCTTCGCTGCCCCTTCATGGTTTAGGTCTGAATTATTTCTTTCGTGATCTGCCTATCTTTCCTGTGCTTTAATGACGCCCGCCTATTCCATTTTTCAGGTTATTACACGTTATCTATGAAATAAATATAACAATTCAATGAAGGATTACATGACCTGAAATGTGAATATGTAGAGTAGGACGAATTCTGTATTTTCGTAGAATATTCGCAAATAATAACGTTACTCTTTTCTGTTACATCCCACCACTTGAATGCCCTAACGGCCAACAGTATCTATGAACAAAAGGGCGAACGCCAAGCTACTTTTAACCGTGGCCCGTTTTGATTAGTTTATAACAGGGATTGTCCCTGCATACTCATGCATTGTTTATGCACATCTCAGAAAAGAAGCGGTTCCAGCTATCAGATTGCTCCCCAGTATTATAGTGCTCACTTGAATACTTTCTTCCTCTGCTAATATTTGAATACCTTAACGCATACAAAGTGCTTACTGTTGCTTTTTTCCGTGTTCCTTGAAGTTTGTTTCTCTGCATACTCGTTGTAGTTTAAACAGAATTTGCTTATAGATGATTTATAAGTGATACCGCTCAGAGTTTAATGTGTTTTATCATAGCATTCATTGCAGCATTGAGAGCAAAAGACATGAGTGTGATGCCACCTACATTCTGCCTTTCTGCGCTGTATAGTAGGATGCATAAGGCCGAAGATTATGAAAATATCGGCTCCAGTATAGTGCACTCATGCAGAAAATAATTTAAACAACTAATGGAAATTTGCTAGTTACGAATCGGACAATACCGGTGTCCCATCTTGATTGAATTACAGCATCTATAAAATTATTTTCATCATCATCATAACTCGACGCTTATATTTTAGTTGTTTCTTCCACATCACTGGGTGTCCAATTTGCGTTTGTAGTATATTGTACTTTTATACTGTAACATTCACAAAAGCGAAATGTGTCTGCGCAAATATTTATGGTTTTCTGTAATGCAGGGCAGCACGACGAAATAGGAAGTGAGGAAATATGTGGAACATATTTTATACCCGACAAACAAATGTACACACCACATAAATGGAGAGCTGAAGGGGGAAGAAAAATTAAAGCAGATACTTAAGCTCCGCCTTAAGGGTAGGACGCGATAGTGTTATTGCATTAACGCCCATTTATGAAGAATAGGTGTTTACCTATTTCGCACTCATGGATCCCTGGGAGCCGTCAAACCACTACTGTCGTAGCAGGGCCACCGTTAGGCGTTGCGCCACTGCCCTGCGATGGCAGGTGCTGCCATCGGTCGAGCTTTTTGAGATCCAGGTCACTCTTCGCGAGCAACCTTTCGCAACCAGTTATTAATTTAACTGCCAACTGCAACGGTGGACGGTTAGCTCACAGACCGGGGGCAGCTTGTGATGACGCCAGAGTCCCGTGACCCACAATAACGTTGCAAGATCACGTGATCGGCCCATTTTTTGACCATGGCGGGTTCCTGTGTGCTCCTGATCGTGCTCCAGGTTGGCCATAGGGTGACCATCTGGGCCACCCTACGCAGGCCCATTTTTCGCTCACAACGGCTACGCCGCCGACGACGACACCGAATTTTCTGCTGAACGCGAGCCTTAAAGGGGCTGCGAAACACTGCTTGGGGGGATACCGGATATACTTCAGGTGGGTTCTTTATGTCACACAGATGCTGACTTAAAAAGAATTACAGGAATCGATGCACAGGAACGGGAGTTATTCAGTGAAGAAATTTCAAAATACAAGCAAACAAAACGCTGCCCTCAACTCGATTTTGGCAGGGCTTCCCACTCCTATTTCGCTCTCCCAATGACGGCACCTGGCGCAACCAATCAAAACAGCCAGCCAGAGCACGTCGCGGAAGTTTGTACTCCATGGTTGCCTGCTCTCTGTAACTCGTTCTTGCTGAGACTGACAGCGTCGTTTCCATGCCAGAGCGCCCCTGGTGGTGTATTTTTATTTTACTTTCTTTGCAGGAATTTTATCTAAGACAAACAAGTTGTTTTTGTTGATCTAATATAAAACGCAAACAGGTGACAAAATGTGTCTGTATTTACTCACACAATTTGCAGTATATTTACTGTTTGTCCGATCATCAAGCTCGCGCCAGGTGATGTCATATCCGCTGCTAAAAACCCGCCACTGTGTGGCGACACCATCAGAGCCATGAAGTTGTTTTTGGGAGGACATTAAAATATTAAAAAAACGGAATATACGCGGTATTACCGACGCTAATAGCACCCTTATAACTCACTGTATGCAATCAACAGGCAAAACAGTTAACTAAGATTGTGTTTCTGGGCCCCTTTAACACTGTCACGTTAAAATACAGTCTACTTGTCAAAATTTCATGTGTTCAATGAACCATAACATCTGCCACAAATAAACGGATAATTTGAAAAAAGAAGTCTTATACACACTTGACAGCACGTAAAATAAAAAAAAAAGCTCTCACAACGTACCTCTACTGCTGCGCAGCCGATGAAAAGAAATAAGAATCGCTTTATCCTCTGGCCGAAACACGCACATAGTAAAGAGCTTGTAAAAAGCTAATGAATAAAAAAAACATTCCTTCAAGCTGTATACTTCTCTGACCAAAAAAAAATGGCACGTATACAACTATACGTGTCTTTCCGATTAATATTGGTCTGAAATCTCGCATCTCCAAGCATCCTCATATACCAGTTTTCCATTTACACAAAAAAGAAACCCCTCTGCAAAACATTAACGGTTTCTCACTGGTGCTGTCTGCACACCTCAGAATCTGTCTTTTTCTTCCTTTACACTTTCTTCATTACGCCCTACACCACGGCACCTTGCGACAGAAACGCAGCGGGGCGCACGACAAGGCCAGCATCTTCTTTCTGCAGCGAGGATGAGACCGCCTCATGTGAGAATATAGCCTCGGATTATTATCCGGCAAGAAACAAATGTGGGAATTTTATTGCATTTGCGCTGCTTACCTTTGGATGAGTCTTTATGATTAGCTTCACTCTGCAGTTGGATGAAGTAGAGTAGATGATGCTCATTTGAGTTACACTGCATAGCTTATGGGACCATCAGAACGGTACCCGGCAACCTAATATTTACGTTGTTTTCATGCCATTCGTATTGAATATTACTCGTATGAAAACATCATAAATATTCCGCTTCAGGAAAGCTGTAGAGCGAGGTGATAATCATGCACTTCCTGCTCGAGAGCTTCTTTGTCACTTACCGGTTCTGTGCTCTCCGTGTGCCCCACATTTTTCTTTTCTTTCGCAGGAACTTTTCTTCATTTTTCAGGAGCTCATTTCCTCCGTTTATGTGAACGGGGGTAAAGCGGCGTATTTCCCTTCCAGCGCAAGGACGGAGGCCGAAATGTGGCACGTTTGTTTTCTTCTCACCTTGGTTTAAACTTGTGTCCCTCTTCAGTGACGGCAACACATGTTTCGGACATCATTTTAGCTTACTGATGTCATTGTTGCATCATACTGGGAAACCTCATTTTCATTCATTTTTTTTTTCTGCTCCTACAGAGGTGTACAGCGCCTGACCAACAGCTTGAGTGGTTAACTTCGCTGTGGCCTCTTTACCACTGCGTTGAAAACGCTCTAATTCCCGTATTAATTTGGTAATATTTACTTTGAAGGATAAAAAGAAATGCACCTTAGTTCTTTATTTCTTTTTTAATTGTCAATTTTCATAATTCTCGATCCAACTTTTAGCATAAAAACTCTTATAAAAGAAAAAGTTGGTAAAATTTAGGCTTTTAGAGAAGAGGCACCGAGGTAATGTAAAAGGGCTGCTAACAACCGATAGATTTTCTGAGCCCTCCATAGCATGTTTTGGCGGTATTACGCTTCTTACTTCGCATTAACTATAGCGAATTTTTACGCTTGCTGTGCGGTAAGTAAAGGCCCATTGTGTTCGACGCAGACGTTAGATGAAAAAAAAACAAAGCGTAGGTTGGGGAAGGTGTTTCATCGTGACTGGAAGAACCTGCACCGTATACAAAAATTCTGAGCAAAGAGGAACTGAAAGCGATAAGAATGTGCGCTGAATGCCGACAGGACTTATTTGCCGAAATCCAGCACTAATAAATGCCCTCGCACACGCAACCTAATTAAGCAATCAATACATTCCACTTTACGACCGAGTCACGTATGCAAAGTGAGCCGAAAATGCAAACATAGAACAAATTAATCGTATTAGGTACCGAAAAGAAAAAAAAAGTGAATTATTGGAAACAGGGTATCTAAAAAAACATGCGGCGGTGGAGTGTGGCGCCGCCTCGAATGCAAAAATAAAATAAAATAAAATGTATGGGAACAAGCGTAAGAGAGGTCGTAGTGAAAGCAGACTCAGAGGTAAAAGCGGAACGTTAAATCCAAGTCAGCCCAGCTGAAACACTGCCAGCAAGACAAACAACGATTCGTATAACAAGAAGAGTCACGCTGTGCCAATCAAATGTGGCAGTGTCCAAATGGTGGGATACTTACTGTAGCTTTGCCAGTGACACTTCGCTGTCCTCATGCGACAAGAGTGTCTTAGCTTGCACTGTGTCTGGGAAAGGAACCGTAGTGCAAGGAAAAGTTGACTAAGGTGACCGTCCATTGAATTCTCTTTCTAAACACTATGCCCAGGACATGCGTTTAGATGTGAATGGCAGTCGCGATAACAACAGTTGGCAATGAGGAAACGAAAGATGGTGCTCGGCTGCTGACCCGAAAGACGCGGGTTCGATCCCGGCCGCGGCGGTTGAAGTTCTTTGGAGGAGAAATTCTAGAGGCCCGTGTACTGTGCGATGTCAGTGCACGTTAAAGAACCCCAGGTGGTCGAAATTTCCGGAGCCCTTCACTACGGCGTCTCTCATAGCCTCAGTCGCTTTGGGACGTTAAACCCCATAAAACCAAACCAACCCAATTTTTACGGCCAAGGTCCTCAGAAATATAGCGGCGAGAGCGAAGAGGGGAATGGGGAAGAAAGAAGTGGGAGAGAGACAAATAGCTCTAGTTGTCAAGGTCTACCACTTGCTTTGTGCTAGCGTGTAGTGATGTCGTAGAGCACGCCGGGTGTTTTTCCTGCATTTTGTCGCCATAGAAATTGTACTCAACAGTCTCGTGCTCTCTTCCTTGCCGGGGTCACGAGACCTGAGCACATCATTTTTTTGTAATTTGCCATCTCTTCGCTAGGGACGCCATTCTTTGTCACAGAACGCAAATTATTTAGGTAGTGTGAATACTACAAAGGGCGTCTCTATCTCTTTTACGAAACATAGTAGATCTTGGCTCTTAGTTGTCTTTATTTGTCCTGTAAACCCGATATCAACATATGCCCAGGCACTGCTAAGACAAGCCTTGCAGAATATGTATTCAGCAGGTAGAAAACGAACAGGTGGATCTATTGCTAAAGCTCCATTCCCTCTATGGAATGAATGGGGACTGTTCTAGAAACTTATTTATTAGCGTGCCTATCTACCACAGACGAACACAAGGAAACTCAGCACCCTGATGACACTTCGTTTAATTTTTGTCTCATATTTTTTCTTTAATCGTACATATAAAATGAGTTTCTAACGCATTAAAATCAGTTTATAGTTGGCGGCCTATCTGTGTGTATGAGTTTTTCGTCCAGCATTGCTAATTCCATGACTAGCGCTCTGAAAAGGTTCAAAATTTACCAGCTTTATTCTTTATACTTCTGCAGTTGACAATTAGTAAGCAATAAACACTGTTAGATATTAGTTCTTGTCGAGTGGACCGCAAAGCCTGACCTTAAGACGCGCCATATATAGAGCAACAAATACAGGTTTTTGGTTTTTTGAGGAAAGGAAATGCCGCAGTATCTGTCTCACGTATCTCGGCGGACACCTGAACTGCGCCGTACGGGACGGGAGGAAGGTGGGAGTGGAAGAAGAAAGAGATAAAGTGGTGCCGTAGTGGAGGTCTCCGGAATAATTTCGACCACCTCTGGATGTGTAACGTGCACTGACATCGCAGTGCACACGGGCGCCTTTTAGCACTTCATGTTCCATACAAAAATGATCTTGCGTTGCAAATTTTTTCTAGGGGGGAACTGATGCCAGCAAAACCATAATTATGAAACTTCTCACTTAATAACGCGATATCCATCGTGATAAGTCTTCAGAAATTGCCACTGGATTCCTCTTCGAGTTTCGAAAAAAAAGCAACCCTTCCCGACCCGCATTCAGTTCTACTTTTGAGAAAAGGTCTTAAATTTGTGTGTGTATATTTAATGCCATTTAATTCACAAAACGAGCATGAACAGCTTAGAACTTTAGGTTGTAACGCACAAACATTTACCCGCAGTAGGAATCCCATCTTTACTCGAATATCGAACACTAATGCAGGCATGATGATTCAGCTATCAAATCAAGCTCCTCGACAGCGAAATCTCACGTAACAATGTGCTTTAGTAAAGAATTTCACCGCTAAGAAAGAAAGTAATCACAGTACTCCACAGCACTTTCTTGGCGTGTCGTAGAACTTCGCGACGTCCGTCGTTATTGCATGCACACCCTGTAAACGAATATAATTTGGCACATATGCAAGTGACCCGCCGTTCTGTAAAGCAGCAATATCAAATGTAGTCAGCGTGACTACTACCTGCACAGAGCTAGGCGCATTGAAAATGAATTCGCGAAAGTCGCTCGCACGGTTGTAGACACCGTTCCGCAAAGGGTAAAACCCGGGAATTAAGGGCGGTAAATACGTTGGACAAATTATTGCAAGTCGCAGCCGCATATAATGTGTGATATGGTGATATACGATGTGCCTGTAAAGAGAATGCCTAAAAAATACTCTACCTACAGCTATAGTTCGCTCTCATAGTCTTTACATTTTAATGCCGGAATGACGGAAAAGGCAAATGTGCGAGTTTATAACACTGCTACGGCGGCGATATCGAATGATTGCAGATTACGTCACACATAACAGAACGAACGTGAGAAAGACTAAAGTGTATTACTAAACTAAATAATGTTTTTGGCCTCTACTTTATTTTCTCCTGCACTGAAGCCTCAAATGAAAACTTATTGCTCTACAGGAAGAGAGGAAGCTACTCCGAATACTGTTTTTGCAAACTAAGAATGTCATACAGCCGCCAAATATTCTGTGGGCTTGCGAAACAAAAACGCGGTGATATCTTTGTATACTCTGCTTTTATGATGAATTTCTCTGCTCTATGCCTAGTCACCTGTCCGACCACTGAGATTGCTGTTCGAGCCTTCACTTGGCTGCTTTCACTGTGGCAATAAGAAGCACATTACTTCAACTAGAAGAGGGCATGATGTAGTGATCAGTGCAAGGTTGATAAGTGGACGTACAGACCGAGCATGCGACACAGCTTGAGCAGTTTTGAGTGTGTTCTAACGAAGGGTAGGATACCTTTTTTTCCACCTTACGTTGTGCGACGAACACACATGGGTGTCTGAAAACAAGCATCATATCTAACAACTGGATCTTTTAATCGTTTGATTCACGCGTAAGGTTCAGATGCTCAGATGAGGCTTCAAACACTGTGAAAATCTCTCTGACGGCTTCATGCATACCAATGGCTGCGGCCTCGGAGTAATATAAACAGGAGCACCGACAATGGCGCACCGCAGTACATTCGGCAGGTGCACTTTTGCAACGCAAATGTCCGGTGTGCGTCCGGCATCGCTTTGCGTACCGCTGTCTCCTTTTACTCCCGTCTACTCACAGACGGGCCTTTATCTACGCTTTTCACCTTTCCCTATCCGAGAAAAACCGTATCAACGCACCACCGGTAGACGCCAGTGTGATGGAGAATGCTCGACAGCCTGGAAATTACGCGATACATTATAAAATTACATTGCTACATCTTTCCTAATTCTTGCGCCTGCCTGTGTGGGAGACTAATGGGGTAGTGTAATGTCGATTTTATTTCGTCCGCAGGGACAAAAGTGTTCATTACTAATCTTCGACTAAAGTGAAAAATTATTTAAAATCTCGAGATACTGAGTCAGTATCACGAGCGTATTTTGGCATAAGGAGAGGCTAGCGGCGATTCTTCTTCTAAGATACACGGAAAACTTGTGATGGCGGGAGAAACAGGCAGCGTTTTTCATACCATGCAAATCTAGAAAAAAAAAATTTCTGAGCAGTAAACCTTTTGTGAACACAATTATTTTATGTGATGGAAGACTGTACTAAAACAACAATGTCCGCTGATCACCCAACGGCAGTCTTTGAATTTTTTTCCTAGCAACTTTTTTGCTATCCTCAAAAGCATTCCCCATTGATTTTCTGTGGCTGGCTTAATCCTTCGATGCGATCGATGGAAACATTAAAAAAAAATTACCTTCTTTACCATTGCCTTCAGTATTTTCACTACAGCTTACATTTTTTAAATTTTCAAAATTTTTCTGCGGGAATGTTCGAAATGCAAGCTTCTTAGCCGAAATGAGTGATTTTCATGCGCATTGCTTTACAGAACTTATGAGCTTTAACAAACGTTTCATTTAATATACTTTATATAACTGTCTGTTAATAAACTGTCTATGTATTGACGTTTTTAGTGAGTTAATATAAGACAGTAAACCGCCGCGTCCAAATCAAAACAAAATGAAGAGTGGCAAAAGAGACTCAACTAAGCTCACTCGATGGGTTCTAGCGTGTGAAAATTGAATGTGTATTCATTGTCTTGACTCACCATGCTCAGTACTAACAGTGCACATTCTGGTACGACATTGTTTATTTTCATAAAAGCAATAAATTATCCCGTCCGACATACATTTTAACCTTTCAGAAACATCTCACGCACACCAACGATACGCTCTTAAGCTTCCATGAAATGAACAAAGCGAGTGCAACGGTCTGGACAACACATAGGCAACACACGGGAAACAAAGTTTTAACACCCGAGATAATAAGTTTCACAGCCATGCCCTTTGTTCGAGTACTCTTGGAAACAGCAGGTAACAAGTCAGTGAAGACAGAATTACAACACAGCGTAAGCATGATGCACCGATACGTTCCTCTTGCAGAGCTACGCGCACATGTTTGTAAACCAGCTATGCCGGGTGTTTCATCTCGTATTTGGGGTCAGGTGTTAATAGCCGCAGATTTCAAAAATAATTTTAGCGCAACTGACGCAGTCTACGGGCGGCACAAGATTTCAACATGTATGGAACATATTGCTACCTGGTGGTTTCACAAGACGTCAGAAAGACAAAGAAGTTAGAGACGGGCGCACTCTTCGAGCGTGCTTTTCCATTGAGCACAGCCGTTGACTCTGTGTCCGCTTTCCTTTTACTTTGTGTAGTGCTCGCTACTCCCGTGACATTTTTGGTGGAGGTGCGGGGTACCTGATCTCTCGATGTCCCAGACCCCTTCACGCACCGTCAACAGCGAGCTTCTGCCTGTGGACACGCCGGTGCATCGCGTCAGCCGGAGGAACCTGGGCCTTCCTCCCGAGCACAGTCCGTTGGAGGCCACCTCGTCATCGAATCACCGGCCAGCCTCGGAAAACACCACTTCAGCAATGCAAGGTACTCCAGTTTACACCCTCCAGAACCCCCGCATGCCGAAGTCGTTCCATGGCACTCCGCACGAAGACGTGGAGGACTGGCTTGCTCAATTCGAACGAGTCGCGTCCTATAATCAGCGGGACGACCAATTAAAGCTACGGAACGCCATTTTCTGCATGGAAGATCATGCATTCACATGGTTTGAAAACCGAGAAGGCGTTTTGACATCTTGGTCTGAGTTTCACCGCCATATCCTCGAGGCGTGCATCAGCCCGGATTGGCGCGATCGAGCAGAATGAGCTCTGCACTCCCGAATACAGCTGCCAAAGGAACTGGTCATGATGTATGTAGAAGACATGACGAAGCTGTTTCGACGTGCGGATCCAGCTATGTCTGAAGACAAAAAGCTGCGCCACTTGATGCGCGGTGTTAAGGAACAACTTTTTGCTGGTATTGTGCGCAGCCCACCAACTACTGTTCCCACGTTTTTAACAGAAGCAGTAACTATGGAAAAGGTCCTTCAGCAGCGGTCGGCTGTCTATGACCGACGAGTGCTCACCGCGACTTCTGCCGAGACTTTTCCAGCCATCGCGAACAACACTGACCACCTCTGTGGTATTATTCGCCGCATCGTATGCGAGGAACTTCAGAAGCTTTGTGGCGCATCCCAACCAGTGCACAGTGCTCTCGCACATGTCATCAGCGAAGAGACTCAGCAAGTCGTGCGGCCATCACTACCCGTTGCCGAGGAGCAAAGTTCCACTGCTCCTGACTATCCACGTCAGACCTATGCTGACGTCCTCCCTGACGTCCTCCGACGTCCAGCTCCAGTTCGAGCTCCGCTGTCCGCGTTACCTCAGGAGTCACCAGCCCAATACGTGCCTCTCCAGCAGTCAACACAGTATTTTCCGGTACAGCACCCGACCCGTTACGTACGGCCACCGCGACCACCCGTGCGAAGAACGGACTTCTGGAGAGCCTCGGACAACCGGCGCCTTGGTTTTCATGGCGGGGAACCTGGCCACATATTCCGATGGTGCCCGTATCGACACCTCGGACAGGACGGTTTTTCCTCCGATGCTCCCAGGCCCGCGTTCGGTCAACGACCCCGCGCGGTTGAAGACTATCTCGCACAACAGCGCGTTTCGACGACGCGCCGGCAATTCAGGTCACCATCCCTACGTCGGCCATATACTTCGACAGCCGGTGAATTCAAGCGAGCCCAGCACTGTCGCTCGCCAAGTCCCCGCCGGGAAAACTGAGTGGAGCGACCTCCGGGGGCGGGGCCGCTAAGAATCAATGCCATGAAGTCCCCCCAACGAGAGAGACCAAAGAGTTTAGGGCAGCAACGACAGCACCGGATTCGCGGGATCGGCTATCAATTGACGTTCCTGTGTGTATTGATGGTCGAAACGTCAGAGCCTTAGTTGATACCGGAGCAGATTTTTCGATTTTGAGTGGGAAACTGGCAGCACATCTTAAAAAGGTTATGACACCGTGGTCTGGTACGCAGATCCGCACGGCTGGTGGGCATCTAATTACTCCTATTGCACTGTGCACAGCAAGAGTCAAAATTCATACCTCTACGTTTGTCGTCAGCTGCGCCGTTCTCCGGGAGTGTTCACGTGATTTGATCCTCGGTGTGGACTTCTTGCGGGAATATGGTGCCCTCATCGACCTCCGGCAGCGAACGGTCTCGTTCTCAACGGACCAAGCAGCTGTCAGCCCCACTTATGGTCAACTTACATATCCCCTGCTAGTGGCAACTAAGCATGTTTGGTACCTCCCAGCTCGAGCGTTTTTGTGACTGTGGTGTGTGACGAGCTACGTGAGGGGCTGATTATTGCTGAAGGCAACGTTTCGTTTTTGTTTTCGCACGGCATCTGTGCAGGTCGAAGCTTAGTTATTCTTTGCAACGGTTACTTTGAGCTCCTCGTCACGAACTTCACGAGCGAACCTCGCCATTTTTATCGCGGTACTGCCATCGCGTTCGCTGAACAGTTCCACGAAGTTTCTGAATGCTTTGCGTCTGAATCGTCTGAAGTTACTGCTGCTCCATCTCCGCCCTTGGATCGTGTCGATGTCAACCCTGACCTTTCGCCTTGTCAACAACGGGACCTGCGTGCCTTACTGCTCGAGTACACCCCGTGCTTTGCCTCCTCATCGAAAGTTCGACAAACTCCTATCACCAAGCATCTAATCCTAACGTCTGATGGCGCTCGACCCATTCGACAACAGCCGTACCGCATTTCAACCAAAGAACGTGAGGCAACGTCGAGAACGTGGTGCTCGCTACTTCCGTGACAATATTCATGTTTTTCTTTTGCTCAGATGCATCAAGGCTGGAAGTAAGTATTCACAAATACTGGTGAAGTATTCAGCTTCAGAGACTAGTAATAAGCTTTTTATTAACCGTTTCATGAAAGATTATGCTCTAGAGAATTA